>NC_134710.1:439759772-440084563 GCF_043290135.1 Rhipicephalus microplus
AGACATCCTCAGCAACCCCTTTCAGGAGATGCCCAACCTTGTCACCTTCTTTCATGTGGGGGTCTACAGACTTGCACGATTTCAGAATCTCTCTATTATAAGTTGTGCATGTTTCACCGGGGACTTGAGCACACTGCATCAAAGCTTGCTCAGCGCGCTTCTTCTTCATCAATAATTCCTCGAAGCAGCTCGCTACTAATTTTTCATACTTTTCTCAGGTCGTTATTGTTTTTTCGTAGTTTTCAAACCACACTAACACCGTCCCTTGAAGAAACAATCCGACGTTGGACAACTGGGAGGCTGCATGCCAACAATTGTATTTACTCACACGGTTGAAGTATTTCAGCCATTCGTCGACATCCTATCTGACCCTCCCAGAGAAGCTTGGTGGTACCATGTGTCGGGGCCACGTAGCGCCAGACGATAAGTGCGTGGTGTCGCCGTCAGCAATCGGATCCATAGAGAGTGGTGGTAGACCGGCAAGTCGGCGGATTCGGCGTAGTTCTTGAGCTACCGCTTCCGTGATCGTTCGCTTGCGATCGCTCCGCTGAATCCCGCACCTCCACCATTTTTTTTACGGTGAGAGTCCCTTATTTACAAGAGGTGATGAATACGAGAGGCTACGGATCTGGCAGATAACCGCTCCTTCCAACCTCGTTCTCTTCTTCAACCACGTGTCCCCTCAGTATCGTAGCAATATTATTAATTCCCAAGTGCTCGTCATGGTGTTCACTGCGTGGAAAAATCTATAAGAAAAACAAATGACCTTGCCCAGTCGCCGCGGACGCCAATATGTTATTAAGGTTATTGTTTTACTGTTATTAAGAGCACTCTATGTTTAAACCTCCGAGAGTCTCCATGAAGGACAAAGCCATTTATAAAAACATAACCTACATAAAATATGTACAGAAAAGTAAGAACACGAAAAATGCTCCACAACAACGAAACACCTAATAAAAAGTTGACTGGACGTGGTAAAACCTTTCTAACTAAGAAAAAAACACCAATTCAGTCATTACAGGTAAACTACACAATCCGAATGAAGGTGAGCGGCGGATTGGTGAAAGCTGGCAGTTAAGTCTCACCAAATTAAAGTACTTGACTTTTGGAGTCAACAGTGGTCAGTTGTTTGCGACCAAGGAACCTTGGCTTGTGAATATAAGCGAACGTTAGCAGTGATGAGGAAACTCTGGCTGCGGTCGAAGCCTCAAGAAACCAGGGTGAACTTGGCAGGCAGCGTGGTGCATAGCTCGGGCCCGTAGCCTCATGGCTGTTGCTCGCCTGTCGGCACCAAAGTCCACAGACCTTCGGCAGGAGTTCAGGACCGGATGGCTACGGCCCCTGGAGCGGAAACACGACGACAGAAGGCTTCGGAGACTCGGGTACGACACGCGACGGCCCACCTTCAGCGCCCGGTCCGGTGATGACCATCCCGTGCCAACGTCCTCTTTGAACTCCCCTTCTCTTCTTTGGCTCAGAATCTACTGTCCCCGAAATCCACTCGTCCACTTCCAATTCAAAAGGGCAGGGTCGTCACGTTAACCACTGATTCGCCCTTGAAATCTCCGTGTTTCTTTATCATTCAATATCTTTTTTTGTTTTACTCACGCTTCGCAGCGCATCCTCCTGCTCTCACTCTTTATATCTTCACTATCGTTGTTTTCTCCCCAGCTAACGTTCGCGCGGGCTTTTTATTATTTTCCTGTTGCTCACTTTTCCTAAGCGCGCACTTGAAACGCGCACTCCACTCATGACAGTGAGGTCACCGTTGCTCATGAGGGGCTTCATCGCCAACTAGAATTGTACGTTAAAGTAAATGGGCATGCAACGTAACATTGTCTCCCTCCTGTTTAGAAAAACTGAATCAACTATTGCCACAATACGAGAGGTTTCGAACAGGCGCGCAGGACGTCGAGATCGGAGGCTGGTGCGTTTGGTGTAAGCCTATGTGATCCGTCACGTCACCTGCCGTCTCCCCTCCCACAGGGCTTCCCAGTAAGAACCTTTGCGGGTGAGCGTAATGGCACGAAAAGTCATCAAGTTCACCAATACTTCAAACCTATACCCCCATGACACTTCAATTAGCCCCAAAGATGTATTACACCTTCGCTGAGCTATTGAAAGCTCAAACGAAAAGCCAAAGGAGCCTTCTGCTGACACCGACTGGGTGGCCCCTGCTCTCGAGGCTGCGTACCCAGTCTTTCACAATGACGTCGATGACAGTGTCAGAGATGTCATGAGTCATAACTTTTGCCCATAGAACGTGTTAGTCACACTTGTCACACGGAAACATGAGTCAGGAGCATGTCGTGGGATGCTGGCGCACTATCGTTCCGCATGTGGCCCGCATGCCTCGTGACATTTTTAACAGAAGCAAGTTATGCTCTGATGCTGTACGATGGGGCAGCGGGTATTCAGTGCCAGTGTTGGATGACATCGAGACGTTTATTACGGCTGAATTTTAGCTATTTTTCGCATCTACAGTTGGTCAAGTCATTGGTGTTGCATCTATCTTACGCCACACTTTCTCGAATCCTGGAGAGATGTCTATATTAACCCATTCGCTGCTAGGTGGCTGAGCCTTTTTGATGTGATTTGGCTTCTCCGAGGCGGCTGACCACATCACACCCAAGTCACCAAACATGAAAACATGGACACATCCAGCTTACAACACATCCACTTGCTCTCGACTCCTGACCATAGCTCATCGCCGGATCAGGATCGCGCTGACACACTCGTTGGAGAAATTACCCAGTGAGCTTCGTGGCACTGCATGGCTGAGAATCAGACTTTCTTTGAAATACAGAGGCATATCAACACACTTAACCAGAGTGACACACACGCGTATAACTGCTACCACCGTCATTCTTAATAGGGGGAGAGATGGCGCAACGCCAACTTTAAATGCATACTTTCACCAGTCTCACCTCCATGCATAAATTATACCCGGGCTGTGAGATCTCGCCAACGCCGTTTCGTAACTCGCTGGAAAGTGCAGCAAAATTTTCTCTTCTCTCTCACGCATTCAGTGTCCTTTCGCACCAAAATACGCTGAAACAATAACTTTGGCGACAGGCTATTGAGGCTTGTCATGCCTTGGTTCAGCGAGAGCATGAGAGGAGGAAAGGACGAACAGGGAAGTTCAGCGGGTGAGGGTGAAACATCATAAAGACCCTGGACTAGTCATACCAAGCTTTCTTATGCTGTACCAAACTCTTTACCCCAGCACTTGGTACACTTTGTGCGTGTGTGCGTGTTTTGGTGTAGATGGGTGAGTGTGTGTGCGCATGCGCGAAAGAGAGAGAGACAGTGCGATAGGTTAACAAATGCAGCAGGTGCAAAGCTCGATATGATGTATGTAGATCACTAACCTTAGTAACTGTGCATATTATTATGCTATCTCTTAGTCAATATTATATTAGTTTGATGTTTGTTCGGGGTCTTTAGCATTATTTAAAACTGCATTTCTTGCAGCAGTAGCTTCATAGCTCCACTGGGCAGAATACGCGTGATTGACCACACATTTATCAATCATTACGCAGACAACACCCTTCCTGGCCATATGGGAACAAGATCGCATCTGACAGCTTTCACTACGAGTGCGCCGTGCTCAACACTTCTATCGGCCTTATTGAAACGAGACCATGTGAAGACAAACACCAGTTCGTCTGCATTCGGGACAACGAGCTACGGCCAGTAGATGTGTCAGGTGCGTTTATTTCACGTCTTTAATTAAGAGAAATGATACTCCTACCAGGTGCCAGTTAAGATACTTTTGATGCATGTAATCCTGTTGGTTCAAATGGCCACGACGACACGTTGAAGGACTGGGCAGGCCCGGGTGCTCACTTCCTGGCAAACTTCAGTTTGTTTACACACTGACACATAATCACAAACGAAGGCCGGGGCGGCCACCAAAACAATCACGCAGTAAGCACTGGGCTGTATTAACGTCGGCGTTACTTGCCGAGCCCTTCTTATCCCCACGCCTCGACATCTACTTCTCGATGTAGTATCAACCTTGGATCAGAGTCCACGCCAAGCACGACCTCTGTTCCCACTTCGCAATCTTGTTCTCGAGCACCAAGCTCCCCTGCTCTCCATTTCTCTCCAAAAAATACCTCCCGTATCATTTGAGACCACCTCGAGAGACAAACACCTTCTTGATCTCCCCCAATGTAGCAAACAACTCTCCTTTTCTCAGAAACGTGTCTGCGCCTCTGCGTTCCTACACTTTTTAGGGGCGAAGCTCCTTAGGGCGTGGGCTGTGCGTCCCCTGTATGTAGCCACCTCTAGTTTAGTTCTTGCAGTGTTCACTAGATGGCGGTACCATCCCCTGTATGTAGCCACCTCTAGTTTAGTTCTTGCCGTGTTCACTAGATGGCGGTACCGTCTCCTGTATGTAGCCACCTCTCGTTTAGTTCTTGTAGTGTTTACTAGATGGTGGTACTTGTAGCTGATGATGAAAAGATGCAAGATGTTATAAACTAGAAAGCGGTACTTGTAGTTGATGAAAGACGAGAGATCTTATAAAATAGGAATGATGTCACATATGGCGCGTATCATTGGTTGAAGGCAATCGTTCGATTTAGTGCGGCGACGTACGCTAGGGGGAGCGATGTAATAAAATCGAGTGGGCAAAATGTACAGAGGATTCGTGGTTTACCAGGTTTACCTCCGAAGCTTCGCCCACTCATCATCATTCACTTCGTGGATATGGCTGCATTTTTTATCATCATCCTCAACGTAATTGGCTAAACAAGACCTCTGTCTAAAAACTAGAAAATACTTTCGCGTGACAACGAGCCTGGCTAGACAGCCGGTCAGCTGTCTGGAGTTAGTACACACGATGCTGCAATCTATCCACCGCTATTGTGACAGCACGCCGGCACATTACCCCTGTCGGGCGCGGTTTCAAGACCGAAACCACTTGTTTCTCATTCTGACTCACCATGAGAACGCTTCCGCCATGCGGGTGACTCAACAGCACAGGTGCGGTCAACAAAGGCTCACGCGATTCGGCAACAGAACTTCGTGCTGAGGCGAAAAGCTTAGTACGTCTGCGCAGCCGATTTTCATTGTCCTCCTATTTCTTCAAGCTCCGTTTACCAACTGACCATCCTTCGCCTGCCGCAAACACAACTGCGTCACTCCAGCGTCGCCAACGTGAAATCGGCGATGGAAAAGACAGCAGCTTGGTCCATTCTGTATACAAGTAGACGCAGGTAAAAGATCGCAGACGCGTTTGGACAATAAAACAACACTTTTATTCTAGCAATTTCACCATAATCACTATAAATACGACACTTGAAGTAAATGAACAATTTACAACTAGAATCTTAAAATAAGCTTGTCGAATTCAAGTATTGCGAAATACTCCTACGGCATCTTTAATAATCGTATTGTGGTTTCAGGACGTTAAGCCCCACATATCAATGAATAAATCGCGTACAGTGTAAATCGATGATATGCTAAGCACGAACGATGAAGGTTGATATGACACTTCAAAATTAGCACAGCACTACGAGGCGGACGTTAACTATTTTATACCTGACTTTGATGTCATGATTATCATTTTGGAGCAGTCATATACCTTAATCCTCCGTTCACATCACGTTATACCAAAATTACTGTAGGGAAAGCTAGCGAAACGACCGTGAGTGCATCGTGAATGTGGCGTGTCATGTTCTTACATGACACGCATATCATGATTATTATGTCTATACGCGTCGTTTACTTTGATCATCAATTCACGTCACGTAATACCAAATTGGATATATGTGAAGCTACTGAAATGACCGCGGGTGCATCATGAGCGTGGTATGTAGTCATGTTCCTAAATGAGACCCATGTCATGGTTACCATGTTTGCAGCACTCAACTACCTACGTCATCTGCTCACGTCAAGTAACACCAATTTTGGTTGTGTGAAGCTAGCGAAACGGCCGCGAACGCATCATAAGCGTAGTATTTATACTCTGTTCCAGAAGTTCCGTGCAGCAGAGCCAAGACTACTCGACCCTCGAACACAGGTTGTTGCGAAGCGAGATGTAGTGCCCCGTATACGTAGCCCGTTGTATGTCCTCGTGACTTTTGCAAGTGGTGTCGTCGGAAAATTTTTACTTGAAGGCTTCTCTGCATTTTATTTGTATTATTTTGTCGCATTTTCTGTAGAAAACAATTTTTGTGGCTCCATGATACTGAAGAAAGAGTTCTTGCTTGTACGTGTTATAAGACCGAAATGACGAAAGAAACAACGGTGTTGCGGCTCGTGTTTGTTATGTTTTTACATATAAAGTACAAACGAATGGTACCAAACTGTCTAAACTTTTATGAATAGTCCGCACAGCCCGAGCGTCCACAGCGCCGCGGACAACCCAGTCTTGGGTTGTGATTAGTCCGCGGTGGCAGATTCGGTCACTCCTGTCGGAATGGCAGCGCCTGGCTCACCTGCGCCATATCGTTTCCGGATCAGCTTTTACGGCAAGGGAGTGACGCAGTTGGCTCTAAATGTCTTCGGGACACTGCGTAAGGAGGGCGGCAGAAATGCAAGCATGAGCTCTCTCATTAAGAAAACGGCTGCGTTCACCAACGTCAGCGAGCGTGCGCTGTACAAGTCGGTAGCGAAGCACGATGAGCACTGCAAAGCACGATAAGCACGGCGAGGCACCGGGAATAGAGCCATCAATTCGTATCGAACGCGAGCGGTACTTCGCATGCCCATAGGCATGCGTATATGAAATCTGGTGAAGCGTTGTGCTTTCATACTCAATATGTGACCGGTAATATAGGCAATAGCAGGAAACTGTGGAATACAATGGCTTGCAGTTAGACGCACCATGTGGGTTAGCAGCGGCACGCGTGCATTTTTGTACCGCTCAGTTGGAAAAAGTATGTTTCTTTGCAATGTCAGTGCTGTTGAAGTGTTTTTTTTTCTGGTAATCGTGACTGCGACGATGACAAGCTACGAAATTTATGAACGATAAAAAAACTTGTTTTACCGCACTAAAATGATCTACAATGCACTTTTGTAGCTCGGGGTATACCTCCAGTTTCGCTAGTAGATCACTCGATACAGAAAACAGTTTTCATTGTATGATACGTACACTGCAGATAAAAATCCCCATTTTAAAGTTATCAGGGGGTGGGGATCACTGTAGCCGTGTGCTATGAGTTCATTTCGGGATCGCTGCTTCGGCCGACATCGTCAGTCTTTCGGCATGAAGCGCAGCACTTATTGAGCGCGTTGAGATATCCTTTTTTTCTAGCTTTCAGCGCGCTATAAGATGCATTTCTTAGTCGATTGATCTATTGATTGATTGATACGTGGGGTTTAACATAGCAAAACCATCATATGATTATGAGAGACGCCGCATCGGAGGGCTCCGGAAATTTCGACCACCTATTTCTTACTCGAGGCCAGATGCTTATCGGAACACTAATCTTGATCAAGCTGCGAGGCACGGCGATACATAAACAGTACAGTCAGACATAGACGGCGCATAATAATCAAAACCCTGCGCTTGTTTAACGAAGTTCTTACTTTATATGCCGTCCTGGCGCACAGTTTAACCAAGATAAACCCAAATGAACTCGTCCAGCACTTCGTGTAAACTTATTCTTGAGTGAAACTTTCACGTTTTTTGTCATATATTATATGGGTGGAATAGACAGCGCTCATTACGTATGACAGGCAGATTTCGGCCGCGCGTTTCCATATTATTTTTGCTAGGCGCGCCTGCGCGACAGTTTATTTCTCCATTTAATATCGTAGCAAATATATGTGTAAGCTTTTCATTAGTGCGTAATACATACGTACCTGTGATAAAATGGTCTTCACACACTCTGACTTAAACGTTCGGTACCCAAAGTGTACTTGTCGCTGTGGCTCTCTTCACAGCCGCGACCCACGTAATTTTGCTTTCTTCGTTTTATGGGAATCGATGCATGCATTTGCCTTTCACACTCGAGTTGAAGCAGCCAACGACTGAACAACCGACTATGGTTTATCAGGACGAAGATAAACGTGCGACCGTGCGCGCGAATCTTGAATAATCTGAGGCTGGAGGCAAAGTGGTTCGCCGTCGTCTGCTCTTCTTGAACCGGAAGCCGGCAGCAGACGACGCATCCCACAATCCCTCGCTCTTTTACTGGTCACCTATTTGACTAGTGTGGCACTTTCCACCAAAACATGAGCCACTGAATCCTACTCCTCAAGTGTGTACGTGCAAGAGAATATTTAACCGATTTCACAACCACAGATCATCTCACTGCGCAGTTGCACAGTGTCCTGAGCCGCTCTTGCCGCTTTTGCTGCAGCGCACGTCGCTAGCAAACGACAGTGCGCGGAAGGATACACTTAGATGTGCTCACCCTTCTGATTGGTTGAGAAGGCTTGTAGCTACCACAGTGCTGCATGGAACTTCTAGAACAGAGTATAGCCATTATCTTTAATGACACGAATATCATGCTTATCATGTTTGCACCAGCCTTATACCTTCGTCATCCATTCACGCCCTGTAATACCAAATGTGGTGTGTTCGAAGCTAGCGAAACAACCCCGAGCACATCATGAGCATGGCATGTAGTGATGTTCTTACATGAAACGAACGGGATGCATGCCACGTGAGGGCCAGTCACCTATGTTCGCCGTGTAGTCATGTCATACCATGCTAGTTTTGCGATATGTCATGTGAACGAATCCGCCGCAGGAGCAGCAAAACCATGACATGTAAATAATAACATTCAGGACATACATATCATGATTTCCATGTTACGACGAGTCAGTTATGCTCGTCATACAGTCATGTTATGTCATACCGAATTTTGCATAATTCCTCGTATCTAAATGACCAGGAGAGGTAAAAGTCGTAGGAGGATAGATAGATAGATAGATAGATAGATAGATAGATAGATAGATAGATAGATAGATAGATAGATAGATAGATAGATAGATAGATAGATAGATAGATAGATAGATAGATAGATAGATAGATACGATCATACTAGCCGAACTTCACTGAGAAACGCTTCGCATTTAAAAACTGACATTGGTGGTATACACAGGCGAAGGCATACGTGGGATCACCGTTAGCGCTTCATCAACGAAGATCAGATGCCAGAAGCTGCAAAGAGATTTGGCACAACTGCGATATCGGTGGATCTGTGTTGCACCGCTAATACATCGGGAGCTAGCACTTGAAAGTGATATCAGGAAGGTTGAACTAACGTGAGGTGAAAGTGCTGATTCCTACGTTGCTTACGTGTCTCAACTTGACGAACGACATAATTAGGATAGCCATCGCACAAAGGTACTATTTAAAACCTCTAAAAGGGATACTTGTTGATCTACTGCTGCGCCATATAGTACAAGACTGCTTAGCAGGGAGAAGTCCTGCTGTCCCCTCATTCTCTTCCCGGAAAAAACGGACCCTTTTAGTGCACCATGCATTGTCACAAAGTCTCCTGCCAAAGTGTGGATGATGCCCTTTTAATATATAAGGGAGGGTTCTCCAATAATCAATACAGACAATCCATTTAACGTGACTGCGTAGGTGGCTCGTTCACGTGCAGCTTCTTCCGTAGGAACAATATCTTCCCTTGGTTCTCAAGCGAGCAATTTGCAGTGAAACTGTGATCACGGCCTTTTAACGAAAGCTGCCGTAGGCGCGGTACAGAACAACGAACTCTCTTCGGCAACAACGTTCGCAGCCTTACCATTGCTCCTCGTAATTCTAATAGCGAATTCAACTGGGAGAACAGGAGCACTCAAAAGCACCGCTGAAAGTACTCTGTTCAGAGCCGGCGTGTTTCAGTGGTCGAACAACAGCAAGAGCCCCGTCATCCATGGGTAGAGTGAGAGCGTTTTTGCGGCAACGAGAGCAATCAGGAGCAGATTGTGCTGCTCTCACCTGAAAAGTGGAGGAGGCTCAGTCCTTGAGAGTTACGTGACCTTCAAACGTCACAGTACAGTGCCTAGAATATACTTACTAGTGTGTCGACCGCCGAGCGTTTCCAATGGGAGACGCTGGCACTGCCGATGATGCCTTCTTCCGGAGGCCATCAAACGGCGACACCTTTAGGGACCATGCTATCCGAGCTGCAGGGCGCACCGTGCGAGAGCCCGCGTCACACGTGCGTTGCATGCGCGTCACTTGCGCTTTGGATGCACTTCGGATGCGCATTCGTAAACCCAGTCGGTTGCGGTGTATTTGAGGGGCATTTCTGCTGTTGCGCACATAGCGCATGCCTCCGCCCGTCTTTGCCATGTTTCTTTTCTGTGCGCGTTGTTCTCGCTTGTGTCTCTTCGCGAAACCGGGATGTTGATGATTGATATGTGGGGTTTAAAGTTCCAAAACCGCCATATGATTATGAGAGACGCCGTATTGGAGGGACCGGAAATTTCGACCACCTGGGGTTCTTTAACGTGCACCCTAATCTGAGCACACGGGCCTGCAACATTTCCGCCTCCATCGGAAATGCAGCCGCCGCAGCCGGGATTCGAACCCGCGACCTGCGGGTCAGCAGACGAGGACCTCAGCCACTAGACCACCGCGGCGGGGCAAACTGGGATGTCGTCGTAAAAAAAGAAGGCGTAAGAAGAGTGCCTGATATCTATATATATATATATATATATATATATATATATATATATATATATATATATATATATATATATATATATATATATACTTTTTCATAATGTGTGAGTGTATACTGCAATAACGACGAGCGGATGTTATTACTCAGCACCCCTGCAGACGCGGAGTCGAGTGAGGAAAAATAAAAAAAGCAAAAATATTGAAAACTAACTGCAGTGGCTGCGGTTATTGAGAAACATTTTAGTGTATGCTACGTTTAGCGCTTCTTGCGTTCCTTCAAAATTACAGCTGATGGTGTCATCAACAGGATTCTTCATGAAAAAGTCAAACCAAAACTTTTTATTCTTCATTTTATTTGCAACTTTCTCAATTTCTTTTCACGGCCAAGGTGATTTCTCGTTTAAAACGGCGTCGCCGATACTGGCATGTATTCGAAATGAGCTCTTTAATGCTGTTAAGTGAATAACATTTTTTTCGCACCAGTTGACAATGTCCGCATCTGTACCGGGTGTTGTAATCAATGTGTCCAAAATCCACAAAATTGAAGAAAATTCAATATTGAAGAAAATTTATAACTAAGCTGCAGCGGTAGCAGTCGCAGCAGCTTACTTATGAAAATAAACTATTTGCGTTTAAAGAGTTCAGCTAGCGTCAATGTCATGAGAGTATTGAACCTCGCGCGAAACACTCACCCTACCTTTCAGCAATAGAAAAATTGGCTTGTAATAAATGTTGTGGCGTAAAAAAATCAACCAATGCCGCAGGTTTCACTGTTGAATTTTATTGATCTTCATTACAGTATTCCTTTTTCCTCAGAAATCACGCGTATTCATTTATTTATTGGTAATTTTTTGTCAAACACTCGATATCGTGTACCGTAATAATGATAACGGGGCGTACGTACGCTTTTAAGTGCAACAAAAATATTGCTTTGATTACGCATCACCTCCCCACCAGCGTTCTACAGTTTTAAAAGGGCTGGGAGAGCCCATCGGCGCCTGTCGCACGCACGCGTTGGCTGGAGTGTCGGTAGCGACACGGCCGCCGCTGGAGCGGCCGTGGTAGAGACGCCGCTGACACCATTCCACTCGGGCTCCGCCTCGGGACGCTCGGCCACTGGCTTGGCATAGCATAGTCCCTGGGGCTATCGCCGCCTGGTGGCCGCCGGTGGAAGGCATCATTCTCCGTGCTACCGCGAAGGCCGTGGCAGGCACACTAGTAAGTATATTCTAGGCACTAAAGTCACAGTCTCCGAATTTTTATTCAACCGGTGAGTTTGGTGGCAATGATAGCAACCGTGTGTAGTTTGACACTGCTGTTTTGTACGGGAGGTGACGATGACAATAGTACGTCTGTTGAATGCGTCGTTGGACAAAGCAACGCCTTCCTTATTTCTTTTAATGCCAGTGCAAACACACGGTTTTCAACGGGAGCCGCCAGTCCACCTTACTTCAGGAAGTACTCGTGATGCGACGCTCCATGATATGTAGCGTTGCTTGCGTCTCGCCTGCTTCCGAGTTCTCCCGGAAATGCTATAGACGCGCTTCCCACTTCAATATCCCTTGTTTGTCAGATTTGTTCCTTCGTGCTCATTCTTTGCCGATTGAAGCAATGCCCCCGACGCCTTACAGTTCATTGCATGCAGTAGCGTTGCAGGAGCGTCCTCATTGGTTTTCCGCACAGCTCCACTAACGGTGACACGCTATAACAAAACACCGTATTACTTACTGAGCCAGCGGGACCACCACCACTGCGTTTACGAGAAATGCAAGACGCCGCCCAACTAATCTGTACACATCTGAACAAAACTCACTTCATATGAGTTCGATCGTAAGACACTACATGAGGTGTTCTTTCTACCATGACCCCCTCCTACCCCCCAAGAAAAGGTTAGGCGATGGGCGAGAGCAGGAAAGGGCTAGTGAAGGGAGTGGTGGACAGCTGAAATGGGTGCAGCTGGCTGGCAGTAATAAAATAGAAGAGGCGTTCGACAAGTTTTACATAGTGAAGAACATGTGACTGACTCATTTCAAGCGTATTTGCTGCTGCCCCACAGAGAATGCTGGTGCTTGAAATGTTTCGATTGAGTGGCTCCCGCTCTTGTCGTCACCATTTCACTTGTTCTCCGGGAGCGTGCCGCATTCAAGTTTCAGGTATAGTTGCCCTCCTGTCAGTGAAATACCTCACACTCCTCATTGCACTACTTCTCTACTTACGTTCTCTCAATGTAATTCCGCATAAAACAAGTGTTTTCATTCCCAAACGGGCACGCATGTCAGCGGGGTTGGGGGAGCAATGCACGCGTTAATCAGTGGTACAATGGGTCGAAAAAGTGGCATTCCGTAACCAATACTGAATGCATGTTGAACAGGCAGCATGTTTTGGAACTCTACATACAAGCATGCCCAACTAAAATTGCGATGCTCATTACGGGAGAAAAAAACTGCAGGCAATCCCCAGAGATGAACGACATGTTCTCCCCCCGTTATGCTCCACTTTTACAGAAAGAGAGCTGAGCGTGGAGCTGACTTCTAGCCAGCCACCAATTCTACTGAGCAGAAGCCTAGCCGACTTCCGGCTCACCTGCCGGGCCAAGTTGCGTAACGGTACAATGCTGAAAGAGCCAGGCAACCACGGATATGCTCACGTGTGGACCAAGAATGGCATCTTCCTCGACACCACCAACTCATTTCTACAGCCCGAGACAGTTAGTGAGCTTAATGCGTACACGCACATAGACCCGTCCAAGCAAGGTAGATACCAATGCGGTCTGAAGGCGCTACCATCAGGCCACACTGTCTGGTCGCATGTGATCACCCTGGTTTTCGAAGGTGGGTTGAAAGTGCGCACGCCCTTTGCCTGCTTTTAAGCTGTTTTTTCATGTTCGCATGAACTATATTATCAGTGTATACGCAGTGTTGCATCAGGATTTTAGAGAGAAGGAGCGATTGATGAAGGAGATTGAGACATTCCTGAGCGTTACTAACGTGTGAGCTTTTCTTTTCTTTTTACATCTCATAGTACATTCACGTAATTTTTGCATATATTTGCCTTAAAGGACATGAGCTTTTTACGATACACTTTATTTTAACATCCCTCGGTTAATTCACACGCATATATATATATATATATATATATATATATATATATATATATATATATATATATATATATATATATATATATATATATATATATATATATGATGAAAGGGTGACGTGGCTTTGCTCATACGCCATGTTTATTCCATTCTGCACTTCTTCCTCTGCCTCTACAAACCATCGCTTCATACGTCACATGATTCCCTGTTCTGATTCATGAATATGGGTGGTATACCCTTGGCTTGGCTGCGTATATTTGGAGTCCCTCAGCTGTATACCAACCGTAGTGAGTGTGTGAGGCGTGAGGTGGGCGTTGTGAGTGACCGAAGATCCACGCGATGGAAAAGCAGGAGGTTGGTCAATGCATGAAGGCTGCTTTTTACTGTGACGACCGAGTGCGGTTGTTTGCGGATGGTGGGTTACAAGCAAGTCTTCGTCGTATTCGTCATTGTCTTCTTTCGATCAAACGATCATTTCTTGTTTTATCTTTTCCCATGACTCGCCGTTTTGAAATATGTGGGTGAGGTAGAATTTGCAGGCCTCACCGGAGACGTAGTCGGTAAAGTTGCCGACCAACTCCCGTTTCGGCCATGATGCAGCGGTTGCGTGGAGCTCGAACAGGTCGAACCAGTCCTGTACAGGTCCATCGTCTGCTGCTCCGGTGTACTTGGGGATGGTAAGGTCAGTCCATGATTCTGGCATGGTGCTGGTCGCTGTGTGCGTCCAGGAGGCGATTCCGTAGTAGATGCATGGTCAGGGCGTCTTGTGGAGAACTGCGTCAATGATGAGACCTTGATGAAGTGGCTGGGAGGTCTTCATCCCGTCGACTCGTGTGACGCTATGATGAAAGGGCGAAGTGGCCTTGTGTGACGTATGAAGGGATGGTTGGTAGAGGCAGAGGAAGAAGTGCAGAATGAAATAAACATGGCGTATGAGCCAGGCCACGTCGCGCTTTCATCATATATATATATATTTATATATATATATATATATATATATATATATATATATATATATATATATATATATATATATATATATATATATATATATATATATATATATATATATGTGTGTGTGTGTGTGTGTGTGTGTGTGTGCGATTATTGCCTATTGCCTCTGTTGTCTGGACTGTTACGTCTACTGCTCTACACGTTATCGAAAAAAAATATATGCGTTACTCGTTGCTCTGAAAAAATGAACGCCTTACCACCTGACGTTTCCTCTCAAAAAGGTAAGGCGTTACCATTGCCGTTACCAAAAAAAGTTATAGCCGTTACCACTGCCGTTCTTTAGCAATGACATATTTTAAACAATGTGATTTGGTTGCAGGAACCAAAAATAATTCTCGAATCTCAAATTTATGTTTCACCTAAAACCTCTGGCCTAAACTTCGGTAGCCACGTTTGAAAAAAAAATGTGGCAATGCTATCTCTACGTATGTACAAGAAGCAGCGGACGGCCGCCACTACGCAAAAGAATTCGCGTGCGGTTTGGCGCGCGTAGCGTGCGTGATCCTCGGCGCGGCGTTCTCAAATGACAAATGTGGTGTCCTCATGGCCCTGATGCCCCTGTAAGAAGTGAACTATTTAACCTTACTATAAAATGTTCTCAAATAGCGTTTGTTGTGAAATTATTGGTTATCCTGCAGCGGTTTGGCGAGTGTGATCTGGCACAATGCCAGTAAATACGCAGTTTGGCGGTTTTTACAAGTCCTGACAAAACGTAAGTACCGTATTGTTGTGTTGCACTACGTCGTCTTAGGCTTTGGTATGTGAATAAGCGTGCTTTCTCACTTGTTTTTATCACTTGATATGTGGCATATTCGTTTTCAAAGGATCTAGAGGCAGTTTAGCGATGACAATACTAGCTAAATATTTTTATATCTAAAACTAATTATGGTTTTTCGTACGCAATGCTATGTTTACCGGTCACCATTTTGTCCTTTTGATAACTTCTCTCGCTAAACACAGTGCAACGCCATCGTGTGACACTCTACAATAAAATTTTTTGCCGTACTTTGCCCACAGATTCTCTAAAAGCGAAAGTAATTCGTGGTTGGACAAGGATCTCTGAATATTTACTCTCTTAAAGCCTTGAGTGCGTCGTTATGTTGCCGACTAAACCCAATTACTTGTGGTTCATAAGCCACATTTACGTGATCGAGGTAGCAGGAAAACTTGTATAGCAGATCTACGCTTGCATTTTATGTGACGGCTGGGCAGTGTATGAACGCTTCAAAGGAGTGGTTTTCGTAAATGAACTTATACCGCGGCATATAGAAAGACATTTATTATCTGCATTTACAAATATTCAAAATGCGACACCAGTGTGTTGTGCGCACATAACCGTGCGTATATAGGCCTTTGAAAGTGAAATTAGGAACGATTCACCTTTATGTATAAACTGCGCTGTAGAGTGCTTTATCTGTCCAGTGTTTGAAACTGCGTTGAATTACATTGTGTATTAATTTTGAGCATGATTGTTCAGCTATGTCTCCATCATAAAAGTAAGCATTCTGAGCAATTTTTACTTACAGGATACATATTACTGATTTCCAACAGACCCCGACACATACAGGAAGAAAGGAAGAAAGTGCTTGTAAACTAAGGCACACACTGCCGCTAGGAGATAGGCCAAGAACCTGGTAGTTCTGACGAAATACTGTTAATTTGTTAGCTCGTGGTTTTTAAACTATTGAAAAAGGGCAAAAATTAAAAGAAAAATACCTGATTAGAAATAACGAATACAGAAAATGAAGCAGATTGTTTCACCAACAACAATAAGTAAATGAATGAATAAAGCAATTTGAAAAAAGGCAATTTAAGATTACTAATAGGATCTAAAAAAGAAGATCGAAGCCATCAGGCGAGATTAGGACCCACTTTTCGAAGTCTCAAAGGCGAACAAGGTCTGCTCTCGCCTAAAACCTTCTCAAAACCTCACCCGCTTTGCGGGTGTTGCTTCAGAAGCTTAAATTGAAAGAAAACACGATGTCAGTAACCAAGCACTTCCCACTAGACGAGAGGTAAGCGCTTATACTGCTTCTTACCGAACAAATGACATGGAAAACTCGGAATTTAGGAGCATCAAAGATGCATTCAACGAAGACGGTGATGAGACAACGATGAAGATACAGAAACCACTCTGCTTTATCACAACGATCAAGAGTTATAAAAGAAACCAGCCTATATAGGTATTTGAACAAGCAGAAAAACTTTTTCCATCTTCAAACAAGAGATGGCTGCAAGAAAAGCAAGTGGGGCAGCTGCACCGTCAGAAACTCAACTTCTAAAGCAGCTCTTAGAGAAACGGCTTTAAGCTCACTGCAAAGGCATATTTATGCAAGAATAAAACGAGCGTCTCAAGAGGCAATTGAGCGAACAACATAAAAAATAAACTTAATTTACTCAGAGATTGTTGCTGAACAAAAAAAACATGAAGAATTGACTTTATTTGGAGTTGGATGGTTCAAGAAAAGCTGTGACGGTATAAAATCTTACACTGGACTGCACATTCAAAATAATATTTGTTACCTCATCCACCTTCTTGGTTCTGGAAAAAATGGTTAGAACATTGTACGCAAGCGAACGAGAAGTGAACTGCTAAATTTTGATGATCGTGATCGGCAGCCGAAGATTAGTGTATAAAATCAACTTTCCCGTTGGTTGGTTAAACTTATGGTCGACTTATTTTATCGACACCTTGGATATTTGTTAGATGCTTGTGTAAGCACAGTGCGAAGATTTTGTTCTACAATGCTTCACTTCATGTATCTGCAGCTTACTAAAATAGCAACATGGCTTTTCATACAAGGTATTGATGCTTCCAAGACACCTGCACTCAAGGAGAAATATTCGCTTACACGCGTCATTTTGGACGCCACAAAGATCAGGTGTGATGCGCCAACGTCTTTTGTGAGACAGCCCCCTAGGCTTACTGCTCACACAAGTCGGCCCATAACTTCAAAGCTCGTGTAGGCATCTCACCACATGATTAACTCACTTTTGCTTCAGCCCTATTCTCTGGGTGCACATTTCAGAAGGTGCATAGTGAGGAGTAGGTTTTACAACCTGGACTTTGATATATGTAATTTGTTCATGCCTCACAAGTTATTTAATATAAAATACCTGTTGTAGAACAAGGAAGTTATGCCAAATGTTCCACTAATCATAATGCAAGTGGAATTCACTCCTGAACTAGCAGAGGAAACCCAGGAAATTGCAGTATTGAGAATACACGTAGAGAGAAAAGAAAATTTAGGGTATCTTATTTTGACCGGCCGATTCCCATCTCTTTAGTAGCCTTAGATGATAATGTGTTGGTTGTGAGTGCCTTCTAGACCAATTGCCAGCGACCGCTTCTGAGCGAGGATCAAAGCTGATGTGTTCGTAGTGTTGCTGATATACCTTTTTAAAAATGATAGTATTGCTTGGGGTACGTCCACGTAAAATTTATATCTCTCTGTCTTCCTGCCTGTCTTTATGTTTGTCGATTTGTCTGCCATACGATACCCCAAACGGCCAGCCGTGTTCATCACCGATATTGCTCAAGTTTCAGCGCTCATATTTCTGCGATTGTAAACGAAAACGCACTTATTGTGTGTATCTGAGGCACCATAACAACATGTCACTATTTTATATGTGTGTATGTATACTAGAGAAGACATATAGGTCATTCTTAGGACCGTAGCGTTTATCACGCTGCGCTGAGAATGCAACTCCATGTTCAAAAAAGCAAGTATTTCCAACGCTTTGCTAAGACGACATGATGGGGGCACCTGCTCGTCGCTTTGCGTTTTACAGCTTATCGCCTCCGAGACAGGCGCGCACGCCTTCGTTCGTTTTCGAAGAAAACTTCCAGATAGCACTCGTGTCTAACGTGCCTCAATGCGCTCGTTTGCATTCACTGCAAGGATTGAGACTCTCTAGCGCAGCGCCTCCAGAATACAATTCACCAATTTTCTCGAGCAGAACATCAAGTAAACGTTTCGTTCACTCTCTACAGTCGCAAGACTATTGTCTTTCGATGGGATTTGCAGTGAAACATGTAGACATGGGGCCATTTCTTTCACTTTTGTGTGCCCATATTGAATCACGTGTGGCCTGTGCGTTCCTTCAAGATGTTATTTTTACCAAAAGTTCATGTGACTCGCAGTCTTGCCTAGTTTACGCCCTCGTATTTTTTGTTCTGCTAGCATTTGCTCTCTATTTGATGTACCGTTACTGACTTGTGTGGTCTATGCATGCCTTCAAGCAGAGGTCTTTATACAAAGTACTTGTGATTCATAGCGTTGCTTAATTTACACTTATTTGTTCTGATATCATTTACTCTCGTCACATTGATGTTCTCTTAGTTAATCATGTTGGACGAGTGAATGCTTCTAAGCTGTTATTTTTGAACAAAGGAATATTCGATATAATATGCTGTTGGTTTTCCTGAGTACATCATGTTCGTGTATTCCTTTAAAATGCAATAAAATGTCGGCACATTTACTTGTCTCTCAGATATGTAACAATTGCACCTTTTTTTCTGCGTGAAGCTGTACGAGCGTAGTCTGAGTCACCGTAAATGCCGTTTTTATCAGGGGTGAAGTGGCAATAAAAGCACTCCTTAACACTATATTTTTTTTTACTTCGTCGACTAGTTTGCTAATACGGCTTATCAAAGGCTTGCCTGATTAGCTGTAGTATTTGCAGATTTAACACCGACAAGATCTACTTCAGCATAGCATTTTATTTAGCATCTACAAAGGCAGAGGCATCCGTGTTATTCATTTACCACAAGATTTTCTTTGACAAGTTGTACTTGATTCATGACTTTTTAAGAGGTCTCGTAGCACAAAGCGACACATGGATAAACAAGTTCATGGAAATTGCGCCGCACCAAACCCTCGTATGTCTCTGTCGCTAAGTCATTTCGCACAGTAGTTGTCCTTTTGGAAGTACTACTTATTCATGTCCCCTCTGGGACAAAAACATTAGCAAGTGGAGGAACACATACTGAAATCCAACACAGGCGTTGTTTTGTTCTTATTATGTGAGCTAAAACAAAGAGAGTATCATCATCAACCCGTAGAAATCGAACAATTCAATGAAAATACAAATGGAAAATCGGTTGTACACAAGAACAATAAAAAGTGGACGATGTGAGTTTTGCCTTTAGCATAATTTGACGTAGCTTACATAACCTTCTCGGCATATAACAGTAATCATACCACAATAAAAGGAATGCCTGTACGCAAAGCATTTGCCGTTTAGAACTGTCTTAGAATGACAAATACGAAAAAAGTTTCGCGGAGTGCCTACTATGTCATAATGAGTGAGACCACCAATACGTGTCCGGAAGGTACTAGTTATGCAATTGCACACTTCGCTGATCGTGATTAACGACGTTTGACCACTGCAATGGTAGAATTATAAACCACTCACTTTGTGTGCAATTCACTCGGTGTGATGTGACACCTCGTGTGCTTCTATATGCAATATTATCTGTTAACATAGCTCCTCGCACTATATATCACCTTTACGGTTTTCTTTTCAGGAACAGTTGCAAGTTCGTGAAATTTAGTGAAAGACAGTTATCTGCTCTTTTTTCTAACCCTGTCATTTGACATGTTGAACTTGTTTTATTTTATGAGCTTGATTGATATGTGGGGTGTAACGTCCTAAAACTATGATATGAATATGAGAGAGGCCGTAATGAAGGGCTCCAGAAATTTCGACCACCTGCGGTTCTTTAACTTGCACCTAAATCTGAGCACACGGGCCTACATTTCCGCCTCCATTTGAAATAGAGCCGCCGCAGCCGGGATTTCATTCCACAACCTGCGGGTTTATTTTATGAGGTTATCCGTCAAAATATAACTCAAGAGATTAAGTAATTATAATATATATTTTGCTTTAACTTCAATATGCCAATGCAGTTTACTGCAATAGACATGAGCTCTTAGTTAAGCTTATCCAAATTACTCATTTTGGCCAGTGATGATCTTGTAGTTACGCTGCTTGACTGCTGGCCTGGATTGAATTGCAGTGGCCACATGTCAGTGAAGGCAAAATGCTAGACGCTCGTGTGCTTAGGTTTCGGTGCATGTTGGGGGAATACAAACCTTTGCAGTCCTTCACTACGACATCTAATTATGACATCGTGGTTTTAGGCAGTATAGCCTGAACATCTAAAATGCAACTCTGCAATTTATGGATTAGCTCAACAAAACTGGTGAAATCGCAAAGCATATTGACTTTTACGTTACTCTCTCCAATAAATAGTCAATCCAGCTTACTGTGTAGTGTATGAAAGGTATGACCACACGGTGCTTAAATAAAGGTTATCAAGCATCCCTCTAGCAATCGTTATTTCAAGCTTGCTGAACACTATTTTCTCATATAAAATAAAATTTCCTCCTCAGACAACGAAGTCAACCCAGCGCAACTGGGCCACAATTGTCTAACGAAGCAGTTGGCGATAATACTGATGCTCTTTGTGCAGCTTCAATACACCATCCCTGAATACTGAAACGAAGTCAGTGTATTCGAGCGTAGATGCCTTGGGACCAAGTAGGGAGCATGGACATTTAATTTACCCTACACCATAAGACTATTCCACTGGATCATAAACAATCCTGTCTGGAGACGCCTCCAACCAGGGAAAGGCTGGGTTTACCAGGAGCCCACTGATGCTATTGATGGGAGCATGACGTAGTCAGCGCAGATCATCCTCATAGCCCTGAGCGTCAAGTGGTCCCATTTTGATGCCGTAACTGGAACATTTCAATGCGATTGTACTTAGCAAAATGCTGCAGCTTTCACAATACATTTCTAACATTGTCACAATGAACATGTTTTAAAATACAGACTTTGTTCTATGTTTAGAAATATAGCAATAAAGTACTAACTTGACTGCAGCAACTTTGAAAGGTCTTTGGCAGCTGCGATGTTCTGTTGGCTATTTGTAGTTTAATCTTTCCTAATTGAGAGAACACCAAACTGTGACCATGTCATACGAGACCGTTATTGCAGCTGCCGCCACATTGACTCTTTGACTGCTGATGGGTGTCTATTGAGCACGTGAGCTTCCAAGTGGGTCGCACTTGTCTCCCGTGTCTACACGAAAATGAAAAGGATTGTGTGCTTCTTGCATTTATTGCACACATTGCTTTAATTATAGGTTTGCGTCCTACTATTTTGAGATTACAAAAAAGATTTTTCTTATCCCCAAGAAATAAAGTAAAATAAGCCAAGCATCTATTTTGCCTGAAGTTTTACATGTGTCCTCAAAACGTAGTGAATGGAAAGAATGTGAATCTGCCCACCCATGTTAACTAAACAACCAAAGGCGTCTATATCAGTTAGAATAGAATATTATATGCAATCATTCTGCTCACAGTCCAGCAGCTAGAATAACTTCTTATCATTCTCATTGCCGTCCTCGCCTCAAGCCATGTTGCAAAGTATGCTACCACACAAAAACCACAGCATCATTTAAAAGCTCGGCAGCAATCTTTACACTTATGAATGAAGGAAACCTTTGCTGCTACACAGGAAACTGTATATGTCTACTTGAATGCTCAACTTGTAGTTTTCAGTACGTAGGGCAGACCTAAATACCATTTAGATTGCGATTTAACAATTAAAAGCGCACGTAACCACGCTTCCGAACCTGCCTCTATCAAAACACGTCAGCATGCCAGGACACTGGCTTGATATGCTAAAGACTACGGTATTCAAATAGCGTTTTAAAACTCATCATCAGAAGGAGGTGGGTGAATGATTTCTCATCTACAAACTGAGGGAAGTATCAACTAGCGTTAACGAAATTTTGGGCGCACTGACAATGTAACCAGCGTAAAAGTTGCGTAAGATTGCTAAATCGAACTCGGTGTTTTATTTCAGTGATTGTGGCTTTTTCCGCGGTTGCACACAAATGAACTTTTTTTCAGCTGCTTTCAATAGTTGTTATGACGCATGCCATTCGTTGAAGAAGCTTTCACTGTAGTTACCACTTTTACTGCTTCTTCTATTGTCTGTTGTTGGTATACTATTGTTAACTTCTTCAGCTGCATTTTTTACGCATTTTCACTTTTTGTTTGTCGTTATAATACTCATGTTAGGTCATTTTGATGCATCTTGACTAACGTCGCCACTGTATGTTTGATGCTGGTACACTCATGTTAGCATATGTTCGTGCACCTTGTTCCACATTTTCATTTCAAATTTCAACTGTTGTTTGTGCTTGTTCTACACCTGATAATGTTATGCTTTTATAGCGCAGTTTATTCTATGTATATCTTCACCGATGTTAGCATTGGTTTAAATCTTTATAACCCGCGCCTACACTTGAAAAGGTATTGGTTTTTTTAAGACTGACTTTTGCACGTTTTGTCACATCTTCGTGCTACAATCCCATCGAACAAATGCCCCTTGGTTCACATCAGTTTGCGAACCTTGTATATCTCACGCTTGCAACGATATACTTACACATGTGTTGGAAGCCAGCTGTCGTACATTGTATATAGGGAGTGCAATTCTATTATGTCTTGTATTCCATGCCGAAGCGAAGGCCTGACCCTGGCTGAACTGTTGGAATAAAAAGTTTTCCTACAGTTGTCCGTTATTTCTACCTTTTTAAAAATCTGTATCCACTTGAACGTTCTCTCTCTCTCTCTCTCTCTCTCTCTCTATATATATATATATATATATATATATATAAATATATATATATATATATATATATATATATATATATATATATATATATATATATATATATATATATATATATAATGCACATGAAACGGGCGGGATGTGTCTTTCTGCATCTGAATCTTTCTGAAAACTCACTCATCACTTCTCAGTTGTGCTCTGTCTCATGCCCCGCTGCAAATATGTTAACGTTTTTTTTGCACCTTAAAATAAATTATGAACTTACACCAACACATCCGACCATACTTGAAAAATTGAATTTCTGCACAAACTTGAAGAAAAAAACAAGAGAGACAGGAAAGAGTGCAGTACTGCAGAAAGTGTGACTGCACTCTTTCTTGTCTCTCTTGTTTTTTTCTTCAAGTTTGTGCAGCAATTCAATTTTTCAAGTGTGAACCAACTAGTCTGCAAAAAAGTATTGCTTCAACATCCGACCAAACGTTATCGTAGCCCCATTCCCGAGTCCTCGCCTCAGAACTTCTCGTTTTTATAACCTTCATTTCCACTTCCACCCTCCACTTCTGCTTCTGACAACTCTCCATCACTCTTTGTTCAACCATTTCCCTTTGTTATTCTTGGTTTTCCTCGAACCTAATGAACTCTGTAGTGCTATGGTGCATTGAGGTGTGAGTTATCGCAAACAATACTCAAACAATAGTCTAAAGCAGTTCCACTGTTAAAACTGAAATTTCCTGTCAGACATGCTTTTTCATCCTTCCGCAATAACCTCCAACCCCCCACAACGATACGGCTTTGCAGTCTGCAAAATAACACCACTTTAATCTAAAAGCGTGGACGCTTAGAGCGAGCAAAACCAAAGTCAGCCGCGAGCCCACGCTACTTGTGGAAAAACATGAGTGTGTGGAGGCCCCGCCTCCATAGCCTTCGCTCCAATGTCAACAAAAATAATCGCCAAGAATAGTAGGACTCGCTGTTGGCCTAGTTTGTTAACAAAACTTCAAAGTGAATAATCGTGCAAAAAAAGACTGGTTAACAAGCAGTACGACGCGGACAGGCGCTTGTTCCTGAACGTGTCTTTTTTTTCACAGCTGTTTCTTTTTTTTACTGAAAAATTCAACCAGTTTCCCGCCATGCAAACTACCAAGCTGTAAAGCGTTTTGTGCACGCGCCTATGAGAGCAGCCAGTGAAATTAAGATCATCATCATTATCATACGCGAAATTCGAAGAATCATTTTTTTCACCGCCGTGATTTTCTTTTATGGAGTTTGTTTTTAGTCCAACCTCTGTGATGCTTTATCTGTGCGACAACTACAACAACAGTGATAGCATGGTGTAGACCGGAAAAAAAAAAACATTTTGCTGTAGAAACATTCTGGCTCTTCGTTACGTTTTGCTACTCATTTTGATGGCTAGTCACTTATCGGAATGCGTCTTTTCTTTCTGATATTGCGATTGTTTAGGCGCGTTCTCTGTCACGAACCGAACAGCCTCAATACACCGCCGATGGCAGTATGCGTGACCTAGATTTCACTAGGAATTCCGAAATATTTTAGCTTCTATTCATAATGAAGATTTTAAGAAACTTCATGTGGCAGTGCAGTGTAGCTCTGTTGGCGTCCAGTGATATGAACAAGATAGAACGCTAAGTAATTGAAAGCTTTTCTACTCATTGGCTACCGTGTGACGTGACGTTTTTCGCCTTCATTCAGTATATCTAACTAAAGTATATCTAACTAAAGGCTACAGTGTGATGTGACGTTTTTCGCCTTCATTCAGTATATCTAACTAAAGTGAGTGCTTTTATTAACCTCTGGCCAGACCTGTTCTTCTCTGCGCTAAAGCACTTATATCCCCACAACGTACTAATCACGACAAACTGTCCGCGACTGTGTGAAGTGTACATCACCTTTATTAAACTCTATTCTCTGGAAATCAAATACAAGCTCGTATTAGCGTGACTTATGCATGTTTTGGTGATTTATTGAAATACTTATTTCATTCAAAAACTCATGTTTGTTTTGAAGCCACATA
The DNA here is from genome assembly GCF_043290135.1 of Rhipicephalus microplus. NCBI lineage: Eukaryota > Metazoa > Arthropoda > Arachnida > Ixodida > Ixodidae > Rhipicephalus > Rhipicephalus microplus. The sequence continues at coordinate 439,785,171 of NC_134710.1, forward strand.
CATACCTTTACGGGGAAAGATTGAAATATCTGGACTGAAGTGCATTCTGAACTTTTTGTTATTTGGGCTTATGGCGAGTAATAATGTTCAGCAAATAAAATTAAGCTTTTGTCGTTACTGTCAGGAGGCATCACTGTTGCTTCTTGTGAACCATCACGATATTCATATTCCATGGTTCAAATGAAGTAAATTATTTTTTGTCAAAATTGGCTATTGGTTCCAAGTGATCTATGTTCATGTGCATTATCGTTCGCTGACACATTTGACAACAACGATAGTGACATTGTTGTCATACCCACTTGTTCTGGGAAGTTGTTGATTATGTTTACAGCATTGCGGTTCTTCATGTTCGTAATTGGCGACCTACAGGTGAGCTAAATTTTACATTCCGCACAAATAATTTACTTTGGCAACAATATGAGCTTTTGCGCATTATCGATAAAAAAATGAAAGTCTCGAGGTAAGACATTCAACACAAGAATGCTTTTCGCGTTTGAAAATAAATCATACCTTTAGCTGTTTATTTATGAAGACGTCACTTTCTTTTTATTACTAATTTCTAGGAAATCTTTATAGGCTTTGGAAAAAATTTAGTTAGCACTGCGTTTTGTTCTTTCTAAATGACTCATGAAACTTTTGTGTGGCGGCTCGTATTTTTAATGATATGCACGTTCAGCTGTCTGGATGATAGGCTGCCACAATAGGGTTCAAAAATTAGAGGCTGGGGAAGATGGAAGCTTGAGACCAAACAGTGGTTGTGTCGAAACATCTGCTCCACACAACTCCTGTTTACAGATTTTTCATCACAATAGGGTCCTGCCACATCAGTGGCAAATGTGGTGACTGCGAAAACAGTTTGTCGCAACACTCGAAGAACACCGAATTTCTTTTGTGCTGCATTTAACCCTCACTCCTGACATCTCAAAAGGCTACGTGTTATCGTTTAACTGAGCTGGCGGATACTGCGAGTAATCTGGTTCAATTTCAAGAGTAATTGGTGCCAGCTGATTACGTGAGAGCCATGCATGCCACGATATTTTGGCCGGTGAACAGGTAACATATCATTGCGTCGTCGTTATAAATTTGAAATTGTGTCGTTGAAAACGCTGAAGTAGTCTCACGAAGACTCACCGTGGTTATTGCGATAATCACGGTTTTTTGCTAGGGTACCTAACTGACTGCCCTTTAGAGTCGTTGTTTTAATTGCAAAGTGGTCTCCCCTTTGGGAGTGTTTCATATATCAGGCTCCTAATTGAAGCAGAGAGTCACGGAACTGTGATTATTGTAAAATTGTTTAACAACCCTGAAGTTTGTATGTTTGACATGTTGAACGTTCAAAACGTGGTCATTATAAAGATTCAAAAAGCGAGCCTCAGGTATGATGCACAAATATTGCCCTTTTTTTCTGTGTGACATGCAATGATAAAGGGCACAGGAATTGGCGTGAGCCAATTTGCTTGAATTTTTGCGCATCGTCTCCTTTTTTTTTCTGGCTGATTTTCTACCCTCTAGCGTAAGCTAGCACGTCAAGAAAGTGGGGTAGGTTGGTGAGACACCACCTTCACTTTTTTCTCGCTCAAACTGTGCAGAAGTTCTTTCACGGTGCTTTTTCATTTATTCATTTTCTTTCTTTGCTACAGACTTCGACACCTATCGTTTAACTGGGCATTTGCATGCCAATGTCGATCCTGGACCTATACAATTTGCGGGCAGTAGCTTTGTTTTTTTTGCAAGAGCCATAGACAAGGCTTTGAATCGCCAGCAGCCTGATGAGTTAGCCAAATGGAGCTATTCTGGACTAACAACGTAAGTTGCTTAATTTATATTTGTTCCTTTTAAATCGAGAAACAAATATTTTTTTAAACTGAGAAGGCATTATCCACAAAGTGTCCACTTAGTTGTTTTCACATGGAAATGGATTGTATTTGTTGGCTTATTTTAGACTAAAAAGCGAACGAGCCTTGCAGGAGGTGCCTTATGCCTAATGAGGGGCTAGGTGGCTAGTGGGTTGCCATGAGTCCGGCCATTCGTCATCGTTGTCTCAAACATGGTACTTGTATGTTATGCAGTCCGTCTCAAAGTGGCGTATTTTCTAGCAGAAATTAAATGCTGAGTGAAAAATTGATGTGCCTTGCAAAACAGAACTATTTGCCTAAATTCAAAGGGACAATGCATGACTATCTGTACAAGTGTAACTCCTTCAAGTATCCTGTATTTGTGTACTGGTGAATGTTATGGCATTTTTATTTTTTAGCCTTCTGTAAGAGGGCTATGTCAAAAGGGTTAACATCGCTGTAAAATAAGTAGAAAACTATCACGTTTCGAATAAATAAAAAAAACAAATACATTGTGTGGGTTCCTGCTGGAGCTTAAATTTAGCTCGTTCACCTCAAGACTCAGTACACTAGCTGGTGATGCATGAAGCTTGCCAATATGAATACTTGACATACGGTTTCAACCAAGTATTGACAGGAAAACCCAAATAAAGGTTTGTAATGTGACATGGTGTTTCCACCCCTGTATTGTAGTGGTTTCGGTGCTAGGCTGCTGTTATGAAAGTTGTGGGTTCAATGAAGGTGAAATGGTAGAGGCCCGTGCACTAAGTAAATTCCGCACCCGTTAACAAACAATAAATGGTTTAAATTTGCGGATCCCTCTACTAGGGCACCCCTCATTATACTATCGTGGTTTGTGGATTTGAAACCTCACTATTGTTAATTTCACACAGTGAATTATGGGCATTTGGTTTTCAAAAGACCCAACCATTTGTAATTTGTTTTCCTTCTTTTTTACCTGTGCACTTACATTTCCGCATGGTCCAACGACCTGCAACGCATATGTGAGCATACCGTCTATCTTCTAGACACGATTTTATTCATACCTCAGCAGTAATGCAGTGTATGAAGGACATGTGTAGCTGCATCTGCTATCGGTAGATAGTACTTACGATATTTTCTAGAATATATTTTAGCAAAATGGGTATTCAAGGTGGTGTCGTCACTTGAACTTCTTTTGTGCGGTTTCTCACTTGCCAATAGCCTAATATGTGGTGTCATTCCTTGTGAAATGGTAATTTTCTTATACCACTAATGCTAGCGTGCTCTTCGTCGTATATTTAAGGCGCAATAGCTTCGAAATGACACTTACCTGAGTGAAATTGGAGTCGTGTCATTTCAAATCATTTCACCAGTGGTGAATGCAGAGGCTAAATAGAAGGAAAACAAATTAGAAAAGGTTGGGTCTCAATCTTTGAAGTCAACTTTTTTCTGGCACATACACGTCCCAATGTTGGTGACCCGTACAAGTCTTAGCGTCAATCCTGTGCATCGACGCCGTGAAGGCTACAGCCGAGGCACGATGCACCTACATGGTCGAACTTAGGCAGCCGTTATTTTGTACAGCTGATAGAGAACTCTGCCTCCTATAGGTGGAAGTTCAAAGCCCCATCTGACGCACAACTGCCGGGCCGACAAATTAGCATGACGTGGTCCCTAGTCTCCTGTGTGCAATGGTCACCGCAGTAGGAAACGTGGTCGTGGCTCCACTAGTGATGGTTGAGCAAAACAACGCTCTGGCAAGGGCTCATAATTCTAAGCTATGTTAGCGACTTGGAGACATCGACGGTTTTTGCGTGGCTGTGTGCTCGGCGATTTGAAGTCTGGCCATTTGATGCGTCGTAACCGGCAGCTACTCGCCTAAATTATCACCGGTGTAGACAGTGTGCAGCTCCCAACACTTTCGTCCAAGCGCTCCCAACGACCACAGGGTGTGTGGTTTTCACGCAGTGTTCCGACAAAGAACTCTCGAAGCTCGCCGAACTAGCTAACTTATTTAACACGATGGTCGCGCATTCTATCGCGCACGTGCAAATAAATATTGGTACTTCCGCATGGTCCAACGACCTGCAACACATATGTCAGCATACCTTCTATCTTCTAGACGTGATTTCATTAATACCTCAGCAGCGGTGCAGTGTATGCAGGCCATGTATACTGCAGATGAGGTGCGACAGACGACACGCTGGAAGCACGGTAATGTAGCTCAGAAATTCGTCCCACCCGGTCAGTACGCATGAAACAACCACAGTCAATACTGAGAGCCACAAGTATGCTAGCTATTCCAGAGTGTTGCCCATCGCGGTTCTATCCCACCGACTGTAGCTGTTGTTTGTGGCGCCAGCGCTAATGTGAGCGCGGCGACGCCGTTGGTGGCTGGTGAGCTCCGTGTCTTCATTGCATTCTCTCATCAAGTGGTCAACAACACCACTTTTGCCCCCAAAGGACAGCGTTACTACCGCGCAACTTAGATTTGAAAGGAGCAACTAGATACATTTATTCATGGCTGAAGCAAGAATTTGTTGATAAGAGGAGCAAACGCCTCGTAGAGCTCGTGTAGCAAACAATGGTGCAAGGGAAATGCTCAAAGTACCCTGCAAAGAGTCCTATAGGCTACTAGGACTAGTTGGAAGCTGACGTTTCACTGGAATTTGGTAATGCGGTCCCCGAGCTCACTAGGCAGCCAGCAATGAAGCTGCTTCAACACTTCTTCGAAGAAACGAAGGTTTGTGACGACTACTGAGTGGACAAATGTTAAAAGTGAGCATGGCGTCTACGTGTTTATTTTGCCCGTAGGAGAGCTTTTGCTCTCCCCCATGCAGGACTGTATATATGTTTATATGCTATTGTTTTTTATTTTCTTTATTCATTCCAATCAAGTCGAAAGGGGTAGCCATCGCTAAGTAACGGGGACAAAAACTCCTCAGTTTATTTTCTATTTCAATAAAAAAAAAACAGCCAGCGTTTCACCGAAGGACGAGAAGCGCCCTTACATATCGAAAATAATACCACCTGTATACGTGAAGCCTCATCACATGTCTCCCGAGAGCTTCGAAACCACTTGGAATGAGTTGAATCATATGCTGGAGTTTGGGATTATCACACCCTCGCCTGTGGCCACTGAATCTCAAATTCATATGGTCGCAAAGTTTGCACTAGGGGACCGGTGCCTGTGTGGAGACTACCGGACGCCTAATAGAGTTACGACAGTAGACAGGTGCCCAATGCTGCTTATCCATGAGATCATGTCCAACCTCCGAAGTGCGACCATATTGTAACAAATTTTCCAAGATATACCATTTGCGATCGCAGCTCCAATGTCTTGTTACACATAACAATTGCAACATATACTGTCGGGGCCTCATACGAACTAATAAAAGTTCTTCGAACGCCATTCAGCATCCAGAAAGCTGGTCAGACCTTTCATTCATTCATCGATGGCGCCTGTCATGAATGACGCCATATATGAATTACTGTTTAAGGGTTGCTAAATTAAGGTAATTGGTGTTTACATGCTACAGCATTCGTTGGCAACTACTTTATTTCGTTTATATATGTTTTGTTATTGTTTACATTGATGCTCAAAGTGTTAATGAGAAATGTTGAAAATGCAATGGGACAGTATTCAGAATAGCTAATTTTGTTCTCGATTAGTATCAATGTCTACTTATGTATTTTCAGCATATATATTTACGCTTCAGCATATATTAGGCTTCAGCATATATATTTACGTGTTTTCTCTATTTCTGTACATGGTGGAAGCTTGGTTTTTTCTCGCCACTCTGTATTTTTGGCTTAATGATATTTTCTTGAAGGGCTCCTTGCTGCTTTCACTCCCCGTCAACTCTAATATTGTGTTGTAGCGATAGAAGACAAAGCTTTTTTCTCATCAGCATGCAAGCGCAAAATACTTATTTAGTAGCTACTGTTAAATGTTTTCTCCCATTGATGCAAATGGCTTGTTGTTTTCTTTTGCTTTTCATACAGAGATTACATGAACCACATAAGCATTAGCATATTTGTTTACTATGAACGAGAAGAACTAGCATGGCTTCTAGACGGCCATACTAACAAGCACAACGTCTTCAATGACAGCACCGCTCTTAAGGACTTGCTCGTAATTAACAATATTACGGATGTTTGTAAGTACTGTTTCACTTTTTTTTAATTTAACCACTTATAATATATTAGCAGTAGTCGCTTTAGTCGTCACCGTTTATTTAACTTCCATTGCCTGAGCAATGTTCTGCATGATTTATGTATTTGTTTAAATGCTCCTTGCCTACGAATCCTGTATTGAGAGCCTGGATAGCACTTCTGCAAGGTACAGGCAATTTGATCTTTAAGGTATCAGTACGAAAAGTAGGCAAAATGACTGGTAGTGGGCTCATTTCATGACAGAAGTTGAACGAAGGCTTGAAGCAAAGTTGAAGCGGTGTTTACAACGTAAAATCTTCGTGTCGTTGATAAGAACTACAGGTTGGCAAATTCTCAGAAACTGCCAAATCTAGTAAGTCTATCAACTCCAGGGACTCAAGCAGTAATGAGGTCAGCCTATGCCATGGACGCTGCAAAGGAGACACCCGTGTCTATCATTTGACGATAAACAGAAATACTTAATCGCAGACGAGTTTTTTTTGTAACGTCTTATATGTGCAGAAATTTCTTACGGTTCGATGCAGACACGTTGAGTAGTCTTTGTAAAAGCAGTGATTTTAAAACGAGCAATCAGAGGACAGAGATGATACATGGAGGGTTTAGAGGAGATATTTTGGCAATCAAACAGCTCACATGTGCGAATTTTGAAAAAAAAGTATGCTTGGCTATATTGTGTTTTTTGTCAACAATAACTACAATAAGAAAAATGACACTAAGAGAGCTATCACGAGTAGCTGGTGTTTATTTTAGTACTGCAGCAACCCTAGCAAAGCATTGGTGGTACTAGTATCAGGAGTATACCAATTACAATTTGTTTTTACATTGTTTTGGGGCATGCCTATAATTCACTCAATTTAAATGTTCTGATTTTTTCTGTCTGTCTGTCTGTCTGTCTGTCTGTCTGTCTGTCTGTCTGTCTGTCTGTCTGTCTGCAGTGCACTGCAAGTTCCTGAAACAAGAAAGATTTACTTTCGACTCTAAAGGTCACGTCGGATTTGTAGAATCTACCCCACCATGCCTGACAGGTGAGTTTTTTTTATTCTACATGTGGGTTTGGCTGCCATGCAGCAGGTCATTCAAGCCTATAATTATGCCACAATAACAAGATTAGCTATATGCATGACTGGTCACTTGTGCAGTGATAATAACATCACGCGCCACGCCTGCTGTGTAGTTATGAACAAATAAGATTTCTGCTCAAGCTTTTCTAAAAACCCTAGACACCTAAGAAGAACGATCATAAAAACGCACAGCAAAAACTTGGCACAACAAACAGGCGCTAGCTGCATCACATCAAGCATGCAAGTATCTCTGCTGAACTCACCCGGAGGAGACTAGCATACTTCCACAGTTATTCATGTGTTTGCGTTAAGCGTTTCGTGAAAAGGGTCATTCAATTAGGGTTTTACACTCTCGGCGAGATTTCGCGCCGGCGTCGGCTGGCACATGATTCACTGCATATATATATATATATATATATATATATAGGGTGTTTAGAGAATTATGTCCGATATTGTATAAAAATAGAAAAAGATGCTATTTGCTCACTGTATTCACAGTTACTTTCTCTGTAGCAACAGGTATCTTACGAAGGTCGAAGACGTTATTTCGAACAATAATTAGGAGAAGTATCGAATTACCTTTTTAGTTAGTGGAGTTAGGCAGCTAAGTCAAACAAGAGAATTGAAGTCCTTGATGCGAAGAACCAATTGCCACTTTTGGATTTCAGAAAGCTTCTGTAGCAATAAATCGAAATCACCAAAATAACTCTTATTTGTGGGGCAAAACCAAAACCAAAGAATCGTTGAGCCGAACAAAGATACACTACAATGACGTCACTGTTCAAAACAGTGGTTACGGGGGTGCATTTTTTCCCTGTTCGTTATGGTATGTGCGTCATGCGTGTTGTAATGGCGAGGGCAGCCCACACTCACACAATGAAGTCGGTTGATGGTTCATGTAAAAATACTACCTCATTTTGGTTGCGCTCTTGCACGTTTCGGTTTCGGTTTCGCCGCAGAGTTAGAGAGAATTTCAATGATTCGCAACTATAACTCGAGGCCGCGTTTCCAGAACGTGAAAGCAGCAACCGGTTCTTCCTACGGAAGGCTTCAATTCTGCCTTTTTACTTAATTGTCTAACTCCACTACTTAAGAGGTAAATAAGAAACTTCCCTAATTCCTGTTCCTTATAATTAACCCTCTTAAGATGCCTGCCACCACAACAAATACAACGTTCAACACAGCGAGCAAGTAGCGTTTTCTGCAGATTGGACACATTTTTTGAAACACCTTGTATATAGGAACGCAAGAAAAAAAAAATAATCCAGACAAAGACTCCGGCACGTGAAAGCGACCATCGGACCTGTTCCGTGTAAGTGCATGGCGTTATTCACGGACTTGTGAAGCTCCTGCTGCGTGCAAACGGCAAGCTATTTATATGTAGTACTTATCACTGGCAATGCTGAAATCTGGGATACTGTTGTGTTTTCAGCAATACCAGGTAGATGGCGCAATGAGCGCGGTCTCCTAAAAGCCCTACATTTTCGGAAAGTAGCAACGCTCCTTTATCTACGCTGGTTTACTCTTGCTGTACCAGCGATCTCATCTTTTTTCACCCTCGCTTTAGTGGAGCCGCTGCATCCGCAGCGCTGAATGGCTGGGTCGCAGGTGACCCTGACGTGACGTTAAACGTGCGCAGACAATTTTCGTGTGCTTTTCATTCACCGCGCATGCCATGAACCATCGAGGCTTCCGGCTTCGAAAGTTCTTCGGAGTGGAATTTCCAGCTTCGTTTTGCGTGGTATTGCCCAGCGGCTGCGTGTTTTCTTGTGATAGAAAATATATGGACACTCTCGGCTGGATATTGCCGCCGGCATTGGCGTCGATATCATGCACCGTATATGTACACGCATCTATATATATGTAATGCGAAAAAAAATCCTGAAAAAGCTCCCGGCGCGCAGAATCGAACGTGGGACCTCGACATCGTGAAAGCGAGGCGTTAACCACTGAGCCAGCCAGTAGTACGTTGCTTACCGTTCAAACGGCAAGCTATTTATATCTACCACTTACCGCTGATGTGTTTTCGGCATTACCAGAAAGACAGCGCAATGAGCGCACGTCATCACATCGCGCTTGGCGCCCGCTCCAATTTACGCGTACTTTGTCCGGCTCAGAGAAAGGGAGCGACGCTCGCTCGCGCACCCTTATTTCGTGGTGGTGAGGAGTGAGGATTGTACGCCTTAGCTGGCCTTGGGCTTTAGGTGGAACGATTCTGCTGAAGTTACCGGTCGCACAAAGGTCACTTCAATCATGGCAGTTTCCGTTCGAGAAACGCGCGCGCTTCTTAGACTCAGCGAAATAACAAATAAGACGCTTAGTCGCGTGCATCCGTCCCTGTGAGCATGTTTCGTGAAAAATTTGTGAGCGAGAAACAAGGGCTCCTTTCGATCTGATTTCCATTCTGCGTGTGACTTTTCAAATTGTTGCTATTGCATTCATTTATTCGCCTTTGCAGTGAAGCTTTGACTCATAATGTAGGAGCCGATTAGAGAAAACAGCAAACCTATTTTATATTCCCCTTGGCGAACAAAATGCCTTGCAAAAAAACCAGATTAGATTAGATTTGTGGGGTTTAACGTCTCAAAACCACCATATGATTATGAAAGATGCCGTAGCGGAGGGCTCCGGAAATTTTGACCACCTAGGGTTCTTTAACGTGCACCCAAATCTGAGTACACGGAACTTCATCATTTCCTCCTCCATCGGAAAGCAGCCGCCGCAGCCGGGATTTGAACCCGCGACCTGCGGGTCAGTAGCCGAGTACCTTAGCCACTAGACCATCGCGGCGGGTCATTGCACAAAAACCAGGATATGAACAAAGGGAGAAAGAACTTCACCCTTTTCAATGACGTCGTTCTTTGAGAAGTAATTGTTAGGAATTTCCTTATATATGCTTGGATATCAGTACGGAGTTGTATGAAGGTTGTAGCGCTCATTGCGTAGCTCGACTGTTTGTTGAGTTGAATAACGAGCAGATATAAATGTAGATATAGCTTTTTTGGAGTGACTCACTATGTTCTGCTCTTTCCCGTGTGCCTTGACAAAGCTTTGTGTTTATATATATATATATATATATATATATATATATATATATATATATATATATATATATATATATATATATATATATATATATATATATATATATATTGTAGTGGGGAATTCGCAAAGCAATGCCTAGTGGAACCATCTCTAAGTGCGAAGCGCAAGCGTGTGCGCGAGCTGTTGATGATTGATTTGTGGGGTTTAACGTCCCAAAACCACCATATGATCATGAGAGACGCCGTAGTAAAGGGCTCCGGAAATTTAGACCACCTGGGGTTCTTTAACGTGCACCCAAATCTGAGCACACGGGCCTACAACATTTCCGCCTCCATCGGAAATGCAGCTGCCGCAGCCGGGATTTGAGATGTGTGCACGAGCTGTAGACGCTAGACTGCTCCTAGAGTATTTTTGTCTGTACTGGCTGTCTGCCAACTACCTGGCGTCGCTATTAGACTACCTGGCAAAATGGTGCAAGTCTGCTGGGTACGCAAATGTGAAAAAATGCCTGATCAGACGACCTAGCAAGGCACCACCCTGCAAAGCACGGCCCATTCTCAACTGGGCATCGTGCCTACCACCCTGCGCCAACGGGTTACCCCATTCTTCAGCGGCACCGAAGACCAAGATGTGGAAGACTGGTTCTATCTGTTTGAAAAGATGTTTCCCCAGCAAGTGGTACGACCACACGAAATTGGAGTGCCGCCATCAAGTGGTACGACCCTTTGAAATTGGGGTATGTCTCATTTCTTTTCAAAGACGTCACCAGCCTGTGGTTGACAAACAACCGTGCTGATTTTGCCACTTGGGCCACTTTCAAGACCACCCTTGCAGCTGTGTTCGATGGCCCCGCAGTGCGAAAGCTGCGTGCTGAACAGCGCCTATGTGGACGTGCGTAAAGGCAGGGCGAAAGCTTCACGAGCTATATTGAAGATGTTATCGATTTATGCCGGAGCTTTAACCCTGAAAAAACCAAACAAGACATGATCAGGCATATCTTGAAAGCCATATACGATGATGTTCTTCAAATGTTGGTGGCGAAGGGTCAAAGTACCCTATCCGAACTTGTGATCTTGTGTTAGAGCTTGGAAGAGGATCGCAAACAACAACAACGTGCATCAGTTCGGATGTCGACGACAGCAGACGACTCTCTCGCTGCCATGGCTGTTGGTGACAGCACCCTGCTGGAACAGATAAAAGAGGTGTACGCGAAGAGGTCGCACGGGAGCTTTCGTGTCTCTCGTATCTGCCGACCACTGAAGCACCAACAAACCGCCTAACGCCAACCATCAGACAGGCTATTCAGGAGCAGGTCTACTAGGCGTTGCCATTACCTACGTCTGTCTCTCCACCAACACCTGTTGCTACGCCACTGACTTTTGCGGTCGTCGCGGCAACGCCGCCACCACGTCTGCCGTTGTATACGCACCAACCTATGCGACCGTCCACCGCGCCGTTTCCAGCTACGCAGCAACACTCCGGAAATCTTTGGCGCTCTGCTGACAACCGGCCCATATGTTACTTTTGCGGAATTCGAGGCCATGTTGAACATCATTGCGTCGGTGCTTCGCAGTGAACGCACCAACATACCCAGACTACTTGTTTTGGCCTCCATTTCATGCACCTCTGGTGCCACCTGAAGTTCACGAACGTGACGCGCAATCTGCTTCCAGCGGCCAGTTTGTTCCTGCCTATTGTGCTTAACTTTCTGACGCTACCTTCCTATTCATGCCATCTGAAATCTTCGGTAGCCGCCGCCACACATCACTAAAGTTTGCCATTATGCGCTTTGTCAAGACACAACCGGATTATTTATTTCCAATCCCAACTCGTGCCCCCTCAGTTTGCACTGCAACGAGACGCTCGGCCACATTACGCCTATCGATGAAGGTTTTATCGTGCCTGCCGATTTCTTAGACACCAAGCCGAATACGGAGCTGAACGCGTTGGTTCCTCACCTTGCCTCGGACACCGTGTCTTCCGATGCATTTCACCGTTCTATTCACAGCCATCTCGCCACGGCTCAACGAGAGCAGCTTGTTACCCTGTCGCACGAATTCAGCCATTCGTTTGACTTTCGCCAAGTGGTGCTACGAAGAACGAAAACCGTTGTTCACACAATTGACACAAGTGTACTTGTTCTGCCAGCGCCCCTATCATGTGTCGCCAGCGGAGCATCGCGTAATTGCAGAATAAGTAGACGACTTGCTACAGGGTGAAGTCGCCAGGCCTTCTTTTATTCCTTGGTCTTCCCAAGTTGTACTCGTCCAAAAAAAACATGGTTCGATCCGATTCTGTGTACACTACAAGCGCCTAAAACATTGCGAGGAAAGATGTTTACCCTCTTCCCCACGAAGGCGATGCTGTTGATTGTCTCCAAGGAGCAGAATTCTTTTCCTCGCTTGACTTCCACTCAGGTTATTGCCACGTTCCAATGACTGAGTCTGATAGTCACACTGAATGACCTCTATGAATTTATCGTAATGCCATTCGGACTCTGCCATGGGCCCGCCACCTTCGGGCGAATGATTAACAGCATTTTACGCAGTCTCAAACGAAACCTATACTTGTGCTATTTTGACGACGTTGTGGTTTTGCCACCCGATTCGACTTTGCATCTCACTCGTCTGCGTAGGATTCTACAGTGCCTTAAAACGCCAGGTTTCATTTAACCTTAAGAAATGTCACTTCGGGGCTAAACGACTCATCATACTTGGTCATGTCATCTCGAAAACCGGTATCTCTCGCGACCCTAACAAGCTTCGTGCTGTTGCCTAATTTCCTAAGCCGACTACAGTTAACTAACTACGGAGATTCGTGGGCCTGTGGTCCTGTTTTCATTGGTTTGTCCAGAACTTCGCTTCCATCATCACTCTGCTCACCAAACTCCTTGCTGGCCCGGCAGATCTTTCGAATTGGACAGCAGCCTGTGACGAAGCCTTCGCAACACTGCGCCAACTTCTCGCCTCACCACTCGTACTGCGCCATTACAACCATACTGCGCCGACCGAAGTACACACGGATACAAGTGGCGTCGGCCTTGGTGCCGTACTCGCTCAACGCAAACCTTGTTCGACGGAGTATGTGGTCGCCTATGCCACCTTCACCCTCACTAAGAAGCCAACTATTCTGGTACCGAAAAAGTGTGCCTCGCGATTATGTGGGCGTTAAACAAGTTTCGCCCCTATTTGTACGGCCGCACTTTTGATGTGGTAACTGACCATCACGCACTCTGTTGGTGGGCTTCACTGAAGGTTTCTTCTGGTCGACTTGGACGTTGGGCACTATGCCTTCAAGAATTCCACATACGCGTCGTCTACCGATCGGGGGGGGGGGGGGGGGGTGGAGATCTCTGACGCAGATGCGCTTTCACGATCACCCGTGAAATCTAATGAATTGGAAATATGAGCCCTTGACCTACCCCTCTCTGCCCTCAGCGTCACAGACATGCCATCTGAACAGCGGAAGCACCCCATGGATACTCTCGCTCTTGAATATGCTCTCTAACACATCAACTTCTGAATACCAACGTGCTCTTCGCCACCAAGCAACGCATTTCGCAATACGGGATGGCCAGCTATATCATCGCAACTATCAAGTGGAATGTCGTAAATGGCTGCTAGTCATACCCAGGCATATGCGGTCTGATATCTGCGAATATTTCCATGCTGAACAGCAACACGCACACGCTGGTGCGCTAAAGACGTATGAGCGGATCCGCCAACGTTACTACTGGCGGAGTATGTACATGTTCGTACGCAAACACATTCGATCATGTTCCTTGTGTTAGCAGTTCAAGACCTTTCCTCATTCACCCGGGCCTTTACCATGCCCTGCACGCCCATTTGACTGTGTTGGGACTGACATAGACGGCCCGCTACCATGATCTGTTGGTGGTAATCGATGCGTGATTGTGGCTGCCGACCATCTGACAAGGTACGCTGAAACAGCAGCGCTACCTTCGGCTTATGCTCGTGACGGTGCAACCTTCATCTTGCTTCGGTTCATTATCCATCATGGGGCACCACGGGAGTTACTGAGTGACAGAGGTTGCGTATTTTTGTCCGAAGTTCTGCAGAAGCTCCTACATTTATGCAGTACGGTACACTGCACATCAACAGCCTACCACCCTCAGATGAACGACCTAAAGAACGTTCAATAGAAGCCTGGTAGACATGCTGACTATGTATAATGATTCCGACCAGTCCAATTGGGACGTCGTTCTTACTTTCTTGGCGTACTCTTTCGATACGGTGATTCAATCAAAAACATGCTTTTTTATATTTTTTCTTTTATACGGTCGTTACCCATGCAGCACACTCGACACAATTCTGTCATACAATCCTGGTGTCTCCCAGTTCAGCCGAGTTTCTGAAAGGGCCGAACATGCCGAACAGTGTCGTCAGCTTGCACGATCCTTCATAACCGATAAAAAAGCCATCCAAAAAGATCGCCAAGACCATGATCTTGTTCAGAACACTTTTCCTGTCAGTTTTCTCGTGTGGCTCCGACTGTCTTTATACTCTCCTAGACTGACTCCCAAATTTGCATCGAAGTATACTGGCCCTTACCGCGTCATACAGCGCCCTTCGTCTGTCACCTATGTGATTGAACCACTCAAGGTGCCACGGAAAACACCGCCTTGGTCGTGAGACAGTCCATGTCAGTCGCCTCAAGCCCTGCAACGACATACTTGTTCTCTCGTCTCCTTGAGTTGCCAGGATGGCTCGTCTTCATCGCGGGGTATTGTAGTGGGGAATTCACAAAGCAATGACCATCGGCACCATCTCTGAGTGCGAAGTGCGACCGTGTGCATGAGCTGTAGATGCTGGACTGCTCGAAGAGTATTTTTGACCGTTCGGCTTTCTGCCTACTACCTGGCGTCGCTATTAAACTCCCTTGCATTATATATATATATATATATATATATATATATATATATATATATATATATATATGTATATATATTATATATATATATATATATATATATATATATATATATATATATAGCTCAGTGGTTAGAGCATCGAACGCGTTATTCGAAGGTCGTAGGTTCGATTCCTGCTCACGGCTGGTTATTTTTTCATCCACTTTTCTTCTTTCTTCTTATTTACATTCTATTGGTGCTAATAACTTCCCCTGTACATTTCTTGGCATTACTGTCTGTTAGATCTCATTATTATTGTGTTAAAACACAAAAAAACGAGCCCTTAGGTATACACTTCTTTCCCTTATATATATATATATATATATATATATATATATATACATATGTATATATATATATATATATATATATGTGTGTGTGTGTGTGTGTGTGTGTAACGTAAGAAGGCAGCGATAGTTGGTAGAAGTAGATAAGGAAGAAGTGCAGAGTGGAATAAACATGGAGTATGAGCCGGGCCACGTCACCCAGTCATCATAGCGTCACACAAGTCGACAGGATGAAGACCTGGTGGCCACTTCATCAACCAGCCACCATCTTCGAACGTCTCAGCAAGACGCAGTGACCGAATGTGGACCACGAAAGTTCATCCCGACACTACACCAAGACCAGCATCATGACAGCACCATCAGACGACCTTGATATCCCCAAGTACACCGGATCGGCGGACGACGGACCCGTACAAGACTGGTTCAATCTTTTCGAGCTCCACGCCGCCGCTGCATCCTGGTCGGAACGGGAGATGATCATCAACTTCACTGACAACATCTCCGGTGAGGCATTTAAGTTTTACCTCATCCACATCTTTGAAAATGACGAATTATGGCAAAAAATCAAAGAGGAGTTGATTACCCGTTGTAACGACTATGACCAAGACCTGCTCAACGCCAACCATCTAGAGACAACCGCACACTATCGTCAATTCCTTAAGTAGTCCTCAACCATTCGAAAGCCCAGCGCGAATCGACAACTGCCTCAAGACGAAGTGGCACATGAGTTTACTTACAGAAGGCGATGCGTATATTGGGAAAAACCTAACCGTCAAGCGCGCCTCCCTTCTGCGCGAAAGTCAGCATTTCCGAAGTCATCGCTTCAGCATGTGACCCGAGACGTTGCTCAGCCACCTGATGCCCTTCACTCTTTATCTCGCATACGTGGTCCACAACCTGGGTTTTCGTCACGCGGTTTTTCAAGCCCTCCTATCGCTCACCATTCGCCTCATAAGGACGCCGCGACTTCGGTAGACGACCTAACGCTTCACAAAAATACCCTGTCAAGCCATTCTCTTGCCGGACATGTTCATTCATTACCATCCGGTGCACACACCTTAGAAAGTCGAAGCAAAGCACAAGGCTCAGACGTATTGAACATCGCATGCTGCCAGGCGCAAGAGCTCTTCGTAGTGAACAGTGTAGAAGAAGCTTATAAAGAGCTGTCTATCAACCCTGAAGCATTATCTTCACTGCCCGAACAGAATTACAACAGCCCACAAACTACCAGCTGCCGACTAGACACCAGATCAAGTTGTCAAGAAAACCGGCCTGATGTTCAAGAATGGCTCCCACCGCAACGCGTTCCACAGCAACGCCAACAAAAACAAGAAGGAGAACCCCAAAAACTAGATAGGCCACACCAACAAGGACAACGAAGAACTAAAGCTACATCGCAAGCATACTTGCGGCTTAAAGAATGTCGTGAACAACGGCCACCACAACCACCACCGCTACCACAACGACCACTACAGAAAAGACTGATTCCGCATTTCAGCCATCTTCACAGAAAGAAAAGTCAAGGCACTTTTCTGCACCAGCGTTCAAGATTGCGCCTTCGGTCTGAACATCTGCGCCATCCCAATAGAAAATTCCCTAAACGCCACAAAACAACCGCTTGTACTCTGTAGGAACACAAGCAGCGCCCAATCAACCACGATCAACGGGCATGCAAACTGCATGCACCGCATTTGTGTCACTCACGACGAAAAATTCGACGCCGACAAAGCTGTCGATTTTGCAAGGAATTCCAGCCTCGTTCATTCCTCGAAAGAACGCTGGCTGCGTTTCCATCGGTTTCCACGCCCAAAGCATGCTTATGTCATCCAGACCGCAACAGCCAGCCTCGCCCACCAGAGCCGTACTCGATAACCCTGGATTGCTGCCTCTCTTGTGAAGTCTGTGTGATCTTACGGAACTTCAATGTGATGTTGAACTACAGCCCATTTAGACATTTTTTTTGTGTTCCAGGATTGCTTGTTCATCATGTATTGTAATACGTAACGCGAGCATTCTTTCGGGGGGAGGGGGAATCTGTAACGTAATAAGGTAGCGATAGTTGGTAGAAGTAGATAAGGAAGAAGTGCAGAGTGGAATAAACATGGAGTATGAGCCGGGCAACGTCACCCAGTCATCATAGCGTCATATATATGTATATATATATATATATATTATATAATTCATATATATATATATAATTCATATATATATATATATATATATATATATATATATATATATATATATATATATATATATATATAATTCAATGGGCCAGTTAGTCTTCGTGAAGGTATGGGATATGGCACAACGGGAGCGTTGTCAACAAGGATAAATATATCTATTTCCCAACAGTTTCGGGAGGGGTCCTCCCTTCATCAACTCATCTTCTGATGAAGGGAGGACCCCTCCCGAAACTGTTGGGAAATAAATATATTTATCCTTGTTGACAACGCTCCCGTTGTGCCATTTCCCATACCTATATATATATATATATATATATATATATATATATATATATATATAGATATATATATATATATATATATATATATATCATTTACTGTGTTCTAGCTGAAGCCCACTTTCATCCAGGAGGTCTATTCAAGGGAAGAAAATCTAGTGTACCGCGGTAATGAACAAAATAAACAAGCGCGTGCATTGATCTAATGCGGCTACTGCGAAACAGTGAAGGGTTCAGCGCCACGCAGGCCTAGAGAGGGTCAAATTCGAAGGAGAACCGAGGAGGAAAACGCGCGCATGAAGGAGAGGGTCGCTACTTTCAAAATATACCGGGCGAGATCAGACTATTCGTCCCGAGATCGAGTGGGGTCGCCGCCTTGTGGTCACTGGCTGAAGCGCACCTAGTGAGGATGGCTCCCTGCATCGTCTGCTATCCACATAGGCAAGCACGTGCGCTTACTTCATGCTCGTGCTCTAAAGGTGGTTTGTCCCACTCTGTTAGCGCAAGAGTAATCGCTTGTAAATTTACCTAGCACTGTCTACAGAAGCATTTGGCCGTACTCGCCTGTATATATACTGCAATAGGATGACGTCGAGTATTTGGCGAGAGTGATGTGTAACGACGTCGTAGTCTCTCTTCGCCAGGATCATGTCTGTGTAGGTGCCGCTTATCAGCTGAAGCCCATCGTAAAGTGCGCTTGGCGTCATCCCAAACAGGAGCATAAATAAATCTTGTCTGAATGCAGCGTTTTAGAGACTCGAGGATAAACGAAAGTTTCGCATTGTTTGTATATGTCTACATCAAAACAAAATTGTAGTGTTCTTGCTTATCGGTTATGCGACGAGCTTTAATTGTGCTTGAGATAGCCTTGTATTGTATGGTCCTAGTCTCATGACACTGCTGTATAGTTATTAATGACTCCTCAATACTTCAATTCAATAACACGGGGCTGATTAAACTTGAGTTGCCGTGCGTAATTTTAGCATTGGGCGAAATCTATACAGATAGACCCGTGTTCTTATCTAAGGCGAACATTTGGCGGAACTCTGCCTCGTTGGGATAGAAATGAGGGAATTAGAAAACTCCTACTGAAAATTGTGTTCAGCAAACCGATGTTTCGAAACCAAACAAAGCACTGACTCAAGAGTTGTAATACAAATTTTGGTAGGAGTTTTCTAATTGCCTCACCCATGTTCTTATATTTGGGTTCACTTAAAAAAGGTCAGATTGTCAATATTATTACAGACGGCGTGCCTCACAAATGTCGTATAATTTCAAGAAGAACGTCATCTTTTTTTTCACACTATCTTGAGCGTTTTTGTGGCGTTGTTCTAGACTAACGGAAGGAGTGGACACACGTTCGCTTCAAAATAAAAAACTTTGTTCTATAGAATTATTGAACCTTTGCATCTCTGTGAGGCAGATAAACAATATGAGAAAGCTGTGGGCTGAACTATTACCTTTTTGTACGATTATAGGAGTAAGAACCAGCGTGCTCAAGTGCTGTGTGTCACGTAGCTTTCGTGAATAAACTTATAAACTGTCCTACGTTTATTCCACAAAGAAATTATTAAGACAAAATTGTGGACGAGTAATCGTTTTATTTTTGGGTTCATCGCCCAAAAATATCAAATTTCTTCCTTTTGGAGGGGGGGGGGGGTCGAGGGAGTTGGTAATCATGACCAGCTGCATGAAGAATGAATTATTTCATGCTACAGCAGTGCATAGTAGACGGTACACAACCTAAACACCTAAAATAAAAATACGAGAAACGTGACACACTGC
Source organism: Rhipicephalus microplus (assembly GCF_043290135.1). Classification (NCBI taxonomy): domain Eukaryota; kingdom Metazoa; phylum Arthropoda; class Arachnida; order Ixodida; family Ixodidae; genus Rhipicephalus; species Rhipicephalus microplus. The sequence continues at coordinate 439,804,736 of NC_134710.1, forward strand.
AGCGCGAAAGCGGCAACAGTAGTCAAGCGCGAACATCCCTTTAATTGGCAGACTGAGTTTCTGTCACAAGTATTACCAACGTCCTGTGAGCTTCGGGCATCCGTCAAGCAATGGGTGGCTTATATATTACCAGTAGGCAGCTATCGACGTGTTTTATTCGCTGACAATCGGCTCACAGCAATCAGAAAGCGCACCAGCGGCTGCTTATTTACACTAGCATGGTGACGGTGCTGCCCCCTATAGCCCGATCTTCATGCGAATAGGTGGCAGCACCGTCCCCGCGGAAGTGTGGATAGGCCGTCGACGGCGCGTGTACAAATGGCACGCAGCGGCACTTGCCTGCGTGTGGTTTGAGCCGATTGTCAGTTAATAAAATGCGTTGACTGCAGTTAACTGGTAATATTTACGCTCCTGTCTGCCGAATAAGCATGCGAAGCCCAAGCAACATCGCTAATACTAGCGAGTGAAGCGCACTTTGGCTATGAAAGAGATGCTCGATTAGGTAACCGTCTGTGCGCATTCGCAATAAATTTCGCTCTTCCAGTGTTGTACGTAGCTATTTCGCTTCTGTTCCGCCTCTAATGCACTCCTGTTGAACGACTGAGCTACCTAATCACTTCTTGCACACATAAATACTATAAAAATAGAAGGAAAGATTGTAGAAAGCCCTCACATCGGCACGCGAGTTTGGTACCACTGTTTGCATGGATACTCATGCGCAATATTTGCCTCATTCTTTCACCAAATAATGTGGGACAATCGATAATTCAAGCCAAGAAAGCTTAAGGGCTGACAGCGTTTTGCACTACATTGACGTTTACCACATACGCACATGTTTTTGCAACAGGAAAACTATGAAAATCTCTTCAGAGTTCCACAGAAAGATTTTATCGAAGGAATATACGCATGACTGTAATGCAACAAAGGTCTGCTTATTTCATGCGAAGAAGGGCTTCTTTTTTCTTTTTTCAAACAAAAAATGGTCGCTGTCTACTATCAGTCCATGACAATTTCATCCTAAGTTAAGAAATAGCACATGACAACTTCATTTTAAAAAGAGTTTAAGTACCGAAGTGTCCCGCATTACTTGGTAGATTTACGTCTGTCTAGTCACAACACGGCCAGATACACATACCAAAACTTCTTCGCATAGGTGATAAACTATATACATCACCGTACTTATACACCTAACAACAAGGTGTAAGTGAGTGGCCTAGGGCCTTGTTTTGTCTACAACCGAGTAGTTAAAGGCTTGCATGCACAAACTAGTTATTAGTTCTGGTGTGTGGACGATGCCCAGTGAATTTTACGATGTGTTTGAAGCAGAAAGCGACACCCACACTGAAATGATTATGGTGTATATAGGTACGACCACAATACTCAGCACTCAGCACTCATGGCACTCTTTGGCCAGGAATGGTCCCTGCCCCATAAAAACCCACACATAATCATCATCACTAAACTTCATTACCAGATGAGCGAGACCGAATGCTTTCATACGTCGTTCCAGGTATGCTTACATGCAGTTGAACTCGCACAGACATATCTGAACAAGCCACCTTTTGAGAACGTGCTTGATCTGCAACATGGCGTAGCTAGCAGACGACACAGGGAGAAATCCACAGTTTGCCCCTTCGGCCTATTGCCACGAGGCGGAGACTCTACTCGATATTGCAGCCAATAGAGCCTTTAGCGTATCGTCCGTAGGTGACGACTCGCAGTCATGTGTTCCTATACCACGTGTACTTTGCCCAGTGTAGGGGAGTGGGTAAACGCTCACGCGTGCGTGCTTACCTAGCAAGTGGGGAGAATCACATGTTTTGGGATTTCTCTGCATTCATTCTGTTGTAGTTACCGGGTGCACAAGCGTCATTGAACTCCCTTACATTCTACCTTTGCGAAAAAGGCGCACTTTTCTGACACGGTGAAGTAACAAGTGAGACATCTATTCACGTTCATGTGTACCTGTTAGTAAGTTTCCTGCGTAATTTGCGCGTGAGGCACGCGGACACGCTTTTATGTGCTTGCCATTCTTCCAGTGATATTTTAATTTGTTTCTATCACATTCATTGTTTTGCCTTTGCGGCGAAGCTGTGACCCTTACTTGAAAAAGAGCAATAATCAAGTTTAGTAAAATGTGTAGTAAACAAAAGAATAACTGTTCTCATTCAGCACTTCATACCTACTCCTTCGATTATATAGGATCCTCAACAAACTTTCATGCACTTTTGCCTGTTAATGAATTGCTCGACCAAAGCTAATTATGTTTCAACTCCACTACTTCACCAAAACCACACTTCATTGCATCTGCTATGACTGTGCCCCATATAAGTTATAAGCACATAATGCATAATAACTCAATATGTAATCAGTATTTACATTGCGGCACTACCTTGAAAATCACTCTCTTTAACTTTCTAAACACTTAATGTAATAGCCTAAATGAATGATATTCTAGGCAGACCTTTCGTCTGCATTTTAGCACAGCAAACTGCACAGAGAAGTTGCTCAGATCAAAAGAACTTCCAGAGCGATCACCACTTGAACAAAAGTGTGCATGCGATGAAGGTTGAATGAACAATTCAGCTGAACTTGAGGCCTATCTTGGTTCCTTCAAGAAACTAACACAATGTGGGGATCTAACGTTACGCAAAATGGTCGCACATGTTCATTCTCAAAGACGAAAAGCACTCGTTCTTTTACGCCGTGATAAATGTGTGTGATTATATTGCATTCTAATCATAGGAATTTATTGTTATCTCTCTGTGCAATATTTAGTTATGTGTAATTACTTGTGTGATGAGTTTACGCGCAATTCTTTCACTTACACTCAGTAAACTCTAGTAAGACTAGAGAAGAAATTGTGTGGGTAGTATGAGCACCAAATGCTAAAACGTCATCTTGCTGTCACAGGTATAAGGCTTTTAGAGATACGTATATAATTGAAACGAACAAAATGAATCACTGCCAGAACAATGTCGAAGGTTAGATGCATAAAGTGCGACTAAAACATTATACAAACATCCATTGATCAGGATCACCTAAAAAGTAATAAGAGCCAGATTCATGAATTCTGCGCCGTATCTCGGCAATGTCTTGCGATTATATGGTGCCTCGAAGAGAATTTCAGCATTTTAGCTGCTTTTCATTCTATATTATAGTTGATTCCAAAAAATATAGTGAATAATTGTTTGGCCATATTTTATTTTGCAAGCAATAGCTTGGCAGCATAACGCTAAAACTTCATCTGGTTTTATCGTTAGCTGTCGTAAGCTGTCTAAGCTTTCATTAAGACCCGCAAGAGTTGAAACAGCACAACTCGATCCTCCTGAACGCTAATCTGGTTGTGTATAGGTTGCTTTTAATCTTTAGCTAGGTAATACACGTTCCAGATCTTTCTTGTAGCCTGTTGTTGGGCTTTAGCTGGAGGATTCCCGTTTGTTGATACTGTCATGTGAGTAAGAGCATGAATGCAATAAATATATGTACAAAATATACAGAAAGAGTCAGAGGCGGCTGCAGCCAAGATGGAGGTACAACAGCAACAACAACACGAGCGTGATCGCATTCATCGTCTTCTTCGTCTTCGTCGTCTACCTGATGCTCTCTCGTTGCCAATGTCATCTAACATGTAACCCCCCGCCGTCGGTAGCGCCGTTGTAGAAACATGTGCGAAGATGTATGGTTTGAGACGGGACACGTGGACGACGTCAGTGGCGGGTGCGGACGGCGTCGACTGACCGTCAAACGGAGCGATCTCATATGTGACCTCAGTAAGCCGGCGTAAAACCTTGTAAGGCCCCGAGTAGCGAGATAGGAGCTTCGAAGGGAGACCAACGTGGCGGCATGGTGTCCAGAGGAAGACCAATGAACCTGGAGAGTAGGAAACTACTCTGCGATGACTATCGTAGCGGGCCTTCTGACAGAGCTGCGAACCAAAAAAACATTTCCGTGCGATTTGGTGGGCGACTTGAGCCCGAGCAGTGACATCCCGGGCGTACTCTATAACCGTTTGCGTAGTTGATGGGAGAAGAGTCTCAAGGGGGACGCTGGATGGCGGCCGAACAATAAATAGAAGGGGAAGAAGCCAGCGGCGTCGTGGTGTGACGAATTGTATGCGAATGTCACATAAGGCAAAGTACTATTCCAATCAAGGTGATCTTTGGAAACCTACATGGAGAGCATTGTTGTCAAGGTTCAATTTAGGCACTCGGTAAGACCACTTGTTGGCGGGTGGTACGCCGCAGTGCGCTTGTGCCACGTCGAACACGAGGGAAGGATGTCACTTACTGCATTTGAAAGAAATGAGCGACCACAATCGGTCAGCAGCTGCCGAGGAGCGCCGTTGTGAAGAATTATGTCACGAAGCAAGAAGTCCGCGACGTAGTGGCACAGCTTTTTAGTAGCACTCGTGTGATAGCTTATCTTGTGGCGTAGTCAGTGGTTATGGCTATCCACTTGTTTCCAGTGAAGGAAGTAGGAAATGGTCCAACGAGATCAAGACCAACGCGGTAAAAGGGGACGGTGGGTATGTCTATTAGTTGAAGTGGACCAGCTTGTGGCAAGGTGGAATGTTTGGATCGCTGGTAGGACTCACAGGCAGCAACGTATCGGCGCACAGAGCGGAAAAGGACTGGCCAGAAGAATCTACACCGCCCGCGATGGTACGTGTGCGTGTCCCCGAAATGTCCAGTGGTTCGTGAAGCGGGCGTCGTGAAGCTGTTTAAGAACAGCAGAACGGAGTGTCATAGGAACTACGAGTGGTAGCTTTGGTCCCGCGGCGTTGGTGTTGCGTCGGTAAAGAATACCATCGCGTAGAACGAACAAGTCTAGCGAAGGGTCTACGTGGGGCAAACGTAGACTGTGCATGATAAATCGCAAGTGGATATCGCTGAGCTGTCCTTTGCGTATGTAGGTGAAAGCAGACGTGGCGAAGACACAAGGGTCAGAATCATGTGCTGAAAGGTTGGGGGGGTCTATGGGGTAACGGGATACACAGTCGGCATCCTGGTGCGTTAGGCCACATTTGTATGCCACATCAAAGCTGTATTCTTGGAGTTTAAGGCCCAACGGCCAAGTCGTCCAGTTGGATTTTTAAGGGACGACAGCCAGCCTAAGGCATGGTGATCCGTTTTTACCGAAAAGGAGCAGCCAAACAAGTATAGTTTCCGACTGCAATTTTCCGACTGCCCCGACAAGTGCGAGGCACTCATGCTCTGTGACGGAAAACTTGCTCTCCGAAGGAAAAAGGAGGCGACTGGCAAAGCGATGACGCGGTCCTGTCCTCGTTGCCTCTGGGTAAGACCAGCACCGATTCTGTGTCCGCTGGCATAAGTACGAAGTTCAGTATGGGCTGACGGGTCAAAATGGACCAAGATGGGTGGGGAAGTAAGTATGGCTGTTATGGTGCTGAAGGCAGTTCCTTGGTCAGTACCTAAAAAAAGGCATGTCCTTCTTCAGTAATTCCGTAAGTGGTCGGGAAATGTCAGCGAAATTCTTCACAAAACGTCGAAAGTAAGAACACAGGCCGATAAAACTGCGTACATCTTTTGCACAACGTGGTAGGGGAAAATCTTTGACAACTCAAATTTTGTCACGATGCACGTTGCACGCCTCGAGCACTGACAAGGTGGCCCAGCACAGTGATTTCTCGGCGGCCAAACCGACATTTGGAAAAATTGAGCTGAAGTCCTGCTGTCTGGAAACCTCAAGAACAGCCTATAGGCGGCTAAGGTGGTTTTAAAGTGTAGGTGAAAACACGATGACGTCATCGAGATAGCACAGGCATGTGGACCATTTGTATCCACGCAGGAGAGAGTCTATCATCGTTTCACATGTAGCTGGGGCATTACACAATCCGAATGGCATAACCTGCAACTGGAAAAGTCTATCCGGTATAATGAATGCGATTTTCTCACGGTCTGAATTATCGACAGAAATCTGCCAGTATCCTGATCGTAAGTCGATAGATGAAAAGTATGCAGACCCAAGTAGGCAGTCGACAGCATCGTCAATCTGCGGCAGTGGATACACGTTCTTACTTGTTACTTTGTTTAAGTGACGATAGTCAATGTAGAAGCGCCAGCTGCCATTCTTCTTGACTAGCATGACTGGTGATGCCCATGGACTGCAGTAAGGTTCAATGACGTCTTTTGTGAGCATTTCTTCAACTTCGTGCTGGATAACTTGTCGCTCAGCATTTTACACGCGATAGGGACGTCGTCGAATGGGGCTGGCGTCTCCAGTGCTAACCCTAAGAGTTACGAAGAATGTCTGACTGAAAGGGTGGTCATCAAAATCAAAGATGTCACGTTAGCATTTCAGCAGATGCCGGATCAGCTGTCTGTGCTGGAGGAAGGTCAGGGGCGATCATCTTGTCGATGGTGGCATTTGCTGCGCTCTTCGAGGAGGAGAATGGAGCAGTGGACGAAGAAGATTCGGCAACGAACGCCGAAATTGCAGCATCTATAGAAGAAATTTTTGCCAAAGTCATACCATCTGGGATAACTTGAGCGCGCCAGCTAAAGTTTAGGATCGGAAGAGATGCTGTATTTCTTGTGACTGTCAAAAGTGTGTGAGGTACGGCAACATTTTTGGCCGGCAGAATGTCAGAACAAGGCGCCAACATGTAGGCACTGTCGGGAACAGGAGAGACAGATATCAGGTTCACGTACGTCACGGCTTGAGGTGCTTGGCAAACATGATCTGTAGAACACAGACGTGGTTGAGATGGTGTTGGGTCATCATGGTAACACGGTAAATCAAGTTGAAGCATGCCGGTCTTGCATGAAACATTCGATACGTCAACTCTTTGTGGCCTCAAAACTCTGGCACTCCTTGATGATGGGATCGATCGTGTTACAATCCTTGCATATGAGAAGGTTGAACGCATCATCTGCAATGCCTTTCAATATGTGAGCTACTTTTTCGGTTTCTTCCATACCGTTGTCCGCTTTTCGGCAAAGAGCAAGCACGTCCTGTATGTAAGTCACGTAGGACTCTGATGACGTTTGTGCACGCGATGCCAACTCCTTCTTGGCCACTGCCTTTCTACTCACAGACTTGCCGAAAAGGGCACGCATCTTTTTCTTGCACGCATTCCAACTTCAAATTTCATCTTCGTGGTTCTCGAACCACACTTTTTCGGTTCCTTTCAAGTAGAACCGGATTTTTGCCAACTTAAGAGTTTTCTCCCAGCGGTAATTCTTACTTCTACGTTCGTACAACGGCAACCATTCTTCAATGTCGACATCATCAGTGCCACAGAACGTGCCAGGATCTTTTAGCTGCTGAAGGACAACAGTTGTTGTTGCAGTCGCCTCGGCGGGAGTTTCAGCGACGGTGTTGAGTTGCCTCAGCGACGTTTGCATTTTTGGAAAAATGCAAACGTCGGCAACCATGGACCTCCGTTATATCGTGTTGTACCCAGCACCTCCACCTAATGCCACGAGGGTAAGAGAATGAATGAAATAAATGTACAAAAAATATACAGGGATAGTCAGAGGCAGCTGCAGCCAAGATGGAGGTACAACAGCAACAAAAACGCGAGCGCGATCGCATTCGTCGTCTTCGTCGTCTACCTGATGCTCTCTCACTGCCGATATTTTATAACAATACGCTGATTATCAGCACAGAGAGTTTCGCATTATACCACTGGTAGTCACAAACACAACACGTTTGTCCAAACTCCACAGGCATAAATTCGCGCTGAAACCAACCGTTTGAACTTCTCATAGCCAACGGGCATATCTTTATGAGCGTACGCCTTTCATCACTTTGGGCTCTTTTTGCCACCGCCGATTCCTTTCCCGTGCCATAGTATTCTCTCATTGTACGAACTCAGGATCTTCAGCTCACTGCTGCCACTTCAGATCTATTTGTTAAGCTGTTTTCTTTTTTATTGAATCAGTGCTTTTTAGTAGAAGGATTCGCCTAATTTTAGCGACACATATACATTCACAATGATCATGGTCTCTTGGTGGAGCACACGATGGCACACAACCGATAAGATTGTAATAGTTTTCTGTGATCGATTCACAAGAAACAATTCGCGAAGCCATTTTACTGTTGAGACGCTGTATATCCATGACTAGCCCACCAACATGTTTTAGCACGGTGAATTGCTTAGCAGAAGTGATGCTGGACTGGTATTGGTGGCAGGCATTACTGCTTGTGCGTACTTACTTTACTTGCTAATTTGTTTTGAGGTACTACAGCTTCTTTACTTTTACAGCAAGTGAGCTACCTGACATGAATATATTCAATTCGTGGCTTGCAATACCGTGATGTATTTTTATGAAGCGTCAGACTAATCTTGCCATTTACAATATCTTTCCAGATTCTAATGAACTTGCTCCGCGGTCCTGCCATATTAATTTTGAGTCGGTGCCGACGTGGGGTGCATTCGACGAGACCACATGCAAGGCGGGGACACAATCTAGAGGTAACATTTCCTTAGTGCTGCTGTGGCAGTTCTGCGTCTTGTGACGTTGAATACCTTTTTCAGCAGGCATGCTCGCAAAAATCTTGCAAAAGTACCAAAGCACATCTTTTACATGCTCATGTACAGACCATAATATGATAATCTCGTGTGTCACGTATTGACGATTTTATTTTCTCTTTAAAGATAAGGGTTTGATTTACATACATGGCTGTTAGCAGCATAACAGTGTTATCAACACCTAGTTCAATCTGAATATCTACTTACGCCTTCTAATTTCTAACTCGATTATATGAAATGTTACTTCATTTCGTTTTGCCGTCTAGTTTTAAGCCTAAAGTGTTGAAATATGTTGTAACATTTCAATGTTATTCACTTTTTTTGGCAGTCTTAAGAATAACAACAAGCTCGGATGGTGAATCAATGCTTGAATTCCTCATATAGTTGGCCTCTCTAATAAAGCCGTCTAGCAACGGCAGATGATCACGCTATTCGCACTTATTGAAAACCAATCGACTGGTGCTTTCGGTAACAAAATGATCTAGTGACAATGCTTATAAATATCCTTCGCAGCGTACGATCGGTGTTTAGAAACTGCAACCCTTCGCTCCGCAGCGTGCCACATTAAACAACTCTTCGGGGAGCATACGTCTTTCGGTAAACTAACGGCTACCTATTCTTATAAATACCTCACAGTTGGCTGAACGCAGAGCTCAGATGTGCGTCAGCGTGTACATAAACTTTGAGATGCCACGAAGGGTGTACTTCAAAGGTCATCACTTTACTCGTTTTAGCCACACATGTGACGCACGCTCCTTATACTTGTATCACATGTACTTTGCCTTAGAGGCAGTGGCGGCCCGCGCACGCTGACCCCGTGAAGATGGTATTCTGCACATACCACATTCTTATATGTTAAGAGACCGTCTATTGTCTAAAAGGAATATGAAATGGCTGCTCTCTAAACCCTGTCTTCGGCGACTTAATTCTCAGCCATTTCGACAGACGCAAAAAAAAGAAAAAATTTTAATAGTAAAGATTTCACGTAGTTTTAGATACTTTCACAATTACCTTGTGCTGTTTGATTCGGGTATAATATAGCACTGTGGCTGATGGGATTACCATTTTCAGCGAATTCCATGATAAATCAGTTATTTCGCATGAACTTTTTGTTGCTAATGTCAGCCACCCTATACGCATCAAATCAATTTTGACCAACAGCCATTTTTGAGAATATCACCCTCTAGAAAATGAAAAAATCACTTCCGCACCGCATATATCAGCCCATTCAATACTAGAGAAGCGCGCATTTGCGAACCGCTGTTTCGTGAATTCACACTGAAATTCAAGCCCTCACCGAACGCAAGTCTTCCTCTCCAAGCGAAAAGAGTGGCTGCTTGATACAAGTTATCCTGCTCACGTGTTCCTGTCGGCGGCGGAAAAGGCGTTAAAGGGACACTGAAACACTTGTTTAAAAACGAGGTGATGGTGGCAAGGTACGTAATTTTGTGCCGCGAACTCAAAAATAGAGTAGAAAATTTGCCTAAACCAACGCAAATAACTTTATTTTGCCAAAAACAAGCAACAGGCGCCGCGGACGCCATCACGGGTCTCGCCGATGCTGTGATTGGTCGCAGCTCCATGACGCCACGTCATGAAGGTAAGGACAGATGACTGCACCCACCGGCAGTCAATGCCGCGTTTATCTGTTCAGGCGCTGCGCCGTACTCCCTTCCGGGCGCAGAATTTAAGCGCCTTCTTCTTTTTCTAACCACTACCACCACCAACAACACTATCTGTTGAAATCGGTAACTTGCTGTAAGTATAGCGAACTGTGAAAGTCGCACCGAGTTCGCCATACACCCGTATATGTTCCTGCTGTTCGCCACTTTAAGGGTGACGACTCAAACGGCCCAAAAAAGCGAATCCCAACCGGTCAGCTTTACCCACGTAAAAATATATACTGGCACGTATAAGATACATGTCAGTGCTTAATTTCACTGTAGGAAACTGTTACAAACGAAACGCGCACCAGCGGATATGAAATTCACGAAGAAACAGCAGCATCGGCACCCGCTTGTAGCCGCGTCCTGGCACGGTCCACAGAAGGCGCGTGTAGAGTGTAGAAACATCAGCTATTTGTGAATTTCACAGTTCAGAAGGCAGCGTTGTTAATGCAGCCAGTACCATAAATCGTAGTGGGCAATTAAGGCGCACGCAATGAGTCAGTAAACTACCGCGAGAAAAAAAAAAGAAGCCAGATAAGTGCTGCTTTTGCAGCAGCGGTGATATGTGCTCTGAACTGCGCTGAAATTCGCACAATTATAGTTTGGCTGATATATTGTGGTTCTGCTTTTTAAAACATCGCCACTTTTTCAATGGAAGCGAAAATGCTGTAGGCCCGTGTGCTCAGATTTGGGTGCCCTGTTAAAGAAGCCCAGGGGGTCGATATTCCCAGAGCCCTCCACTACGGCGTCTCTCATTATCATATGGTAGTTTTGGGACGTTAAACCCCCCATATCAATCAATCAATCCATACCGTCACTTTTTCTACATTCTGCCCAGTACTACAGTGACGATGAGTAAGTGCAAACGGCATATTCGCTGCGCTAAAAGCATGTGACTGTCGTGCAGAATAGCTAATTTAGATTATTCGTACTGATATCTTTGTACACGTGTTTTCACCATAGGTTCTCATGCACGCACTGCTTGCAAATGGGGAAAGACGACTGCTGCTGCCTCGAAATTCGGCAGATTCGCGACCACCACAGCGGGCTTCATCTCGTAGGTTTGGAATATTTTCTGTTAACTGCAGCAGCCCATTTTGCAGCCACCATCTAATCCCGAGGAAACTTGTAAAAAGTGACCTCATCACTATCGTAAGTGCTGCGGCAGCCGTAAGCCCCACAGTAAAAAAAAAACACCAAGCGAAAATATCTCGGCATCGCGGGTTTACTTCAGCCTGGCAATACCACCACTAGTGAAAGTCGGATGGCTAAAATCTCTAATCAGAAGAAAATGGTGCAATGGCGAAAATTCTTATGAAATGGCCGAATTGATGTTTAACCAGGAAGCAGAAACAAGGCACAACCACGAAGTAAACAAGGTGAGCCCGCTGAGCCGACTTAGCGACGCAGGTGGCCCGGCGCAAAGTTGCCCACCTGGCGGTGGCTCGACCCTGACGGTGACATCACCTCTATATCTCTCCCATGCTCCACCCTTTCGCGCGTGCGGGCCGGCGGGGTGTTCCCTCGGTCAAAGTTTTTTCACTTATAGCGCCATTGTTTAATCGAACCTCGCGAAAAAGAAAAAAAAACCCTGTTGGACATGTTGTAAGAGGTCGCGGATGCCGAATTCGCAATAAATGCACGAATTCAAAACCTCTTCCGTGTTCCTTTAAGGAAGCCAGAAGACCCGGCAAGCTCGAGTAGGCGGAATTGAGATAGGCAAAAAACAGAATCTGTGCCACGCATGCACGAGTTATTCCCCTACATGAAGGTGGCGAGAAAAGCAGAAGTGGATGTGGTGTTTTCCGCTCCGCAAAATGTCTGCAGCTACTGATCCTTTTCACATGAAATGAAAATAATGCACAAATACGCACCAGTGGTCGTGCATGGCTTGTGCACAAAGTGTTGTTAATCGCTTTCCATTTGCGCATGGCAAAGTGTATATCGGGGAGACAGGTCTTAATGATAGGTTTCAGATAGCCCAAACAGAATCACAACCATTACCATGATGAGCATGTGTGCGTGCAGTGCAGTGACTACGACTGTCAACCTTTGTTCAATGAGCGTGAAGTTCTGTATACAAACGGTGGAAACGATGCACGAGAAATTGTCCAGGCCTGGTTGATGGTTAGAGAAAGTGCTTACTGGCAGAGCGCGCCATCGACTGCTTTAAGCGCAAAGGAAGTCGGGTATCTGAATGGTGCAGGCACGCACTTCTGATAAGGTTTTCTTGCTGTTATTTTCTATTTTCATCACTAAATTATACGTTTCCAAAATAAAGATTCAATTTTGAGTGGTACACGTCTTTTACTCTTTGTGTCGTTCCTTTTTTATCAGTTTTATGGTTTCATTTAGTGTACAAACTTCGTCTACTATCACCGCTAGCTTTGCGTTAAAGTTACTCAGTGCATGTAGGTCGTTTCGCTCGTTTCAGGGGCTTTCTTTGCAAAAGAAGTGAGCTGTTAGCCAAAATAGGCAAAGTAAGAATTACAGTTGACTGTATATGGTATAAAACTGCAGCGTGCTGCTTCAAAATGAAGCAACAATTTTTAGAGTTCTCAGTTGCGCCGCTGCGGTGGTCTAGTGGCTAAGGTACTTGGCTGCTGACCCGCAGGTCGTGGCATTGAATCCCAGCTGTGGCGGCTGCATTTCCGATGGAGACGGAAATGTTGTAGGCCCGTGTGCTCGGATTTCGTTTCACGTTAAAAAACACCAGGTGGTCAAAATTTCCGGAGCCCTCTCATAATCATACGATGGTTTTGGGACGTTAAACCCCCCATATCAATCAATCAAGAGTGCTCAGTGTGCACTAGCTCTTTGTATACTTGTACGTTCTTCTTCCGCGAACTATTGACCTGTTCATTCACGCTCGCACTGAAGGCGTTCTTTTTGTCAGTGTTTCGTGCTTGAGCAGTGCGCTACAAGCTTTGAACAGCTTGCCATTCTTCCTGGGACATCCCGATTTTTCGCGGTCCCATTCAGTGCTTCGAACTTGCGGCGAAACTACTTTTTAAATTCAATACATCTCTGTTAAGAACTAAGACAAGCGTGTACATATGTCATGTCACATTTTAACACAAGTGCTAGGTCTTTCTTTCCATTCAAGAGAGCCCCGCCGCGGTGGTCTAGTGGCTAAGGTACTCGGCTGCTGACCCGCAGGGCGCGGGTTCGAATCCCGGCTGCGGTGGCTGCATTTCCGATGGAGGCGGAAATGTTGTAGGCCCGTGTGCTCAGATTTGGGTGCACGTTAAAGAACCCCAGATGGTCTAAATTTCCGGAGCCCTCCACTACAGCGTCTCTCATAATCATAGAGTGGTTTCGGGACGTTAAACCCCACATATCAATCAATCCATTCAAGAGAACTTGCCAGTATATATAGCATAAGAGGTGCAGTTACCAAAAGCTGAGATTCTTCAGGTTTTCCGGCTCACTTTATTCCAAGTGCCAGCCTGAATAAGCTGCACGCCATTGAAACAATCTGAGGGCCAAGCTATTTGATCCTTCTGTCAAACATTTAATCCAAGCGCCAACATATTTATTCCAAGTGCCAACTTAATCAAGCCATGAGTTTAATCCAAATGCCACCGTGTTTATTCAAATTGCCAATGATTTTAAGTCAAGTGCCAGTCCGTTTAAACCATGCAAAAAAGCAAAATAAAGGCGCAAAAAACGGCAGTGCAATTTCAATGCAGTTCTTACAGTTTAAAAGACAATAGCTGGAAGGTAGAATAAATCATTATTGTTGGTGTTCGCTGATAGTAATCGTGAAAAAGAAAATTACCGCCATAGTTCGCTTAAGCCATGGTTAGAGTGCTTATACTTTGCTATGTGGAAGTTTGTATAATAAGTGCTTGGTCCAGGTGGAATAACTTTAATGAAATTTAAAGATGAAGCAGGAACATATCACTGAATATTTTACAGCGCAATGAAAATTAGTGTTCGTCACTAAGTTCATAATTGGCTTTGGCACACACTACAACATTACATGACCGGGACAGGTCATGTAATGCGAAGGACAAACTATGTTAATGGGATTGCCGGATTAGATACCAAGATATTGAAAACCTGGCCGTGGGAGTGATCGGTCAAAAGCAGCTACATAATCGAGAAATTAGGAGGCCGCCGCGGGGAAGAGTGAATTGGAGATAATTTCAACATCTTTTTGTCTTGCAGGGCGCATAAAACGTAGACTGATCATCCTGATGTGGACAATGGACGTTGTATCGTATAATAATGTTTGGTCTTATCTTTTTGTTCAAACCAAATAAATGTTTCCAATGATATGAACAATACGGATTGTTCGTTTAGCTTGATAGTTTTGTAATGTACTTGGCCAAGGAGATAAAACGAACACAGAGGAAACAAAACGATAACAACGCGCATTTGTCCTTAGCCCTAGCTTTCGTTATTTTGTGTACGTGTTTTTTACGCGGCATTAAGCCTCTCATCGCACATGCATATTGGAAGCTTGTGAATTTCTGTCACACACACACACACACACACACACACACACACACATATATATATATATATATACATATATATATATATATATATATATATATATATATTATATATATATTGATATATATACATATATATATATAGCCCCGCCACGGTCGGTGGTCTAGTGGCTAAGGTACTCGGCTGCTGACCTGCAGGTCACGGGATCAAATCCCGGCTGTGGCGGCTGCATTTCCGATGGAGGCGGAAATGTTGTAGGCCCGTGTACTCAGATTTGGGTGCACGTCAAAGAACCCCAGGTGGTCAAAATTTCCGGAGCCCTCCACTACGGCGTCTCTCATAATCAAGTAGTGGTTTTGGGACGTTAAACCCCAGAAATCAAATCATATTGATTGATTGATTGATATGTAGGATTTAACGTCCCAAAACCACTATATGATTATGAGAGACGCCGTAGTGGAGGGCTCCGGAAATTTAGACCACCTGGGGTTCTTTAACGTGCACCCAAATCTGAGCACACGGGCCTACAACATTTCCGCCTCTATCGGAAATGCAGCCGCCGCAGCCGGGATTCGAACCCGCGCCCTGCGGGTCAGCAGCCGAGTACCTTAGCCACTAGACCACCGCGGCGGGGCAAATAAATCATATGTCATATATATATATATATATATATATATATATATATATATATATATATATATATATATATATATATGAAAACAGTGAAGTGCTAACATAGGACCCGGAAGTAAAAGTTAAAAAAAATCAAGCACGTAGGAAAAATTGTTTTGTAAAGGACTGACGTTTCGGCCGCGAGACCAGCCTTCGTCGGAGTGATGTGAACATGCGACGGTAACGCAATATAAAAAGGCCAGTAACGTATCATAGAGCTGTTAATGGCTGACAAGCGGTTGTTAAAAGCACGTGGGAAACAGTGCGCGTGATAAGACAAGAAAACAATGAGATTACAAGCGTGCGAAGACGAAACGAATAAAAAATCATTAACAATGAGTAAAAAATTATGAAGCCACATAACGTGTGTATCACTGGCACAAACATCAATACACGTCATAGGTACAATTGCGAGCAAGTTATCGATAAACATAAACGCGGGTATAACATCTTGTCATGATCCGACAACAAAGCTGAAAGAGGGAACTAATCTATCTGCGTGAAAGCATAGCGGCAATAATAGCGGTGGTAGTCAAGGGTGTTTAGGAAGCTAAATGGGTAAAAATGAAAGTTTGCCAGCGCTTTCATTCATACCACAAGTGACCGCTTTAAACTTATAGATTAAATACGATTCTCGAAGCTCTCTTTCGTGGTGGGAACGGAAACCCGATTGAAGGATTGTAGCTGTAATACTGTCAAATGAGTGGCCCGGAATGTGCACGTGTTTTGATAGCGGAAGGTTAGGAATGGTGGCAGCATGACATTTGTGGTTGTTAAAGCGATATCTGAAGGGCGTTTTGGTTTGTCCAATGTACTGTAATTTGCAGACGGAACATTTGAGCAAATAGATGCAATTGTAAGTGTCACACGTAAAGTTTCCTTTAATTTTATAGAAGAAATCAGAAGCAGTGCTTTTAGCAATGTGTGACGTCGTCATATGCGCGCAAACCTTGCATCGTGGTTTTTTGCAAGGTCGACAACCAACATTATCGGGAACCCTTGTTTTAGATAAAGTTAGGATGTCATGCAGATTGCGAGACCGTCTGAAGACTACCCGAGGTGGCAATGGTTTTGGGAATTTTTTTTATTTGGCCCCATAGTGAAAATGAACTTTTATCTTTTATAGCTGATTTCAACACTGTTCACCAATCTATTTCGTTTTCGCATGAATAGTCTCGTTCTACCGTTAACTTTCTGGACGTCACAGTTTGCATCTCTGACAACAAACTAACCACTAGGCTTTACAGGAAACCTACAGACAGGCACCGTTATCTTCCCTTCAAAAGTTCACATGTTAAACATTGGAAAACCAGTATACCGTACAGTCAGGCGCTTCGCTTTAAGAGAATTAGCTCTGAGCAGTCAGACTTTTATGCAAACTGCGTAGAACTCCGCGAATCTTTGATCCAGCAGGAATACCCACTCCGCATTGTTGAGGATGCCGTCAAAAGAGCCGATGCGCTGAATCGCAAGGATTTGTTCAGCGCTAAAAAGCAACCATCCGTTCCGGCACAAAGTAATCTAGTTCTAACACACTCAGCATCGGTGCCAAACGTTTCCTCAATTCTCAAAAAACATTTCAACATACTAGCGCAGAGTGCTCATCTTAAAGTAATCTTTCCATTGCCACCTGGGGTAGTCTTCAGACGGTCTCGCAATCTGCATGACATCCTAACTTCATCTAAAACAAGGGTTCCCGATAATGTTGGTTGTCGACCTTGCAAAAAACCACGATGCAAGGTTCGCGCGCATATGACGACGTCACACATTGCTAAAAGCACTGCTTCTGATTTCTTCTATAAAATTAAAGGAAATTTTACGTGTGACACTTACAATTGCATCTATTTGCTCGAATGTTCCGTCTGCAAATTACAGTACATTGGACAAACCGAAACGCCCTTCAGATATCGCTTTAACAACCACAAATGTCATACTGCCACCATTCCTAACCTTCCGCTATCAAAACACGTGCACATTCCGGGCCACTCATTTGACAGTATTACAGCTACAATCCTTCAATCGTGTTTCCGTTCCCACCACGAAAGAGAGCTTCGAGAATCGTATTTAATCTATAAGTTTAAAGCCGTCACTTGTGGTATGAACGAAAGCGCTGGCAAACTTTCATTTTTACCCATTTAGCTTCCTAAACACCCTTGACTACCACCGCTATTATTGCCGCTATGCTTTCACGCAGATAGATTAGTTCCCTGTTTCAGCTTTGTTGTCGGATCATGACAAGATGTTATACCCGCGTTTATGTTTATCGATAACTTGCTCGCAGTTGTACCTATGACGTGTAGTGATGTTTGTGCCAGTGATACACACGTTATGTGGCTTCATAATTTTTTACTCATTGTTAATGATTTTTTATTCGTTTCGTCTTCGCACGCTTGTAATCTCATTGTTTTCTTGTCTTATCACGCGCACTGTTTCCCACGTGCTTTTAACAACCGCTTGTCAGCCATTAACAGCGCTATGTTACGTTACTGACCTTTTTATATTGCGTTACCATCGCATGTTCACATCACTCCGACGAAGGCTGGTCTCGCGGCCGAAACGTCAGTCCTTTACAAAACATTTTTTCCTACGTGCTTGATTTTTTTGAACTATATATATATGGTGTGTGTGTGGGGGGGGAAAGAAGTGTATACCTAAGGGCTCCTTTTCTGTGTTTTGACAAAACAATAATTAGATATAACACACAATAATACCAAGGAATGTATAGCGGAAGTTATTAGACCAAGTTGTATTGTACGTGTGAAAAAAGAAAAGTGGGTGAAAAGATATCTTGCCGTGGGCGGGAACAGAACCGGTGGCCTTCGAATATCGCGTTCGATGCGCTACCACTGAGCTACCATGGGGGCTGAACAGGTGGCCTTTGAATATCGCGTTCGATGCGCTACCACTGAGCTACCATGGGGGCTATCCTCCCAACCCCTTTATTGGGTATATGTGAATTTGAACCAGGTAGTAGGCAGGCGGCCGGTACGGACACCTATGCTCGAGCAGTCCAGCTTCTACAGCTCGTGCACACGCTCTCGCTTCGCACCAGAGATGGTCCCACTAGTCAGTGCCTTGCGAGTTCCCCACTACTATAGATGCTAGAAGTTTTCCTAGTGTCGTGAAAGGCGCGAGTCATGTGAAATACTTTGCTGTGCTTCGGTAGGTGTCGCCAATGCTCGCAGGCGGGTGCGCTTTTCTGCGGGCGCTCGCAAGTGAGGGGTGTTTTCTGTCGGCCGCTACAGTGGGTTTTATTTTGCGAGCGATTGCAAGTTCGAAAAAAACAGGCGTACAATTACGTATGAGGTCTCAGCAGCCTTCCAAAATAAACGAGCGCATTAAAACGACGATTGATCAAATAAAACATCCGTGCAAGGGTGTTGACTGACAGGATACAGAAAAAAGGTCGTGCGCTAGGGATGCGTTTCTACATATCTAGACTTCGTCCCTCCTGCGCTGCTGTTTGACCCAAATTGATAAAGGCTACGCAAGCAGCCACAATAAAATGATTTTTTTCTTCAACGGGAAAAGTGACACCTAAATTCCCACAAATGTAAGAAGAGGAAATGATTGCAATATGTTCGTCTTCTGCACACAGCTTATTGATGCCCTACCAAATCGCACATAATGCTCTAGACTAACAGTGTATAATGAGCACTTTTCAGAACCTGTTAAAGGGGCTATTTATGTCATGCCCCACCATGGTGGTCTTGTGGTTATGGCGTTCGACTGCTGACCCGAGCTTCGCGGGAACGAATTTCGGCCACGGCGGCTGCATTTTCGATGGAAGCGAAAATGTTTCAGGCACTTGTACTTATATTTAGGTGCACGTTAAAGAACTCCAGGTGGTCAAAACTTTCGGAGCCCTCCACTACGGCGTACTCTCCTAATAACATCGTGGTTTTGGGACGTTAAACCCAAGATAATATTATCATTATTTATATCAGGACGAAGGAGTGTACATAAAAATGCATGAAGCAGCTACGCTAGACAAAATATTATCCTGCGGGCATCGCCTCAACTTCGGGAGCTTTTGCTTTTCCTTTCGCGTGTTTCGGTCGATGTCCTTTGCTTTAGCAATGAAGTGTAGCCGCAACAGCCACAGTTAAGCGTGCATTGTTGATGCAGGCGCGTTTTTTATGTCGAGACGCACTTCTACGTGACCTGAGGGAGTGTGGAACTTCGGCTAAACAAGCACACCTTCCACCGTTGTGACCCGTGCAGACCGTCCCTGTATGTCTGTAAGGCCGCACATGCTCTTGTGCACGCGATGTCACCACCCGCTATGGCAACAAGATGTCGCGCCGCAGAGCTAGGCCGGTCGCTCACGTGCTACACACAGATGTGACGAGGCTGTACCTTGACACGCTAGCGTGTCGCTAGAAGCGCGAGAAACAAAGCCACTTTCGAATTACCACGGATACTAATTTTGAACGTGCAGCCACCTTGAAAACTGAAAGCATGCGCAGTTCTGCAAACCTGTTTCAAGGTGGTCTGCGTGCTTGCATGGCCGCCCAAAAACAAAATTAAGTAAACGGCGCTGGCCTTGCGATACGGTGACTTCCGTCGGTAGCGGCCAACAACCAATACTGTGCTTCAGGGGAAAACATCGCGCTCTTTGTATGCCGCTGAATGAAGTGATTGATATGTGGGGTTTAACGTCCCAAAACCACTCCTGAATAAATTGAACACGCCTAAAGAGATTCCCGAGAGGACAGAATCGGAAGGGATGCTCGTTCTACATATTGTACTGGCACAACCAATGCATCGGAAAATTTCAATACTGACATACCAATATATTTTTAAGAATACCTGAATGCAGAAATACAGATACTCTAAAGTACGTATGACATTTTTGGAATATTGCCAAGCCCTGCCACATTATTATCGTTATTGTGAGGCGTAACACCCCAACAATAAGTCAGTAATTTCATTTTCACTCCGCCTGAACAAAATTTACTATCAGTCTCCACGTACCTTGCCAGGCAGTGCGTCTGCAGAATAAACAACGGCTGTTTTAGAATAGGCAGTTGGCTAGTCATAGAGAAAAGAAAGATAAGTGCAGTATGTTGCATTACATTTTAGAAGCCAGAATAGAAAGATGTTGAGAGCACCTTCTCACCGGGCTGGTACGCTTCAGCTCAATTGCGCATGCACTGCTGACGCAGCAGAATTAAAGCAATGAAAGCACCTAGAAAGCGAGCTTCGTGGCACCCAGCTGCCACCAGGTGACGGACGAGCAGCAAAACATTTGTGCCGATCTAGAACAAAGGGGCTGTGATGGTCGCCTGTTGTGTGACCAGGTGATGCTTTCATCATCATTTCAACCTTACTGTGATTCTATTCAAAATACCCAGCTTAGTACTTAGCTAAAAGGAACACTAAAAAAGTCACAGCTTTGCCAGAAAGGCGAAGCAAGGAACGCGATAGCAACCAATTGAAAGGTCACGCTCAGAATGGAAAGCAGATCAAAACATGCCTCGCGTTCATCACGCACAAATCACGCACAAAACGTACTCACAGGTAAGGATGCACGAGAGTAAGCGTCTCATTTGTTACTTTGCTGTGTCCGAAAAGCGCGCGTTTCGCAAACGAAGACTGCATTGATTGCAGTGACATTTGTCCACCCGGTAACTACAGCAAAATCGTTCCAGGTAAAGTCCGAGGCCAGCCAAGGCGTACGACTTTCCTCTCCTCGCCCCCACGAGATAAGGGCGCTTGAGGGAGTATCGCTCCCCTTCTCTAAGCCGAGCAAAGTACGCGTAGGAGATTATAGCGGGTGCTGCTGCGTGATGTGGTGACGCACGCTCATTGCGCCTTTTTGCTGGTAATGCTAAAAACAGAATTTCCCCTCTTCCCCTCGATATGCTCGTTAGTATCGCTGTGTGGTAAATATAAGTAGCTTGCCGCTTGAATGGTTAAAGAGGTGCTCCAGTGTGGCTCAGTGATTAACGCCTCAAGTTCATAGTGCAGAGGTACCGCGTACGGTTCTACGCACCGGAGTGTTTTTTTTTCTGAATTTTTTTTCTTTCTTGCGTTTTCATATATACGTATACATATACGGTGCATGACATCGACGTCAACGCCCGTGGCACAATCCAGCAAAATTAGTCCATATAGTTGCTATAACAATAAAATTATGAACCATCTCCTCGAAGTGAACCACAATAGAATGTGAAGCAGCAGCTATGCGCACGCCGTTGACCAGGCTCAAACGGGCATCGAAGCGGGTGCTGGAAGAACGGCTTGAAGCGAAGCTCGGTGTACACTTAACTCGAGTAAACGTTTCTCTCTAAACATGATGCCTCGTTTCACACTTTTGCAGTACGTGCTCTTGTCAGGCAGCAGAGTTTTGTTAGACCTTCGATTGTAGAACCAGCAAGTGAAAGTGCCAGTCAAATGCAACCTAAAATCTTGAAAATGAATGCCATTGCCTGGTCAATTCATGGGTGATGTTAATACCTTGCCCCACCGAGGAAAAGGTGTTGACAATACCAGTGAGAACACTGGCAAAGTGAATGCTAAAATAACTGTTAAGGTATCTGAATAAATTTACCTACCATTGCATACTGCCTAATAGTATTGTAAGTGCCATTTCATTTTGGGGCAGTGCCATCTGTGTATGCAGGTTTTGCTATCTGCAGTTGTAGCAGCTAAACATTCATTTCATATTGGTACAGAAACCCCGAGTGCTTGAGTGCCGTGCACAACACTGTGCTTTGCATCCGTTGCAAGCACAGTGAAACGCTGACAGATCCAACAACATCTCCCAATGATCTCCAGCTGGCCCTATTGTGTGTGATTTCATCCTATTTTTTCCATGTGAACTATTAATTTCATGACTCCTAACACTCTACCTACTCCAATTGCGTTTCCTCTCCGTTGGTAAGCATTCTGTGGCTGTTACTGTCGGCCAGTTGTCTGCTGTTCTCATTTACGCAGCCAGTCCTGGAATTTTTTTTTGCTTGACATCGACTAGAGTTTCTGGAACTCCTGTTTCTTCTCTTAGCCTATTTCCCACCTTTGAAAGTCTTAATTGTACTCCTATTATTTTGCATTCCATTACAAGCTGCGTGGTCCTCGTATTTTTTGTAGCTGTTTTGTTTTACTCCATGTTTCAGCGCCATGTCCCATATGCAGTGGTTGTATGCTCTCTATTTATTATAGTGACCAATTTTGTGCCATTATTTGTGCAAGTCTGCCGAATACGTACCAGCTGACTAGTATTCCTCGGTGCACTTATTTGTAGTTATTACGTTCTCCCATTCGTGGATGTCCTAGGGGAAGTGTCAATTTTTATGAAAGTGAACATGGGAGAGCGTGGCCTGTGAGCTCCGGCGGCTGCTAGCAGCGCGTTCAAGTGGGAGCGATAGAAACCACAGTCTTTTTTCGCGTCATCTCCCGGTGAGCAACACAACCATGTGTTGCTGATATGAAACCAGCGCCAAGATTGCGACCCCCTCCCTCTTCAAGGTGATTCGCGGGCGCTGGTAGTCACCTTGAACGAGGAGGGGTTGCAAGCCTGCCGTTCTATATCAGCAACGAATGGTTGTTTTCCTCGCCGCGAGATGACGCGAAATGAGACTGATTACTATCGATCCCGCTTGAACGCGCTACAGCAGCCACCGGAGCACGGAGGCCACGCGTAGCCATGTTCCCTTTCATAAAAATGGACAGTGTCCATAGTGTATGTAGAAGAAACCACAGTGACTGTTTTTCGCTATTCAACTATTTGTATTTCTCCAGATAATTATTTATTACCTTTGTCTTCGTCATATTATTATTGAGGTCTGCACTACTGATTTTTTGGTTAATTCCTTATATTTTACCAATGCTTGCTCTCATCACTGAGAAGTACAATGTCGTGTGGAAATCTTAGGTTGCTTACCCCTTGTTGATTATCCTTCTTTCCTGCTTACTCCTGTTCTAGCTGTTTAAATACTTCCTCAAAGCATGCAGTGAACAACAATGGCGATATCGTATCACATAGTGCGACTCTTTTGCTGATCGTGATTTTATCGCTTTTGTTGTGAAGTATCAAGGTAGCTGTGGAGTGTTTGTGGATGTCGCCTAAGGTACTGTCAAAGAATTAAGGTATTGCTTATTGGTTTGGGACTTTATAAACTACAGATATTTCTCCTTAGTCAAATGCATTTTCGTAATCATTGAAAGCTAAATCAAAGGGTTTGCTTCCAGGAGCAGCTTTCTCGCTTACCTTATTTATCACATCAATGTGACTCATTGTAAAGTAGCCTTTCTTAAACTCAGCTTGTTACTTTGGTTAGTTTAATTCAAGTGTTTTTCTTATCCTATCTGAGATTTTTTCTTAATCAAGCTGATGCCCTTACAATTGTTTATGTAGTTAACTCCCTTTTCATGTGTATAAGTATTTCATGCTTTCAGCCCACTGGGTTAGTTGTCATTTCCAGGCACTGAGTCTAAAGCGTAGCTAGTTTGTTCTAAAAATATTATTCATACTCTATCTTTATTTGCATCGAAAGTTTTACAGCAGGTGCAGGTGTGAAGCAAATAAAACTCGTCATCAAGAGAGATAACGGAAAATGATAAAAAAACAGATTAAAAATGAGAGAAAAATAATTAGAGAAATCAAACGGTAAAAGAAAAAACAACACAAAAATGAAAAAAACAGACAGGGAAAAAACAACACAAAGAAAGAGGTAGAAAAAATAGTGAGGGGTAAATGCATCAAACATACAATAATAATTATTGGGGTGTAGCGTCCCAAAACCACTGCGTGATTATATGGAATGCTGTAGGGGAGGGCTTCGAATATTTCGACCGGATTTTTAACGTGCGCCTAAACGAAAGCACACGGGTCTCAAGCATTTTCACCTCCATCAGAAATGTGGCTGGCGCGGCAGGTATTCAATCCATCCCCCTACCAGTCAGCAGCCGAGGGCCTTAGCCATTAGACCACCATGGCGGGTCATCAAAAAATTCAGAGACACAGAAACACGTGGTTAAGAGAATAAAGAAACCCACAAAAAGGGCGAAAAACATAAAAAAACATGAAGAGAAAAGAAAAAAGAAAACTGAAAATAAAGGGAAAGAAACTGGGAACAGCAGGGAAAGGCAGAGAAAGTGATACAAGCGAATAAAGAAAGACAACGAAGGGTGTAGAGGTACTGAAAAATACTCAAAATTACAGAAAAAGAAGAACACAAAGGGACAAAAATTGAATAAAAAGCAGACACGAAAAAGTATGAAAAACAGAAAGCAGGAGCAGAGCAAAAAGGTAGACAAAGTAAAATGGAAGAAAATCAGAGAAAAAGTAAAGACAATGAAGTAATGATACATAGGGCGAGAAAAATAAAATCAGAGAAGAAATGGAAGAAAAGAAAACAGGTCCACAAAAATTTGCCACCTGCAATTTGCAAAGTGCCGTTTGGAAGAGAACAAACAAAGCAAATAAATTAAAAAGAAGGCTTCCCACCTGCAGTCTTTCTTCAGTTTAAGCAGCACAAGCACGAAGCTTCCATTATTGTCGAGCTATGGACGCCAGACAGCGAGGGTATCATTAACATTTCCATTCTATGTGTTAGTGAAGTGCAGAAGTCGAAAAAATTTGCTGCATGGCATAAAAGCTATCACATTGTTTTTTTTCTATTCAGTGTTTGACGTGACGACAAATACACATCACCTGCTGTGCAGTCCGCACTACTGTGTGCCAAAGGTTGTGAGTGGCACTTGGTCGGAGGTCCGGGAGATGTGCACCAACACGGGTGGCTACCTCACCAGTAATGGAAGTGGAAGTGAGTGACATTACTGCTCTCTTTCTATAATACCCAACTCGAAAACCCCTGCCCTGTGTCTCCTGCAAAACATGCCTCATCAATTTTTTATTGGCGTAATGCAACGAGATGTTGGCGCACAAATTTGCCCGGCTATCCCAAATAATTTAGGGCAATGCAGCATGTGGAGTTCAAATCTCTCTGGGTAAGAAGTACACTGCACTGCATTAAAAAGTTTAGATGATTATTATGCCCGCTTTTAATGTGCTGTGAATTGATTGAAGACTACTTTCATGTGGACAAATGCAGACAGCATTAGCACGCAGTCAGAAACGCAAATCAAGTGGCAGTCTTCTTGGTAAATCAGCCGTCACCCAGTTGAATAGAGAAGGGCAAAGCACACTTTCCTCGGGCACTTCCTGCTTGACATCGTGTTCAATACTTTTTCATTCACTCGTTTGCACGAATTTTTTTCGACCTCAAAAAAACTGAGACATTCATCGCAAGAAAACGCCAGAAATTCCGAATTTCAACATGTTTGTTATAACATATGCGTGACTGACGGTATCGAATGCCTTTTTTATGTTCAAAAATACTGAAATTGCCACGTTACCGCAAGCGCGTTGGTATTCCACATATTTTGCTACATCTAGTACAGCAGCTCCCACCACAGTGACTAAATGGCTCTACTTTTAAATACTTGCAGTCCTTTCCTTCTCTCCTCGCCTGGTTAACCTCCCTGCTACTTCCCTTCTATCTTTCTCTCTCACTCTCTCAGTTTTTCAAAACTTGTTCAAGTAGTTCAAGAACACATTGGTTTTGTTGCACCACCGCTCAAGCCGCGCGTCACTCATCTTATCCACCCCGGCCGTGGTGGTATAGTGGCTAAGGTACTTGGCTGCTGACCCGCAGGTTGCGGGATTGAATCGTGGCTGTGGCAGCTGCATTTCGATGACGGCGAAAATCGTGTAGGTCCGTGTGCTCAGATTAGGGTGCACGTTAGAGAACCCCAGGTGGCCGAAATTTCCGGAGCCCTCAACTACGGCGTCTCTAATACTCATATGGTGGTTTTGGGTTTTGGGTGATTCATATCAACTCATCTTATTCATTGCTTTGCACAATCAACCTTTAAGCTGACCAGACGAAAAGAATCGAATGGGCGGCTTTTAAGGTTTTAAAGTATAAATACCTCGACAGACTATTCAAGGTGGCGGTACTACTTATTCTATGCATAGATGATTATGGATGTCTAAAAGAGCTTTCGTGCATCTTAGCCCGACGTTTATTACCATAATCTAAGTAATGCCATCAATCAGTGCAGCCGAATTTTGATAACATGAAGCAATTGCACATTGCTGCTCGCTTATTGTGAATGCGCAGTCCAGTTGAGGATGTTGTTCCTAACAACACGCGTTAATGTTCTGCTTTGCTGTTGCAACAGAAATATTAAATGCTGCACATTCCTATATAGAACTATGTCTGCAATCGAGCTCAAAAGATTCAACTGCCACTACTATTTCCCGTGTGTCCATAGCCATAGCGAGCGCACGAAATAAAAAAAAAGTCAGTGTTACAGGACCATTGAAAGCTCGAATTATCAACCACAATCTTGGAACAAGTTTGTGAAGAGAGAGAGTGCTACAGAAACCACATCAGCGTCGTTTTCCCAATAATGCTACGCATCTGTGAATAACATTGTGTATTTTTAGTGTTTGTGTATGCTTCTAAGGTACCGCTAGGTCAGTAGGCTTTTTAAAACTCGCATGCGATGACTCAGAGGCGTTCATGTTTTCCGTCAACTGAAGCGTAATCTTTCGAGATTAGAACTTCTTTTGTACACACGTTCACACCATCCTGCCATTGTTCACACGCAACTGTTGAAGAATGCCACGTTGTACGCTTTTCTCTTTGCATCTCTTTTGGTTTTGCTTTGTTTTGAAGCTCCTTTGGTCTCTCTGTGTGCATCTTTTTTTTTCACTGCGGAAATTTTGATTTTCCGGAACGCACTGACGTCGCGTAATACACGACTTCTACCGCTTCACCTCCAAGAAAATACGACCACTCACTGCGGCTAGGATCGAACCCACAACCTCTGGGTCGGCAGCCGAGCAACGTAGCCAGTATTCTACTGAGGTGGATAGTCTGCACAACCAGATGTGCATTATCGAAGGAATAAGCGTGAACACGGCAAATGTACAAAAGAAGGACACTGTAGGAGAACATTATGGTGTTTTCTCAATCACTTCAACACTGATAGTACAGATTTTTCTAAACATGTACTATCAGTGTCAAATGAAACCCAAACAGCGGCAAGCCTTGGCGATGGCATATTACAGGCCGTCGACTTGTCAGTACGAACAGGCACGCATATATGCGCAAAGATGCTGAACAGAATGCCCGCGCCTCTCAATGGTGATAGTTGCTCGATTGATTGATTTGTGGGGTTTAACTTCTCAAAACCACCATATGATTATGAGAGACGCCGTAGTGGAGGGCTCCGGAAATTTCGACCACCTGGGGTCCTTTAACGTGCACTCAAATCTGAGTACACGGGCCTACAACATTTCCGCCTCCATCGGAATTGCAGCCACCACAGTCGGGATTTGATCCCGCTACCTGCGGGTCAGCAGCCGAGTACCTTAGCCACTAGACAACCGTGGCAGGGCAATGGTGATAACTGGACGGGGAGCGCACAACGCCATCAAAAAATACAGGCCGCTGTTCGGGTTTCATTTGACGCTGATGTTACCGTTTCCAACTTGTCCACTTTTATGTAACTAAATGGACATACCAAGACTAAGAAATAATATATTGGTCAGGCGGCCACTGTGTAACGGCTGTAACACTTAGTAAGGTTACACAAGTAGCCGGAGGGGCGCTGGCATGGAGGGACAGGAGAGTTGGCATGACACCACGGCTTCGTGACAAATTGCAACTAATTGTGTGTCTTCAGCTTGTTTCCTTGTAGGATTTTTTGTATGGTCTCTAGAAACGTCAGTGCTGACAGTGGACACCACGTCTGCTAAGGTTGGCCACTTTGTGAGCTTTCTTCGGTCACTTGATGCTTTCGCCGTGCCTCCGCGAAGCCAAGCCTAGCAGAGTTAAGGGCCGCGCAGGCCCTGCCCTGGGCTTTGCTGCTTGTGGCGGCTCCAAACCAAGTAATCGGATACGATCTGGAGTCTTTACAAATCATAAGCATGGACACCACTCAAAACGAGGCACTTCTACACATCGAGAAAGAATACCTCCAGTATAAGATCAGCATCTGGCGCAGAAAGAGTACCGTCGAGAGACGCCGGGGCTATTGCAGCCAAGTAACTCGCAGCGTCCCTCTCTGAGCCTGCCCACAGACATAATGCGCCAAGCGTCGCCTCAATTCATCTCAAGCAATTCAAGTGGTGGCTGCGGAACACGCCACGCGTTAAAAACGACGACATTAAGGTGGTGCTGAAACCGCGAGAGACACTCGACCTTAAGGCAAATTTTGGTCCTAGACAAGCTGGCGCTGTAGTGCGCAGCACCATCGGGGCCGACGCAAGTGTGGGGCTTGCAGTATCGCCCATCTGTGGTCAAAACGTGCTGGTGTGCACGCTAAAATCACTGGAGGCACCGAGAAACTATTCCGGGATGTTGCGCTACCGGTCGGAGACTGCCAGCTACCATTTGATATGTGGGGTTTAACATCCCAAAACCACCATATGATTATAAGAGACGCCGTAGTAGAGGGCTCAGGAAATTTCGACCACCTGGGGTTCTTTGCGGTGCTCTCAAGTCTGAGCACACGAACCTACAACATCTCCGCCTCCATCGGAAATGCAGCAGCCTCAGCCGGGATTTGATCCCGTGACCTGCGGGTCAGCAGCCGAGTACCTTAGCCACTAGACAACTGCGGCGGGGCTGCCAGCTACCATTTCGAGGACATCCCAAACTCTCCGGTGAGTTTTGTCGGGGCATCGTGCACATTTCTCAAAAGGAAATGTCCGAAACTGTGCGAAATAAATTGAGTGCTGAATGTATGTGCGCAAGCTGAGGGCCACTGCCATTGAAGTGCTAATCTTTGCGGGAACCAAGAGGTCAGAGATAGTTTTATACAGCTGCGAGAGACTCCCTGTTCGCCTGTACAAGAAGACAGTGCCTGCATGCCCCTTCTGAGGAGCAGTGTGCCATCAAGCAGACACTGGCCAACGACTACAGCCTGGGCGCTGCTCAAGCTGTAGAGTGGAGGTACCTGCTGCTACTCCTGATGGCCTAACAGAACACCAATGCATCCCTAGCGACTATCTTTGTGGCGGTGGCCACCAGACTAGAGCTACTGGGTGTGCTGGGTGGTTCTGAAAACCGATCAAGTCGGGGTACCCTTGTGGCTCTAAGTCGAAGACAGTGGAAAGAAAAAACAGTAGCTCCTGCACCCAAGACCAGCCCCAAGATAGCTGGTAAGCCAAAACCGAAGAAACCCCAAGCTGTGTGCTTTACCCATGTAAAGTCTGCCACCCAATCGAGGCCCCCTGTACCAAACGTCGGGGACTTCCCACCCTTGACACCCACCGAACCACAGGTGGGCAGTTTGGTTTTGGCCATCTCCAGACTCTCTCTCTTTTACTCCTTACCAAGACCGTTCCACAGCAGCAAGTAGAGGAGCTCAGGCACCAGAACCAAATTCTTGCATGCTAAAAACATGAATGAGAAGCCCAGCAGGCTCGGTCATCAAATCCAGTGCAGGGAGCCGATGTCGAAGACAGGGAAGACGGATCATCCGCAACATCTTGCCTTACTAGCGTCTCGTGGTACGATAGTTGCATCACTTTCCACTGCCGGGCACAGCAGTCACCACGAGTCTCTGTAGCGTAAAAGAGAGCAATTGGAGGATCGAGTGATAGCCCTCCCCAATCAAATTATGTGGGGAGTCTTCGAGACCCTTTCAGGTCATATTCATGACAGCATTAA
Source organism: Rhipicephalus microplus (assembly GCF_043290135.1). Taxonomy (NCBI): domain Eukaryota; kingdom Metazoa; phylum Arthropoda; class Arachnida; order Ixodida; family Ixodidae; genus Rhipicephalus; species Rhipicephalus microplus. Next base: position 439,834,735 of record NC_134710.1, read on the forward strand.
GGGAACCCCTTCCTGAGATAGTGGCCCAGGTCTCTGACTCAGTCCTTAAAGCAGTGCAGCCCTGGATTAGCACCCAAATAAAACCACCACTGTGTGCGAGCCTCTGCAGCTCAAGCGCAAAACATCCTCCCGTCAGGCCGATGAAGGAGGCTTTGCATGCCCGGTTGCCGCTATGCCGGCGTGGCTTCAGCCTCAAGCCGCACCAGCTCCAAGCCCTAGCCGGTCACCCGCACCGTAAAATAAATACCTGGTAATGGCTAACCAACTTCATATACAGCAAAAAACTTACAAGAATTCAATGTTATCCAGTAGAACTGCTCGGGTATTAAAGCTTGTTAAAAAGGTTAAACCTAAAGCTCTATTTGTAGTCCGTAGGAAACATGCCAGTACTGCTTGCTTTGCAGGAGCAGGGCATGGATGTATAATTCTCTGGCTACAGTACTTTGCAAGGGGGACCATTGTTGTGCATATCGTAGTGAATAAATCTTATACCGCTATCCAGGTTGATTTATATTTGAGCACAGAATAAGAACAGATTCATATTTGAGCACAGAATACCTAAAGGTTATGGTATTGCCTCTCAGACTCTGTAACCCGTCAATGCATGTGATAAACATATACGCCCCCCTCCCCGGGCAAGCCGCGAGTAACTCTCAGTGAAATCTTTGTTCGCGCGATCAAACTAGCAGAAAGGGATCTTTTAGTGATCGTTGGGGACTTCAATGCACCCAGCATTCACTGGGGCTTTAACTACGAGAAGACCAGAGGACGTAAGATTACGGGGCCTATCACCTCCCACTGCTCATAGACGTGGCGTTCCCAATTCGAGTGGGAAGTCGGTAACACGTGACACGTGCTCGGACCTCTACCGTAAAAAATACTAGCAATGCTACCTGGGAGAACTAGGGAAATTCTCTCAGGAGCGATCACTGCCTACTCCGAATTATACTGAGAATTATACTCATGTGAAAAATGGGGTCAAGTCAAGCTGAAGAATTGGCGTAGATTCGGCGATCAGATGGCTCCTCCCGTACTCTTTTCTAGCGGCAACGGGGAGTTGGTTAAACACATACAGAATATTCAGAAAGAACACGTTACTGCACTACAAAACACCAAAGAGATACTCGCAGTAGACACGCACACTCTGCACATATTGGAAGCGTGCTGAAGTTTAACAGAGCTTTGAAAAAAAGCTGTAAACTAATTGTTCAAAACTATGCACTCGCATAGCCCAAATCACTGAGCAGGCTGCAGCGCATTCTGCCCAATTCTCAGATTCAAAGTGAATTGCCCGTTGCGACGCCACACATCATCGGATGAGCTCGAGGGGGACATTGCGTCTCTATCGCAGCTTCATAGACTAGTCTCAAACGAGAGAGGAGATGCAAAAGCAGCTCCGGTGGGCTCGGCAGGGGTACCCAGGGACAACGCCTCAGCTTGCGGGTACTTTGGGGGACAGATATTTGTGTCGTACGGAGGACACAATTGGGCCAGGGTTCACGTACTCTAGTGAACCTAATCAGCAGCTCGAAGCCAATTTTACGTTGCATGACCTTAAAGCTGCCTTAGCAAAATGCGCCTGAATTTGGCCCCAGGACGGCATCGCATAACAGTCAAACTGTTGGCGTTTGTTAAAATACATTAACCAGATCTACATTAACCCGAATACATTAAACTGAATGGAAAACATCACTTGTGCCTTTTATCCCCAAAGCAGGCAACAATGTGAATACAGAAAATCTGATGCCCATATCAATGACCTCATGTGCGGGAAACCTGATGGAGACAATGGTACGGAATCGCCTATCTCCATACCTGGAGTGTAACGGTTTCTTTGCAGACACCATGTTTGGGTTTCGCCCACGCATGTCTGCACAGGACGTCCTCCTTCAGCTGCACATGGACGTCATACAACCCACGAAGAGGCAACAAAGCTATCCTTGCCCTTGATCTGCAGAGGGCTCTCGATATTGATAAACACAGTAGCATCCTGGCCATTTTGAGTTCCACCGATTGCCGAGCTAGGACTTTCGCATATCTAAGAGATTTCCTCACTAAGCGCCAGGCCCTTCTTCGGATCGAGGACGATAAATATGGCCCGTACATGATGGGAACATGGGGTACTCCTGAGGGATCCGTGTTATGACCACTCCTGTTCATTACATCTATGATGCACATACCAAGCCAACTGGCCCTGGTGGAAGGCACTGAACACGCTGTATATGCTGATTACATTGCAATTCGGACCACTTAAGGGAGCCTTCAGGAATTGGAGCGCCGCCTTCAGCACACCGCATCTATGGTCGAGGCGTATGCCAATGATTCTGGGCTCCAGTGTGTCCAAATAAATCAGAGCTTCGGCCTGTACGAGCGAATCGAAAAGACAACACAGGTATACACATCTCTCTCTATCTCTATGCTGTTCCCATCAGAGATGTCGAGGAAATGCGGATTCTGGGCCTTTTCATTCACTACAGACTTACACCACTCTCTACTATCGCAAAATTCAAGAGAGTGGGCGAACAGGTAGGCCACATGATCTACCGTGTTGCTAACAAGTGGGCTGGTGTGCGAGGCAGGGACGCGCTTCGGCTCGTCCGTGCCTTCGTCACTAGTCGTATTTTCTACTCCTTGCCTAACCTTCGCAATAACAAGCAAAAAATACGAAAGAATTGACGCCGATAACCACAAGGCTACAAAAAAGAGCTCTGAATCTGCTGGTGGCTACATCCAACACAAAAAAATAGGCATTGGTTGTGCACAACTCCTACAAGGAGTCGCGGGAGGTGCACCTCATAATTGACTACACGCAGCTCATGAAGACGTCCCCTGGGAACCAGCTGCTCAACGGTTTCAACATTCAACACACTTGCACTCCAGAGGAGGTGGAGCGTATTCCGGATCTTTGGCGCGAAATTCTCTGGGTCACTCCGCTTCCTTCTAACATGTACATGCACACAAATTAAACCAGGCGACAAGCGCGGGATCAAACGCTTGAAAGACAACATGGTTCCCGACCAGGTGTATACTATGTAGACATAGAAGGGCCGATGCCCAAAGGATTTTACACGGCCACTGTAGTTCACCAGGAAATACACCTCAACGGGCTCTCATTCAGAGCACAAAATTCAAAGTGGGCTGAAGAAGTAGCGATAGCGCTTGCTGCCACATATCGCATTGCGAAGACGATAATACGATAATAACAGGTTCGAAAAAAGCGTTTGCTCACTCCCTAGCAGGGGAGATATCTCCCTTAGCTAGCCATATTCTAAGACGGGATGTCGCTGATCCAACCCAAAAATGCATAGTTTGGGCTCTTGGCCATCGGGGTTTACGAAGTAAAGAGGCCGCTGACGCTGCCGACCGAGCGCTTACCCACCGGGCTCCTCACCCCAGCTCTTCTGATTAGGAGGCAAATACAGCACTGCTGCGGTTCAGAGAAGTTATTTCCTATTATCGCAACACTCACCGGCATTTCCCGGCTCCTAAAAAGAGGCTAGGTAAAGTGGATGAGCGAACTTCAAATTGCCTGCAGACACGTACTCTACTCTGTCCTGCAATTACCAGAGAATAACCCGAAGAAGGATTGGAGGTGCCCACACTGTGGGGAGACCTCTGACATATTCCACGTGGTGTGGGCATGTGCGAAAAATCCCCACCTGCCCCTTTTTGTGACCCCTTCCCGAGAGGCATGGAAGACTGCCCTCCTCCACTGCTTCTCGCTGGATTCTCAACGCACTCTGGTAAGACAGGAACGAGTCGATGCCTCCACCTTTGGTGTCCCAAAGTAGGGACGCTGACCATGTAGTGGAGTCATGCTTTAGTCCTAAACTCATTTTTATCAATAAACGTGTACATAACTTACAAGTAGCTGTTTCTGAGTGGATGTTATCATCCTAAGCATCGAAGATAATTATAATCATTTCTATTTTGTCGTGTTTACGAGCCTCATAAGCGGGCTATTTTGTGCTGGTTTTAATACGGTAACAATGTAGACTTTCTTAGCGGGTTTCTACCGTCTACCTACTGTACACACACACACACACACACACACACACACACACACACACATATATATATATATATATATATATATATATATATATATATGCGAGTTTCTGCAAGAAAAAGCGGACGAGGGGAGAGGGCACATTTGGCTCTGTATCGTGGCTGATGTTTTGGGAAAGCTGGAGCGGATCACGTGTATCTTTTTGTGTGTGTACAGTCCGACGCCGCGGGCAGACGCCGAAGCACCTGAACTTTTAATTCAAATGTGGGATGCGGTTGTCACAGAACGAGCGCTCAAAAAGGGCGCGCCGCCAAATTCTCGCGATGAAACGCCGGAGTGACGCCGCGAGGTCAACGATAAAAGAACAAAAAAGAGAAAACAAACATCCAAGGCTCCCCGGGCGCGCGACTCTCTCCCCTCTGAAGCGTGGCTTCGCCGACGAACCTCCTCACCCCACATCGGCGGCCGAGCAAGCACTCGAAATTTCTAGATGGAAAGGGGCGTGTTATGCCGGGTTGAGTCATCTGTCGGGGACGGTTCTCGTACAGTCTCGCGCCTTCCCCCAGCCTCCGCTGCATATCGCGCCGACGAAATGATGAGAACTTTCTGGAATGTCGCGCGGAAGGTATTTAACCGAGCAGCGGAGATGAGAGATCAGGAGAAGACGGAAGTTAGCGCCAGAGCGCGTAGGGATTCCGCCGTGTAGTCGGCGAACGTTTTGTCCGTAGAGACAAAGCAGGAGAAGAAGATGATTTCCACCTGAGGAGTGACGACTCGAGCTACAGGCAAGAGTGTGTGTTTACCGCTATCGAGCGAAGACGCGTGGCAACAGCTGCGTGTGTGAAGCCGACGTGTTTCCGGCGAAGAAGTTTGAATCTCGGAGAGTGGCCGATTGAAGACGCGAGGTTTCTTGGAAGAGAAACTTCGGCGAGGTTTCCTGGAAGAGAAACTTCAGGGGCAGTGGAACGACAACAACGCTGGACTTTGAGTGAGTGATTCTCGGAAGAGTATCATCCCGACTTTTGTTCCAGGAACTTTGGACTGAATAGGTTTTCTGTCTCTTTAGTCTTTGAGTGTCTTGGTTGTTCAATGCATGCGACTGCATTGTAGTGCGTATTGTTGTCTGTGTCCGTTGTTTTGAGTGTGGCTGATTGTACTGTGTAGTACGTTGTTTGATCGGTGACATATTGTACTCAGCTATTGTGGAGGGAGCCTACATGTGTATTGTTTTCGATTTGCCATCATTGAGAATATAATTTTGTTCGTTCATGAACTCTCGGCTCTGACTTGTTCTTTGGGCCACAGCCGGCGCCAAAAAGCACCACTTCTAAATTGTCCACGCTTTCGCGGTGCGGTTCGGGGGGCCGATACTTCGGCCCTTGGAATTATCCCGGCGATCGCCTTCCTAATTAACGGGACCTCTGACAGTGGTAAAGCTGCTATATTCTTCATTTCTTGTCTTTACGTTAGTAGCCTCCTCTGGCGGTGCGCCTTATCTACCCTAAGTACAATACAGGGATTACCCGCCCAGTCTCCATGGCTCTGCGTCGTTCCTTCCCTCTTCTCTTGTCCGGTAGTTTGTTCTTTTTCTATTTCTCTTTTTCTTTTTGGGGGCCCCGAGCTGTGACGGCGACCCTCCGATACTGGTTGTGGAACTCTTGTCACTCCACTCACATCCTCCGAAGAAGGCTGGGCTACCAGCCGAGACTGTTAGGATTAAATGAATAAATATTTTGGTCCCTAAATTGCACTACTCTCGAAGTTAGTAATTTTATAACGATAGCAAGAAAAAGCTCTGTTCATATAGGGCGAAGATGGCGTAGTGGTTAGAGCATCCGCCTCGCATGCAAAAGGTTCGTGGTTCAAATTCCGGTGCCGCGCAGTTCCCAACCGGATAAAAAAATCCGCGTTGTGATGGAACTGCATTAAGTGGCCTGGGGTGCGGCCTCACCGGTAACCACAGCTGGGAACGCACTCCCTCACCAGAGAAGGATTAGCCACCCTGGTGCATTATCTGGCCACTACCTCCCACATGCATACATGCATACGTCATATATATATATATATATATATATATATATACATATATATATATATATATATATATATATATATATATATATATATATATGTGTGTGTATGTGTGGGTAGAAGCCGACGAAAAAGAAGTGCTTTTGAACCAAACATGGGGTATGAGCCAAGCTAAGTCTCCCAGTCATCATTGCTTCACACAAGTCGACAGGATGAAGACCTGGCCGCCGCTATGCAGCCTCACATCATTCACGAAGCCGCTGGCAATATGTTTCAACTGAATATCGACCACAGAAGAGGCGATCTCAGGCGCTTGCAGTTACTGGCATCATGACAGAGCCATCGACTGGCCTTCCTATCTCCAACTACACCGGAGCAGTGGACTATGGACTTGTACAGTTCTGGTTCTACCTGTTCGAGCTCCACGCTACCGCTGCGTCCTGGTCGGAACGGGAGATGATCACGATCTTCACTGTCTACATCTCCGGTGCGGCATTTAAGTTTTACCGCACCCACATCTTTGAAAACGACCAGTCATGGCAAAATATCAGAGAAGAGATGATCACCTATTATAATGACAATGAAAAAGACCTACTTATTGCCAATCATCAGGAGACAACCACACTCCATCGTCAATTTCCTAAGCAGTCTTCAAACATTCCACAGCCCAGTGCGAATTTACAACTTCCACAAGACGAAGTGGAACACGAGTTCACTGAGAGGCGACCATGCGTATTTTGCGAAAAACACAGCCATCCAGCGTGCCTCCCTTCTGCATGAAAGTCTCTTTTTCCAAAGCCGTCGCATCATCATATGATACGAAACGTCGCTCACCCTACTGATACCCTTCATTCTTCGTCTTGCATACATGGTCCACCACCTGGTTCTCTACGACGCAGTTCTTCGAAGGCTCTTAACGATCTCTATTCGTGTCATAACGGCGCCTTGTTTATGGCAGACCAGCTGACGCATAGAGAAAATACCGAACAACGCCATGACGGCTCGGAGAGTGAAAATCCTGAATTGCCATTGCTTGGCTCTTTCGTCGCTCACAATGCTCACCTCACGCCTCACACGCCCACTATGGTCGCGATAGAGCTGTGGAACTTGGAGGATACTCAGCCATGCCCTGCGGCTTCTATCCAGATTCATTCGTCAGAACAGTTCAATTCGTTAGTTGCATGGAAAGACGGGTATTCACGACTCCAATCTGACCAAACCACGCCTGTTGCGATGTTGTCGTCCAGTACACAGCCACCTGAAACTCAAAACAGAGAAGGCTCAGGCGCATCAAACGTCGCACGCTACAAGGCGCAAAAATTACTTATGGTGAACAGCGAAGAGGAAGCCCCGGATGAACTATCTGTCAGCTCTGAATTTTTTTCGTCGCAAGACTTCATTTATACGCACCGCAAACTCACCAAAACCTGGAATTAGAGCCTGGTGATGCCACGTCACCTGTGGCACCCTCATGCAGTGCTCACCAATTCAAGAATCGAACCGATTGAAAAGTACCTCATACGTCAAACCTTGTACGCAGTTGTCTTTCAAAAGGGTCTGTAATGAACTATGTCACCGAAGCTTTTGAAGAGCAAGCTAGCAATGATGGCGCACCATTAACCATGCCCGATAAGCAAGACACCTGTTTACAATGCACCTGTTGCCTAAAAGATACGTCAACTTGCGAAAGAAATGAATGTCCAATTTTGCAAGAAGCTCCACTTCAGCCATCTCCTGAGCATTATCAGCAAAGCAAGCATAGCCAAGCCCACAAACTCATGCGACAACAAAAGACACTGCAAAGAAGGCATCGATGAATGCGAAATTCAACGGAAGCACACTCAACAATAGAAGAACAGCAGAAAATAAGATCGCCAACCCAAAACTATTCCAAGACATCAAATTTTCTCGCACAGAGGAAAGTCGCTAGTGACGCTCCCTGCGCCTGCAGTTACACAGGCCGCAACACCGCGGAAAACGCCAAGAAAGATGAGGAAGCACTTCTTGCATAACACCAACACTCGGGCATCACGCCGTCACTATCCGTCAAAAAGCACGCTTTCTGGAAGCAAAGCGTCTGTCACAGCCACGACTCAAAATCCAACGCATGAGACATCCAACTTTTCAACGCTACAAAGACTCCCAACCTTGTTCATTCCTCACTACTAACCAGGCTGTGTCACGATCATTTTCCACGCTCAAGGCATGGTTATGCTCTCCAGAACGCAAAAGCCAACCTTGCCCCCCTGAGGTCTCCTAGATATCACCAGACTGCCTTTGCTGTGAAAGTTTTGTGCAAGTGCATGGAATGACCATGTGACATAGAACTACTGCATTTTCTGGAATTGTTTATTTAATTATGAGACTCCACTTGTTCATGCTTTATAGATTGTAGATCACGCATTCCTTCGGGGGGGGGGGGGGTCATGTGACGTAAAAAAGTAACAATGATTGGTAGAAGTCGAGGAAGAAGAAGTGCTTTTGGAATAAACATGGGGTATGAGCCAGGCCACGTCTTCCAGTCTTCATAGCGTCACATATATATAAATTATTCAATACTGTGGGACTTTTCAGGCCTATACAGAAAAGGGCATACAAAGCAAATCAGACTTTATATTGCGGATACGAAGAAAGAAGGAACAATATGCTTTACAATGCTTACAAAACAACGATATAACAACATGAAAGCATTAAACCAACAATGCGTAAATGTTTCACTGGAGCAAAAAATAGTTAACATGAAAACATCTTTCGGTAACCTAATTGACACACAGACGCAGGCTGTTAAGCACGTCTAGCAATCTGTGATTACATGTGCGATATGCTGTTTGCACCTTTATTTGCGCACAGATACCGAAGAGTGCCTTTAAATAACTTTGCAGCAAAAATAAAAATTCAGCACTAAGACGTCATTCAGCAAGTCCTTCTACATCTCTAACTACGGAAAAAAGGATACTTAAGCGCGTGACAAGAATTGGTGTATGCATTTTTTGTTGTTAGTTCTGCTGGAGGAATGCTTCGGAGCTCTTAGGTAATCATCCTTATTAAAGTTTACCAGGTTGCGTGAAAGAAGAAAAAGAAACTTCAGACTAGCTAATTGTCGTCGGCTAGCAAAAGTTGCGAGACTTGCTTCCAAACACAGTGCGAAAACCCTCTCTTTCCAGGCACACTTGAAAAAAAAATCAATCTAAGATCCCTGTGCTGAATTTTTTCTAATGCATCAATAATGTTCTTTTGGCACGAGTTCCAAACTTGCGGTGTATTCGAGGACGTGTCTCATAAGGGCTTTGTACCCTGTTATTTTATTTTGAGAAATGCCTGTTAGTTTACGCCTTAAAAACATAGGTGTTTAAATTCACGTGCCGAAATTTAAAATATATGGCCATTATACTTTAAAGATGATGTTATTGTGACCCCCAGATACTTTACGGTATTATTCTGTTTGATGTCTGCCCCACAGAAGGTGTACTTAAAGTGAAGTGGCGTCTTTATATGAGAAACTGTATTGCACATGGTTTCATCTGTACTAATTTGCATAGCGTGTTTTTCACACCATGTTTCAATAGTCTTTAGAGATTTCTCAAGTTTCACCTGGTCTTCTGTTGAGCTAGTGGGAGAGTATATACCACAGTCGTCTGCAAATAGCCTCATTGTAATGCCTCGTTTCATAGCTGTGTAGATGCCTGTGAAGTAAATGAGAATGAGTGCTGGTTCTAATACGGATCCCTAGGAAACACTAGAGAACCTGTCGGCACGGTTCGACTCGGAATTTTCGAAAGAGACATACTGGGTGCGACCAGAAAGATTAGCAGCAATCCAATTAACTATTTTTGAGTTAACGCCAAATTATTCGAGTTTCTGTACGAGTAACAAGTCCAGGACGTGGTCTAATGCCTTATAAAATAAATAACGCAACTGTTTGCTGTCTAGAATTAGTCGTTGTAGTCAAGTCATGAGTAATTTCTAAAAATTGTGTAGTGGTCGGAAGCTTCCTTCTAAAGCGGAGTGTTCGGGTAAAGCAGTTTATTTTTTTGGATGATTAATATGTGCTTTATTTATGATATTTGCCATTAGTTCGCACCATGTGCTTCTCAGTGATATTGACCTGTAGGTGTTTATAAGTTCTTTGTTCCCACTGCTAAGGATAGGAATTAGTTTTGCATACAACCCATCACCAGGAAGCACCGCTGTTTCTAACGATAAAAAATGTGTTGTGCAAGCAAGGGGATAGAATAGTGCCGGGTCTCGCAGAGGAGAACGCCATGTTTTTGGAGTGAATGGACACAGCAGGCGCAGTTGAAGCGATCCACAACACACCTTTTTTTGTGACACTTAGAACGACAATATTGCCAGCCAAATATTTATAAAGAAATTGTGATCAACACACTAAAACAGCCTTACACAAAAGTACACAACACTTAACAACATAGCAGACACAAGAACATCCACAAGGCAGCGTCGCCAACGCTTCACACACCACGTGCGCCTCCGGTAGACGGCCCGCGGTGCCGAGCACCGGAGCTCACCGCGAGAGAGCACCGTTCGGGCCAAACTCCACCCGCCACAAAAATTGGCCCCGTATTTTCATGTTTCATCGCAAATGTCGTCGAAGGACGATAGTCTTGCGGGTGGAGAGTGAACAAATTGTTTATTTGATGTTCTTCGCGAGAAAATTGGTGAATTGTATTCTGGAAGCATTGCGTGAGAGAGTCTCAATTTGTGCAGCGAAGGCGAACAAGCATATGGACGCACGTTAGACACGAGTGCCATCTGGCAGTTATCTTCAAAATTGAAGGAAGGCGTTCGTCCGCGCAGAGAAAGATGTGCGCCTGTCTCGGAGGCGATAAAGAGTAGAACGCAAAGCAACAAGCAGGTGCCACTACCGTGTCGTCTTAGCAAAGCGCAGGAAACACTTGCCTTTTTGAGCATCGCGTTGCACTCTGCGGTTCTTATAATTGCTTGTGTTTGCCTTCTGTATTTTAAAGGCACACATACAAAACATCGACTTGTTGTGGTAGTGCCTCAGATGTGCGAAATAATTGCTTTTTACTGGAAAATTGCACAAATATGACTGCTGAAACTCGAGCAATATTGGTGGGCACTGCAGATGGGGTTGGTCGTTCGAGGTATAGTTTGGTGCCGCTAAGTGGATTGTTACCGTGGACAGAGAGACAAATGTACAGACAGACAAAGACAGACAGACAGACAGACCTAAATTTTGGCATCGAAGGTCCCCAGAAAGACCATTGTCTTTACTTGCCCATCTCTCCCATGCCAACACGAAGGCGTGCCGCAAGCCGTAACTGCCGGTGCCATCGTTCTAACCATGATGATGATGGTGGGGATAAAACGCTTGTAAGCCCGACGACATCTACCGCTCAATAGTTGTGACCCCTGGTTACCGCTTCTGCTCGAGACATGTGCGCCAAATTGTGCAAACAACTTTACAGGGGATGTAAGCACATACATTCTTCTAGCCTTAATACAAACCATATTCCGAAAAAACACTAAATAAATCAGCTACACAAGCTCTAACAAACGATAACAACCCATATTCCTAAGGAATGTCCGTGCACGATGACAACACCACCGGTCAACACTGCTGCACTGTCCTGCTCGAGGACGTCACCTCTGTACGCGTCCTGCAATGGTTACGTTTCCATCGGCGTGAGGAACCATCCATCACGCCGACACGTCTTCTGGTTGCGATCAACACTCACGAGGGCGCCGAACTGCACACAGTTGTGCAGGTCCCAGGAATGCCCATCGCCCGATCTCATGAATGCATTCCTGGCCAACGGCAAAGACGATGTCCCGAAGACAGCCAGCCACGGCCTACTTCACTCCCGCTGCGTACATTTAAAACTCTCGAAAGAACAACGCAGTAGGCCAAAGGGAAAGAAGCTGCGGGCTCCTCGCCCACGTGGTATGATGGTAAGTACTGCTAGGCAATACTTTGGCGGTGGCCGAGACGCCCAGCTAAAATAAAACAAATGTCACTTTTCCTACTCGCGCATCGCAAGATACAAAATCCGAGGGAAGCAACGTGAAACAACTCAACGCTACAATCTACCTAGTTGTGTTACGTGTGAAGGGCAGCTACGAAGAGCCTTTGGCCTAATTAGTCGCTTGACAAGAATCGGCATCCACCCAGTACCCAACCTAGGCGAAGAAGAGGCAGCAGCAAGGAAACGTCCGCTCTGTAAGATGGGCCTACTCACTCACCGCACACAGCAGCTTACCGAGCGATCGGCGCCCACGCTCGTGGACGGTGTGATGACGCTCCGGCGTCGAGCCACAATACAAGACAGCAATGAAGCCCAGCTCCCTGAGCCCAAACAGATAGAAGAAGCTATTTACAGAAAATCAGACCACACACGAGGCTTCCATACTCACTCGCTTCAGGCTTGGCCTACAATCCATGTTTTCTAGGGTTTGCTCACCCCATGATGCAGACCACGTGGCTCACGTACCAACTCAATAACGTCCTCGCAAACCACCCACAACAAAAACTTCTTGCGGACACAAAAAATTAAAACTCAATGTGCGGTTAAATTCAAACCCATCACTAAAATTGATCTCTTCGCTCTCAACAAAGCACACCGCTGACGCTAGCAATGCAAGTCTCCCTAGGCACCTTAGGTCTACTCTTCCCCGACTCAAGCAAAAGCTTGTACCGAACCACGACCACTGTCTTCCGATGCTCCAAGAGCTTCTCGTTGGGCAGCCAGTGTGGAGTCTCGTTGTGGAGAGCGCCACGCTCTTTGAATGAATGAACACAGCAGACATGATCGGAACGAACCAACACAGCTTTATTTACTTACTTTTGGAACGACGATATCGCCAGCCGAATGAGTATACAGTAATTGTTATCAACACGCTCAAACAGTCTTAAACAAAATTACACAACACTTAACAATATACCAGACATGAGCACACAGAAAGCGGCGTCGCACGTGATTGACTCACTACGCGAGTCCCCGGCCGACAGCTCGCGGTGCCGTGCACCGGGGCCCACCACGCGAGACAATTCTTCGCGCCAAACGCCACCCACCAGAAAACTCGCTTATCTCTCTCGTACAGCCACTAGGGCGAGCCGCCAAGCGTCACTGCCGGCATGATGATGATTCAAATGTTAAAACGCTCGCGAGCACAACGCTACCTACCACTCAATAGTTGTGACCCCTGATTGCGGCTTCTGCGCAGGACACGTGCGCCACGAGGCGCAAACGACTTTACAAAAAATATTAGCACCCCACCAGTAGACACAATAATGCTGAGTGATAATAATTTGTGGGGTTTAACGTCCCAAAACCACCATGTGATTATGAGAGACGCCGTAGTGGAGGGCTCCGGAAATTTCGACCACCCGGGGTTCTTTAACGAGCACACATATATGAGCACACGGGCCTACATCATTTCCGCCTCCATCGTAAATGCAGCCGCCGCAGCCGGGATTTGATACCGCGACCTGCGGGCTGAGTGATATGTAATTGACCACAAGATCAAGTGGTGTTACCGTCTGTCATAACCACTCCAAGCGTGGATTGCTTGCTGTGTCAATGGCTAGTCGTGGGGTGTTTTCATGGGTGGGTGCATCATGCAGATTCTCATGATAGTGCAATTTTGACTACCAGAATGTATGCCCAAGAAAACGTACAAAAAGCACTTGGCCTTGAAAGACTGTGCACGCGCTGTTAAAATATCGCTGACTGCACTTGTGGAGAGCGCAGTGTATTATGGCCGTACTCTCCTTCGCCAGAGTAATTTCCGTGTGTGCAGCGCTTATTGGGTGAAGCCGACCAGAAAATGCACTTGAAGATGCCCTGAATGCACTTGATTGTGAGGAGTATAAAATATTCTGTGACTGAACTATTTTAACGGATTGGAAGAACAAATGAAGAAAGCTTTCAAGACTACGCACGTTTGCATTTTTAGGTGTTAAGTGCGGTACTGTCCGTTGTCAGTTTTGTGATGGCTTTGAGCTGTGCTTAAGATGTCGTTTTATTGCACTATCCACATAGGCAATAATACATGACAAATAAAACTGTGGCGTTCCCAGTTGTGTTCTTATGAAGCGAATTTCATACAAGATACAAAACCTACACTTAGGTATGATTTGTAACCTAAATGGCCAAATTAATGCCGACAGCGTGCCTTAAATGTTAGTCTGAAAAGCTTCAGCCACATTTTCTTCTTTTTTACGCTATTTTGAGCGTCTCTGTGACGTTGGCTTCGAATGATGGTAGGCAGTGGAGAATATTTTCTGAAAAAAATATTTCGTCCCATCAAATTATCAGATCTTTCTGGCATCGCTGTCATTCAAATACTCAGCCCGTGATGAGTCTGTGCGAAAGTGCTTGCTCTTAAAAAAGCACTCACATCAAATTTCAGAATCTAGATGTTCTCTTCCTCTGATCGCTCTGAGTGCGTAAGTCGTCTTGGCCAAACTTGACAGGAATCCGTCGCGTGGAACTTATTTTATTTCGCGACAAACAACGCACGAGAGTTTATCGCAATTGGGGTTCCCTGTGACATTGACACTGGTGTTACATGTTCGGTGTAATTCATTCCACAAATACCATCCTGAGTGACGATGCACTAGTAGCGGGACGTGTACGATCCGAGTGTTCTTATCGAGGTGCTGACTGGCGCTGAAGTCTGGAAACGCACTCGCTTGTCTTGCCTGATCTTTGTCGCACCACTTTGAATAGTTTTGTGAAATCGGCAAGACCGCCTTGAAAGTAACGGTGAAAAAAGAGCATGATTGAACATGTGCTTGTCGGTCAGCATGTCGGAGAATCGTTCTGAGTTGCACGTGAGTTGCAGTCGTCTCTTTCGAGGCATGGAAAGGCGCAATTGGAGGAGTCTTTTTATATCACGTATGTGTCACACGCCAAAACTACCACAAGTTAATAAAGTAGAACAGCGTATAGTCAGATATCATCGCTAACATGTAACACGCAGGTATTGTTGAGTTTTAGTTCATCGTAGACTTTACGTTCGCGTAATACCATGTTACTGCCGCCACAACCACGATAGCCTGGATAAGTGGGGTCATCTGGAGGCGCAAAGGAAAACCTGGCAAGCAGGGAACGTATTCTATTTCTCCGCTGATGCTCATTCCCGATTGCAATATTTCATTGACTCGTCTGCGTATTCCTGAACGCTGTGCACGCCAAAACACACCAATAAAGCTGAGACACATGAGCGAACATGGCTGAAGCATGCATCTTTGGGCACCTCTTCACTGCTGCTTGGAATAGTGGCGTTCATTTTGAAATCGCTGTTCTGTAAAAGGTCAATCGATGCAAAAACAATTCGCGGCTTCATGAATTGCTGGAATTCTAAGCTCCAGACTATCGTATTTAACCCGAGTCGACACTTTACATGGCGATGACCGCAATGCAGCTGAAAAGGCATGAATGAATGTGTCCACCAAGCAGACGAAAAGTTGCCGGAGCAGCTGAGCCTGACGTCACTCTTTTCTGTGAAGTGGTCAGCTGTGGCACGATCTGGAGGTGACCGCAAAGTATCGCCACTGCTGGTGCTTACAGTGCTAAAAATGGCGGAATTGCCTGCAGTTTGGAATCATGCTACATACCAGCAATATAAACAATGAAAGTGGTAGTTATTCATCCCTCAGTTGCGTTTTAGGTCGTGAATCCTTGCTACCGGATTGATAGATATTCGCTGATGCACAAATCTTCGCATGAGTAAGTTTGTTGTCAGTGCTCCTTTAATAGCGTGATAGGAAACGCAACAAGCGCGTATGCAACTAAATCTCAGGAGCGCTAAAGAGGTGTCAGTCAAGTCGGCTTTCTAAAGAAACTTATAAACTGTATTTGATTAATTCGACAACAGGATAGAGAAAAATTATGATGTCTATTTGAGCAAAGACTGCTGTATGAACTCATCACGCAGGATGGCAGGCAATATTTGTGTGTGTCTGTGTATGCGTGGGCAACTGGTTTATTTCGTCGTGCCGGTGCAACATGTAGTTGGTGTAGCTCAAGCTACACTTGCATAAATAACACAAGAAAAAATAGATGTCGAGCGAGAACACGTATTGCCAAAAGTGATCATCCCGGGCATTGGCTGATTACACTTTTCTCACAACTAATAGTTGCATTGAGCCCACTATCTGCATAGATTCGACAATAGAGGACATACATATTACAAGTGTGATTCAGAAAACGCATTTTATTCATCAACAATCGGTTCAAGGGGCACACAATAAAGTGCCACGATGTACACTGAGAGACCAGCCGACGACTGCGTTTTTACACTAATGTGTGTAGTGCTGCCACCTTTAGACAAATCTTGAGGTGAATAGCAGAAATGCGTAACATTTGCTCTGTGCGAGGCTGTTTCTCCACATATGAATACATCAACAAAACCGTCTCACTATTTAAGGGGTGAAGCTCCCTAGGTTGTACGTTTTTCCCTCGTGTCTTTCGTAGCCACCCCTAGTAGTCGCATTGTGTGCTAGATGGCGCTCGCATCGCTAGTACTGAAATGACTAAATATATGGCGTTGAAGGGCACTCACTTCATGGGCTCTTTAATGACAGTAAAATGGTTCGGATGCGAGTTGGGTTCGGAAATGGAGGCTAGTACAGACGCGAATTAGGGGGAGGTTGACACCTTGTGTAAACAATGTTAGGTAGAGGAGAAAATGGGAAACATTGTGGTTGCCCAGAGTGAACTGCTCATGAGAACCACCCAACTGGAGACTGCTTTGACGACCGAGCAAGAAGATACGAGGGCTATGGGAGACAGGCTCAGGTAATCCGAGGAGCACTAGTGAAGCTGAACAAAGGAGCGGCTGATTTAGAGAATGGTAGTTCGCTGGCACTAAGAACGGTGGAGAAGAAAGGGAAAAAAGGTTCGGAAAAAACAGGTTTAACTGGTTCTTTGGTCACAAAACCCAGCTTCACCGAAGTAGGGGAAGGGGGGTGAGAAGGGACAAAGCAGCCAGCGGTACAAGCGCAAGTAATTTCTAAGTGTGGAACATTTTGAAAAAAAAAAAGCCGGAGCACGTAATAATTGCCAGGGACTCGAACTTTGATCAATGCTCAGAAGCAATCCAAGAGAGGGTTGGAGGCGACAAGAGGGTTTCAGTAGGGACGTTCGCAGAACATAAGCTGGAAGCAGTCATGAGCAAAGTGAGCGCAAAACTCACAACAAAAGCTAATGGACGAAACCTTTCGATAATTGCGGGTGGTCTAAACAATGTCCTAAATGAAGAATTGGCAGCACTAGTGGCCACACTGGTGAAAGGGATTGATGACATGCGCGACATTTCTCCTCAGGTACAAGATATGCACGATACAGGAGGTACCGGTGCGTGACGGCAACCTGCAAAGAACGGTTGTTGTCTTAAACAAAAAGGTAGGGCAGATGAGTTGAGAGAAAGGCTTTCAGGTAGTGTAAATATACAGAGACGTGCATGGGTGGGGTGGTTTTCACAAGTCAAAATTTCTTCGATAGGAGGCTAGGTGATCATGTGGGTTGGCCGTCTGCAGGGCGCACAGTAGCATTTTTGGGGAGTACACTGGCCCTTCGAGTCCAGGATACCTACTAACAAGAAAAACAACAAGGAGAACTCTTTTACAGGTGGTATAGGTGGATACGACTGCATAGTACCAACAATATCTAAGACAGGTAGAGTCCGGAGGAGAAATCGATGTAGGCAGCGGGTCTGAGCAAATTTAGTCGTAGGGTATATCAACGTGTAGGGTGGCAAGAATTGATTAAAGTGGAGAGAGAGAAAAACAGCTAAGGAAGGAGAAGATGATGATATATGAGTTGGCATAAACACATCTTAGGGACATAAAACAACCACCTAGCAATCAGCACTGCGCATGGGAATATCTTGATTCTGGAAGTAGTAACTAGCTATAAGTATTTGAGAGTTATCGTTTCTTGTGATCTTAAATGGAATGACCACATTGACTTCATACATGGAAAGGCAATGAAAAAAGTCGGATACTTAAGGAGGCACTTGAATAAGTCCTCTCCAGAAGTTAAAATATTAGCCTATAAAACATTTATTCGGCCACTCCTGGAATATTGTGCCGCTGTTTGGGATCCATACACAAAAAGAAACATTTCAATATTGAAAAAATACAGAGTAAGTCAGTTAGGTTCATCTTTAATCAATACAGCTGGGAGGAGACATCAGTAACATCCCTTCTAAAAACGGCTGAGCTGGAAAAAATAGCAAATTCTGATACAGCGAACGAATGAAACTGTTTTACCTTCTGTATCATCGACACTGAGGTATCAAAAAGGGTACATATTAAAAAAACTCCCACCGGAGGCCTACTCAGTCCCTTCATAATAAAAAAGTAAGCGAGTTCTCTAGACACACCAACATTTTCCAGTATTCTTTTTTTCCGAGAACTGCAACTAATTGGAATTACCTCCCTTCAGCTGTGGTGGAATGCCCGTCGCTATCATCCTATCTACAGGTCATTCAGTCCATTTGACATAGCTCTGACGTAGTTTTATATGAACCCTGACGCTTTTTTTTCTTCCATATGTTTACGTATTTATGTTTTCACTAGTTATGAAAATATCTTGCTGTTGTGCTTGTACAAACTCGTTGTACTCTTCTTCTTTTGCTGTTATTATAGCAGCAATGCTTCATATGTGTTTATTGTAACCCTTTTGTACTCAATTGTACCAACTCCTGCCTAAGGTCTCAAGATCAGACCGGCAGTACTGCAATAAATAAGTAAATAATAAATAAATAAATAAATAAAGAATTAACAAAACGCAGCATAAACCAGGTTGTCGATGGATCATTTATTCATAAAAGTAGAGACTGGTAAAGGGTTAGGATTGAGTTAAAGGAACATTTATGGCTAAAAGGGAAAGTGGCATTGCAGACGATGCTTCTGGGTTTTGTATTCTTGTGGACAGGGGCGAACGCTAGAGAGCAAAACCAAGAAATGGTGCAGTGCACAGAAAATAGCAACAAATATTTTTGAGAAGAGCGTGAGGTAATTATCTTAGGACATATGACTGCACACATAGAATATATAGATGAAGATATTGACCCAACGGACCGAATGCTAATGCAAATGCGTGATAGGCATGATTTAATCATTTGCAACAGTACCGAGAAGTGCGAGGGACAGAAAATTTAGCAGATGAGAAGGCTGCAGTCGATGATAGATTATGTAATGATGTCACATAGGGATGTATGATCGGCTAAGGGCAATGACCATAGATGAATATGGGTCCAGCAGCTTAGCTAGTGACCACAAACATATCAAGCTGAGCTTTAGAAGAGAAATGAAATGAGAAGGAGGTATTATGAGCAACTACACGGTAATCATTATTCAGAAAGCGGCAAATAAAAATGGCAACCATCAAGATTCAGAAAATAACCACTCAGTCTACCGAAACAGAGTAGACGTACACAGATCTAATTCAATTCTTTGAGCTAAAGCTTGCTAAGATACGAGTCAAATCAGCAGAGAAAAGGAGAGAAACCCAAAAGCTGGTGAGATGAGGAAGTTAAGAGAGCCATAGTAAGACGTCAGGATGCCTTCAGAGAACACAGGTATGCTAAACAGAGGGACGAACTGGAAGAAGATGCCAAAATAAGTGGCATAACTTTTTATTTGCAGAAGAGAGCGTCCAAACTTATCAGTGAAAAGATTAGACAAAAAGGGGGGCCTAATGGATGGCGGAAGTAAACAAAAAATGATAGAAAGTTCGCTGCAAACTCTTGTAACCATCTAACTTCTCTGAGTAATAAGACAAGCATGAAAGAGATCTCTATGACTATTTTTCAAGGGTCAACACTAGAAAGGGATGAAGCAAGGGAATATATAACAACAATAACAACAGAAAAAGTTAAACACCAAAAAGCGCAGCACGCATCACACCAGCTGAGGATGAACCAATTAGCATAGTGAAAATACTGGAACAACGATTGTGGGAAAGGGCTGAGAAGATGGTTCCAATAGCACATCAACAGGCCCTAATGACATCCCAATTAGGCTAATAAAGGAACTAGGACCAAACACTAAGCCACCAATAAGAGGGGCAATGATCAAAGCAGTTATGAATGGTGAAGCCCCCAATGAGCGGAAACTAAGCACAACGAGCAAGATCGATAATGGAAAGGGGAGGAATCTGATATGAACCACTTCCACCCTCTAACTGCGACATCAGTAGTTTACAGGCTGCTGATGGAGATAGTAATTGAAAGCCTACAGACATGGGTGGAGAATGAGGGTGTGCTGGGAGAACTACAGAATAGGTTCCGTGAATGAACGAGGTTGGACGACAATCAGTTTTTATTGATGCAGTGTGTTTAAATACCGGAAAAGAACACAGACCCCTGTGGATGTAATTTCTAGATATCAAGCGATTTACCAATAGGGTGATTCAAGAAGGCTTGTGGGGAATACTGGACACACTAGATGTGGAAGATGAAATAACTAATCTTCTAAAGGTTATCTATAAAAGTACTCAGGTAGTTTGAAATTAAATGAACAGTTATCCGAACCTATAGAAATACAACTCGGTCTTCGACAAAGAGGTCCCATGTATTCTTTGTTACTTATGTCATATTTACAGGGACCAGAAGCCAAATCTAAAGGAAGTGAACTCACCTTCAGCCTATCTTTTGCCAAGCAAGAAAAACACGTTGAAAAGTGATTGCCAGCATTGACGTATTCAGATGATGTAGTATTATTATCCGACAACAACCTGCAGGCATTGATAGACATCTGCAATAATGAGGGAGATATCTGTTAAATTTGAAGTTCAGTAGAGAAAAATCGGCAATTATGAGTTTTAATGATAAAGAAGGCAGTTAGCATAAGATACCGAAACTCACGCTAGAAATAGTTTATAAATAAAATTATATGGGTGCGTGGATAAATAACGGGACTGAGTACATAAGAAAGCACGAACGATACGTTATGGCTAAGTGTAACAGGAATGCAGCTGCAATGAAAAATAAGGCACTGTAGAACTACGATAGGTATGACGTTTTGAGACCATTTAGAAACGTGTCATGGTCATGGGTTTAACGTTCAGTAATGCAGTCTTTTCCATAGGATCATACGTTCAACGTGGCTCAAATAGACGTGCTTTTGGAGCATACAGGAACACCCCAAATCAATGGTTACAGCGTCACACGGGATGGACCTCGTTCAATTGCAGGGAAGCTAGCAGCAAGATGGAACTAGAAAGGCGATTGCAAAAATGGGAGAAGAGCGTTGGGCTATGAAAGTTTTCATCTACTTGTACATAAAGAATGTGGATACTAAATGAAGGAAGCGAATTCGAAAATCATCAAGCAAATACATAAACAACAGGAGAATACCAAGCATTAAAGAAACAACAGTTAAGAAGAAGGTGAAGTAAACAGAGACGGATATGTGAAAGATTGGAATGCTTACAAAATCAGCAGTAAAGACCTACTGAACTTTCTAACAGCAACTTGCAGCAGAAAAGATGTACGATAATTCTCGAGGTAGTTTTCTGCTGTTCGAGGGCAGAGCGGGAGTATTGCGGACCAAGACGTACCGAGCCAAATACGAAGGCACATACGCGTTAAGTTGTGCCTGTGGACAGGAGCAGGAAACAACTGAACATTTGGTAATGTTTTATAATGTACTCCACCCTATAGTCCAATATAATGGCGTGGAATGTTTCAAAGCATTGTGGTTGAGGGACAGTGGCGACCCAGATTTCAAACGGGTAGAAATAAACAGAATGCTGCTGACTGATTGCTCGTTACAATGAAGGCGCGAGTGAAATTCATGTCTTCAACAAAGAGTGGTAGTACTTAATTTCATGGCTAGGTGGCGGGAGCTGCCACCCGATCTGAAGGGCACAACCAGATACATCCATCCATTCATCTATCCATGTGTTGGAGACGCGTACTCTGATGCGCGCAAATGTGACGGGTGACAGCTAGAGACCAGAGTTATAAAATGCGTTATTTCTTGGCGCGCTTCCTATTTCGCCGGCGGTTTGGGCACTTGGAGTATGACCGAAAAAAAACAAAATGGTGGAGGGCCCAGCTTCAGCGAGCGCTCGCCGTCAAGACCTATTATTTACAAACTGTTTACTATAACCCATCCAGAAACCACTGGATCCCTTCATTTTGCCGACCATAAAGCCGTTATAATGAAGTGGTAACAAAAGCACGACTCACGACCACGTAAAAAAAAATGGCTCACCGACCATGTACGAAAACGGAAAACAACGGCTCAATATTTATAAATAAAACGAAAACCTCGACTCGCCAACACCACGGCTTTACAACAATTTACGAAAAGAAAACGAAGGCTCCACGACCGTTTACAAATATTACAATCTTGCGTTGTGTATATACAGTGTTGCCACCTCTTTACATGATCGTCGAATGGAAAAAAATCACGGAGGATTCACAGTTTTCTCATGTACCTCCGGAGCTCCGCCCACTGATTCACATTCAGGCAGTGACTATGCTGTGATTTTTTGAACCAATCGAAGTTGAGCTATGTGACAGAATCAGTCGTCCTTCAACATATTGCCGGGTTTTTATTTGAATTCAGGTATTCTCGGGTGTTTAAGATCAATTTTGATGCCGACAAATTCTTGGAACGTCAACGTTGATCTGAAGTTTGCAGCGGCACTGATTGTGAATGCATCAAAAAGAAAAGCAATACAGTCTATTGTGTACGAAAGAGTGCATGTTACAAAACGGGTCTGCGTAGATAGAGGGACTTTTGCTTAGAAACGGCAAATATGTCCTTGATCAGGCATGTGCCCTAAGAGCACCTTGTATAGTCTTCGACAAGATGGCTTATTGTTCATTCCTGTTTGTTCTTCATTTGCAGTTTCTTAATTTCTTAGAATAAATCGATCTTTAGCAGGAGAATGATTATTATGGGCCACCCACCTGCGACAGCACCCACCTTCACTTTTTGTGGAAGGGACGTTAATGGGGGGGTCAGCCTGATTTATTAATGGTGTAGTAAAGACGATCATATGCGCTTAACACTTTTTGTGGGAAACAACCGAGCAAACACACGGTGGTCCTTATGAACTCTGCGAATTGTCTCCTTGCTACTCACAGTAGCACCTCTGGGGGCAGCTTTTGTTATATGAAACTTCGAGTGAATTTTAAGGTCAGAAGAACAGTACTAAACAGCCATAGTTTCAGTCATATTTTACTGAAGAGAATGTAACGAAAATGCGATCAGCTTTTGTCAATCTCCTAGTTATTTTGTTTTTATTCCAGAGTGCAATATTTACAAATGGGTGCGTGCTAGAGAGGGTGTTTGTATGCTGTATAGCAACTTCACGTTTGCCATCTTAGTGGCAATATGTCATGGTGTCCAGAGAACTTCATAACTAGTCACAATCTGTGGAATTCCGTTTAGATTTCTCTTATTGGCATTAGCCACAACATCTTGAATTATGGGCGATGCTTCTCCAAACAGAAAGCTCTGGCAATATACGGTAGTTAAAACGACCTGCTTCAAGTGGCGTATAGGAGAGGTTGACTGACTCTCGAGAAGGCATTGCAGGAAGTTGCTTAATACCCTTCATTCTGCTCACCAGTTTCCCACCTGCTCTTCTGACAGTGGCCAACAGTCAGCCTTTTCCTTTCAGTAAAGGCCCTTCATTCCTCGCGCATTCACCCATGAATTCTATTACTACTGCCTTTCCGCGTGTATAGGCAAACCCTGCCTCTCACCCGGATTTGCACTTAGCGGCATCCAACAGGAACAACGTTCCAGGAACTAGCTCATTTAGGGAGGAATGGAAGAGTACCACCGTTCCATTCAGGATCTGTGGGGCTGTAACGATAACACATAAGGTTTACGAAGCAATAAACAGTTTCAGTTGGGCATACGTAACGAGCCTACGTACGCAGCACTGCAATGAGAGATACCTGCGCATGTTCAGTACGTAACGTATACACTCCAAAGATGCACGCGTAAGCCCGAAACAAGTAGCTGCCTACGTAACCCAATGCTTACTACGTTACGCTCTCGCGAGACCTCGAAGAAACCATAACGAGAGTATATGTTGGCAGCAACAGCGTTAGACGCAGACAGCAACAGCAGACCTGATAAAAGGCGTGTGTACTTCACAATGAAAGGCGATGTTTTCATGCCAGACATAGTAAATTAAAGGGGCGCGTTCCAGCATCCTGATTATTGAGAAAAAATTGCCTGGCGTCTCAACAATATCCTCAAGAACTGCCTTCAATATGTTGTGTGGAGTAACGCGTCTCCTTTTGCCAGGCCTCTCGGCGAATTAAGCCGTATATAAAACGGCAGCTTGGTACGTACGATTATTCATGGCGCAACATATAACGCTTTGGTTGTTTTGCGAGCCTTCACTCCTTAAATTTGCTGGTAGTACATCGTAAGTTCATGAATAACTGGAGCACTGCGACTTGCTTTGGGGCAAGCTAAGCCTCATTCACAGCAGCGCTGGATAGAACGCTGATGTTGAACCAGTGCGGCCGTGCCCGATCAGACCCCGTTCCAACATTGCGCACCCATGTTCAAAACAGAAAGCCTGAACGTGCGTAATCAGTGCACCCAGGAACTATGCTAAAAATCTACACAGTGATACCATGGCTTAACATTTACGCCGGTGGCCCTTACCTATCAGTCAGGATGTTTTTCGTGAAGATCACAGAGGCTACGTTATTACTGGGATCACGGTACTTGGACCGAGAGTACGTTTAACGTCGGTGGCTCTGATAAGCATTCCGAACCCATCCATCTTGGTTACTATTTTTATAAATGAGTGAAACGAATCAGGGTACGTTAAACTTAAAGTGTTGTCGCATACTTCGCTTGCAGCGTACACAACGTAATTTTTACAGCGTGCGTACCTTCTCTATAGGTCCAACTAAGTGTGTGTAATGGCAGAGAAGTAACGGTGTTGCTCTTGCAAACTTTCTATGGCAATGAATAGGTGTATGCAAGTGACAAGAAAACTGTACCACTCGCCTGTCACGTGACTATGGCGCATCTTGGGTTTAAATTCAAGGCACCCGCCAAGGGCGCGACGAAGCTCACACTGCTGAGGGCTTCCGCACGCGTCAGGAACAGCTTTTTTTTCTTCATTTTACAAAAGATTCCTTACGCTCGAGGATCGCCACGTGTCGTTCACATAGAGAGTTTCCATGGTCTTGAACCAGCACGGCTCTTTGTCGCATTGGTTCTGTTTAGCGCCGCTTTCAAAACATGCGCACCGATTTGGTCGGGTCGGGTTGGAATATTTCTTATAAGTGAGAGAACTAGTATACATTGAGGATGAAAAAGACATAGATCAAAAGAGACCACAACAATTTTAGGCGCAAAACTTTTCTTAACGAGGTGACAATTTTAACAGCGTACATGTGATCTGATGGTGAGAGTCGTAAGCACTCAGCTATCTATTTTTATTTTTATGGTATTTAATCAATGTAGGTATAGTTCTTGGAAGTATTTTGCTACAGACAGAGAACTAGCGTTTTTATACTTTTCGTATTGTAGAATACTGGTAAACACATTGCTCTGAAAAATTCAAATCGAACTCTAGAGTGAATGCATCAAATAATGGGCTTTTTCAATTATACACTACAATGGCGGTAAAGATAACCACCCTGCCAATGCAACGTACCATTGTGGTTCACTTTCCATTTTCTCGTTTACATCTGTGAACTGAGTAACCATCCAAATAAGGTGTCTTGCCAAGGCAACTAATGAATCTTCGTTTCTCAGGAACATGCACGAAAGCTATCAGAGCATATTCGCAATGTACATAGGTTGTCGCTCTGTGTAGCGGACTTTGGGTGCGTACTCACCATGGTGATCAGTAGGAAGACGCTCCCTTTTTTTTCTGTTGTAGCCTCAGTGTTAACGCCTTAGCAAGAAATAAACTCAAACTACTTTGTATGTATTGTGAGTCAGTGACTATACTGGACCGTTTCTGACGCCGAAAGTCAGATTCTTTCTTTGGAGACGCGAAATTTGTGTTAAAACACGTGGTAATTTGTTCATTCGCTTGTAGCCCACAGAGTAGACATATCAGTTTCTCAAGATTTTCTGCAGCCACATTGGATAATTAAACGTTATCGTCTGGCCTTTGCTGTTGAGGCTAACGTTGTTCCACGTGCGTATAGCATTCGTCAGGGCTTTTCTAGTGGATGAATCTCATAACATTCATTGTGACTGGAAAGTAGCGCAGGCTCGTGATTCGCTCTTCAAAACCTTGGCCAACACTTCGCGGCTTGATTTTTACATTCGTTTATAAATTCAAAATATATAAACATTCGTTTAGCACACTAGAAGCGATTCACTTTGGCGGGTGTCTGAGTGAATTGTTCTTCACACCCAGATAAACGTGGTGAGTGACGCTGTGTTTGTGTTGTGCGTGGTGAGTGATGCGTTGTTGCTGTTATACAAGTCATTCCGCGGAGAACATTCTTCATATTACGTTCAGCAATGGTGTTCGAATAAACCATCTTTACGTCGAGGATTTTTCAGTGGACGTAGAACGCACCAAGAGTGACAGCGATGATGAACAATCAGCTGCTAACTCAGAAGCAGTGAGCTGCTCTTCACATCCCCTCGTGCGTAAATGTTCTTTACTCTCGTATGTCACTTTGATTTTCTTTATTGTAAATTATCCTTCAGCGAAGTTAAAATAAAAGCAAAGTTTTTCTTGTGTTTTGCCTGTAGCCGAATCACAGTAGATAATACAGAGTGCCGCATTCCGCCAACACTCTCGAGCTTCATGAGCAATGTGAAGTGGTTTGGGCAATGAAACTTGCAATTACGACTGCAATCCACACCTCTCTACTAACTTGTTTTGCACTTCACCTGTACCATTTAAGCGACGTTGATTTTCGGAGAATTTTCATAACTTCAACGTTGCGAAAAGCGTACGCGCGTGTTCGTTTTAATATCGTTGTTACAATCGTGCTGGCAGGAGCGCGACTAAATGGAAAGTTCAACGCTTGTTTTCCGTTGAAGTATCAACTGCATGATGCTCACAGCGCAAGCAATGGCGATGGCGCAATATGTATGCAAACCATTGCTACGTTAAACATTTGGTCTCGTGCAACCGCTACGGCGCACTACTCGCTAGTGGCCCACTACGGCGGCAAATCCTTCAGACAGGCTCGGCACAAATTATCTAGGAGTGCCGTTCAATTCATACTTCAATTCAAGTTCGCGACGTTTTCTGTAGCACGCCCAGGATTACGCAAGGCGTCGTTGATCAACGGTCGATCAGCTGGCACCACCACCCTTCGCACTGCGGCAAGAAATGAGATAACGAACAATTAGCAGTTCCTATTGTTTGGGAGTGTACTTTGGTTCGATATACATTCATTCGGCGATCAAAAGTTCATCTGGTTAAAGCGGCATGGGGCACATGTTTGTGCGTCGTATCTTTTTTTATATGACTTCTCGGGTTGATCATCTTTCTGCAGTCATCTTGGATTGCATGGTGCACCACCTATAATCCGTGGGCATTGCGAATATCATACCGCAATGCCCATGGCACTGCCCACGGAACCGCCTCACGTAGTGCAGTATATAGCAAAGGGGTGAGAAAAGAAAGTGAGGCGGGAGGAGGGAAAAGAAGAGTGCAGAACTATAGCATAGAGACAGAAAGGTAAAAAATGCGACAAATATATAAAGACAAGCTAAAAAGAAAAATGTTTGCGTTATAAAGCGACTATAGCGAGAAATAGAAGGAAAGATGTGAAATATAGACAGCCAAATTAGATAGAAAGGAAAAAGGTAATAAAGAAACAAATATGAGAAAGAAGTATAAGAATATATGTTCGGTGGCGGCGTAGAAGAAACTTCACTGATTTGCAAATTTGTATTCTAGCTGGATATCATTTTTCGCTCATGCGCAATTATTGAATGAGTATTTTCCTGAAACACCAAAGTGTTGTTCTTTGCAGGGCTTGTTAAAGTGAAAGAAATTTAATTATACTAGTGCATGCATGGAAAAGTTTATTTGACTATCCGAAGTGCACCTTCCTGATAGCTCATTTGAAGCCTGACGTAAAAAGTGCCCCTATGTTAGACTTGTAATCAACGAGCATGAAAGTTGAAGTTAAGCATGTCTGCAATAGCGCTGACGGTCCCTGAAAATTTTGAGTTAGAGCGTATATTCATATTTGTTTTATGTTTATATGGCCGGCTGTGGGCGATGTCCAGTTTGCATTTATATGAATCTTGATATTTATTTCCTTACTTCTTTTTTCCTTTCTGTATTTCTTTTTTTCTTATTTACATTCTGATACCTTCCCCTATACATTCATTGGCATTATTATTTGTTAGAACTCATAATATGTTGTCAAAACACGGTAAACCGAGCCCTTAGGTATACACTTCTTTCGCTTACAATATATATATATATATATATATATAAATATATAAATATATATATATATATATATATATATATATATATATATATATATATATATATATATATATATATATATATATATATATTTTCCTCGTATTGTCGTTTGCCGCTACTTTATATCTACTACCAAGCAGTCAAATTGAGTGCCCCTATCATTGAATTTTCTGTGGCTGATATTTGAGAAAATATGGCATTTTGCGGTGCCACTGAATCCGCTGTGTTCTCCTGTCTGCTGTCTGACCTCTTTCACTTTTTCATGACACTTGCCGAATGGGTTCACGCCACTTCATTTTTCAGTAAACCAACGTGATTATTTTTTTCAGGCTGGACTGACATCGTAAAGAAGCACGGAATTTTTCAGTCGGATAGCGCTGGTCATCCTGAGGTTCTTAAAACATTACAATGGTAGGTGCCAAGATCAATTGCCGCATTTCACCCTAAACAATTATTGTCACTGTTTGATGGGAATGGTAAAGCTAATTTCGAGGAACCGCTTGAAGCCAGTCTAGGAGTTCTTGCTAGGACTGCCAACCATGCATGGCTGCGTAAATGAGAAACAATTTACGTATTTCTTTAAGAAAAAAACTGTTATCTCGTGATTGAAGGAATAATTTCAAGTGGCCATTCTTTTTTATGCAAATCAAATTTTAAGGCATTCTGATTGCCGAGTACCTGTTCCTGCGCATGGATGTCGCCAAACT
The DNA here is from genome assembly GCF_043290135.1 of Rhipicephalus microplus. Lineage (NCBI taxonomy): Eukaryota > Metazoa > Arthropoda > Arachnida > Ixodida > Ixodidae > Rhipicephalus > Rhipicephalus microplus. Next base: position 439,863,897 of record NC_134710.1, read on the forward strand.
TCAGGGACATGGCGCTGTCCTAATGTCTTGGCAGTCTACGTACACTATACTGTGCATATCCTGCTGGTTAAAGCCAATTTCTACTAATCTTTTGCTTGCTTTAAAAATCATGACTTTATTGAGATTAGGGCAGCGGCACTAACAAAATCTGCCAAGCTTACAGACTTCAGATAAATATTACTATGTATATATTAGAACTATATTGGTGACATTGAAAGTCTAAGCGGAATTCTTCATCCTTATTTCCCTTCCTCCCCCATAGCCTCCGTTCAACGATAGTTTCATGAATCGTTTAGAATTTCAGAATTTCAGAATTTCAATCTTTCAGAATTTTTCACCTCCACGCCTACCTTAATTTAAGCACGGCTGGTTGCAAGCAAACACAAAAAAATATTTGAAGACATTATAGCAGTAAAATTTCCAACAATATGAATGGTCTCCAGCATAAAGTTCACTGAAGCACGAAGCTTAAACCGTAAATGAGTCTGGCATGAATGTCGTCGGCTGACGTAAATCATAAGATTTTAGGTAAGGAAAAACAACGAGACAATAATTAATACAAAGCATTGTGTCTGATTTTGCAAAAAAGAGGGTTTCCTTAGAAGAGTTCGTTTGCTTTCCTTCGTGAGGGCTGCATAAAATAGCTTTTGTGCTTAATTTTTTACAGAATTTTGCCATAGTTTTGTAAACCAGTGTGCTGAAAAAAAAACAGAGTTTTTTTATAAAAGGCGTGACTGCAGTGTTACATTACAGGGACTGCTCTTCATGACATTTATTAAGCTGCATAGGACTGTATAAGGTAGCCAATTGACAGATGGGCATCTGACAAAGTGGTAATAAGACGCATGTTTATTCTCAAGCGTTGCTTTTTGTAATAAATTGTATCAAAAAAGCATTTTTTTATCATAACAGTATAGTTGAAGTAGTGTGACTCTGGTTAAAAAGCTACCATGCATTAAAATTGATTTGTTTCTCCTGTTGTCCGGTTTTCTTACCGCTATTTTCGAGTAAAAATTAGGGCTCAAGTGCCATGTAATGTACAACATTCTACTGCTGAGTATACGACTTTATTTGTTGTGAATAAATGCAATTCAAATTTGCCGAAGAAAAACTTTCTTTCCAAACCTTGTTATAATTTTCTTTCTTCTGGTATATTTTTTACAGTTTTCTAGCTTAGTTTGTTGCATGATTCTACTTCATACTTTTTACATTTACTTGTTACCGATTTATAAATGACTGTGTTTCAGTTTGTTGCATTAGTTTGTTGCACAATGAGTTTTGTGTATATTGACAGAGAAAACAATTGTGGTGGTTTCTGATTGCCCGCTGGGAAAAAGTCAGATTCAGGTGTACCAATATAACCGCCTGCCATAGGCTGGACATGCAACGAGTAGCTCTATAAATAATGAATAAAATCGCACAATAAGCATGTCGGGCATTAGAAAGAGGCTTTATGTATATAATATTTTGTCGTCTATATTATTTCACGAGTTGATTTTTTAAAGGCTTTCTGGCTAATTTATTTGTTTCCACTCTACCTTATAACAAGGGTGCTATTAAAACTGTACTGACCTTGTGCCACTTTTTAAATTTTGTTGACCTGCAGGTCCAGGTTCCGGCTACCAATTGTCCTGCCTGTGGGCTCGGCAGAACTTTGCTTCACCGTCAGCTCACTCCAATCCCAGAATCAATCAGCGGCTGATCATTCAACCTTAACGACAATCGGTATCGCGGGTGCCTCGTGCAATGATACACGGAAGGGAGAGTGTGCGTATAGGCATCGCTCTTTTATACGTGGTATGCGGGCGTGAGCACTTTTTTACTTTTAATGTATGTTTCTTGTAGGATTTCAAAAAGAGGGTTGACGTGTGTGTAACATATGAACAGAAAGAATTGCTCATAAACGGCGATCCGCGGTATCCGCTCTCTGTGGTAAGCCTTTAATGTTTGAACGTCTATGGCTCGGCATGCACAGATGAAATGTTTGTGCTATATATATTTCATGAAGAAGACAATGTGCAAAACTGCAATACTTCACTCCATTTTAAATAAATATAGCGGAACTCCAATAGGAGGTATGCATATGTTGAAGGAGTGTCAGTACGTTGACGATAAAGTTACAAACACGAGATACTTGTGTCGCTTAATTTTTTACATATAACAGAACTTCTTTTGTGCAAATTGGGGTCCGGAGGTGAGCAGCTTTATTGTAGTAACAACAAAAATGAAATACGCAAGCAGGGTCGCTCAAGCTTAGTGAGGACATACAGAGAAAATTCCCGTTAAATAGGCCTTGCAGCATCTTCTTTTTTAGAGGAGAATTATTACATGATTAGTGCCTCTCGAATGGAATGTGCTGACAGGGCTCACATCGTTGTCTTCAGCTTCGTAATTGTTCCTTTAGGGGTATCTGCGAGGATCCCTATTGAGGAATAAGTCTAACTACTGGCTGCCTTTACTCTAGCTGCAGTTCTGCAAAATTGAGGTGCTCTCTTGTTGGGTGAAGTTTCTGGCAAGCTTCAGCTTTATCGCCAAGCGGGACTTCTCGTTTAATATGAACAATAATGCAGGAGCCGAGGATCACTGGTTTGTACTTTGCACAGTGACCTGCTGGTCGGGTCGCATAGGTAGTATGTTACAGCTACCGCGATTGTACTGGGTCCCCTGTCGTCCGCGTCTTTCTTGATAACGCCTTTCGACTACGCCTGGTCGAATGACCCTGTCTTCTAAATTGGCGATATTTACCAGCAGCTAAGTTTTAGTTTGGATTCCCATGAACCTTTTCCCAAGGTAGGGGAACACATCATCACTTGGAGTATTGTGCCGCTAAAGCAAAACCATTAGAAACATTTGAATGGTAAAGAAGGACTTTTTGAAATTCTTTTGCCTCCTGTGTCTGTTGAACCGCGGGTGACAGGGGTCTGAGGTTACATGATCACCGCGAAAGGCGTTCAGAAATTTTTTGAAGTAGTGACTGCCAAAAAGTTGGTCATTATTGCTACCTAATTGAATGAACAAGACATGTATGCAATATACATTGGAGTGCCAAGTTTTAAGTGAAAGTGCTCTTGTCCGAAACTCGCGCCATCCAAAGATCGAGACGAAGACGACAGCAACAAGGAATACGCAGCCTTAAAAAAACTAATTGACGTTGACCACTTGTCACGGTAGTGAGGGGTACCTTTTTGTTCAGAAGTGTCATCGTAGGTTATCAAGATCTTGCTTTTGGCCCACTTTGCAAATTTTAGAGCACTGTTTGATGTTCTTCAAAATGTGGTGGCTCGAGCGGTGCGGAAAGTAAAAAAGTTTATAATAATGTGTTCATTTATATTGGCAATGATTCAGATGCCTTTGCTTGATGGCTACGATTCCCCGCGTGATTATGCGTTCAAGCCTCTCGTACAGCGGTTGACGGTATGCCAGACTATCACTCCGAATACCGGTACCTACCAGCCATATAGAACATATTACAAACCCTGCGCTGTACTCGATTATCGAGTAGAAATAAGGCGTTGACAAATTTATTGCGGAAACAAAAGGGATTATCTATACAACTACTGCTGCAGTGCCACGTGCAGAAACAGTGAAATGCGACTCACTTAACCTCGCTACACTTCTCAAAAATTATTTGTCCAAAATTCAGCTTGATTTAAAATTTTGATGTGGAGAAATATACATCACCAGTGATCTGAAATTGCAGCACCTCGTGACGTTTACACCAGCACGTTTTAGGTAAGGGCACAATGCGACGTACCAGGAGTAAATCAATCATCGGCGCCATCGCATACAGAATTTCAGGACGCGTACAGAAACCACTGGAGCTCGAGTACTCACTCTGTTCTCGGTATTTTTTCGGCCTCATGGTTATGAGCTGGCGTTTTCAAGTGGCGCCAAATTTGATAATTGCTAACGATGCTACCACTGATTGTAATATACATTAACTTTTTGCGATGCAGTTTCTGGGTCATCAGACACGTAGCTAAGAACACATTATTAAAGCCGCAACCAAATATTTGGTGGACATCTGTCTAACAAACAGTAGCGATGTGGCTACCTTGTCAAAGTAATAGTTTTTAGCGTTCCTAAGACCCTCCTTTCAAAGGCCTGATGGTATAGTGCTGAGCAATCTGGAAATATTTTTAGAAGCCAAGCTCCCTAAAGCGGCACCCGTTCGTCGCTCGTGGTAGTGCGTAATATTTCTTACGCTTTGACCTGCAAGGTGGTGCTGGTGGGAGATTTCTCCTGTGCCTTGTTGAACAATAAAACATTTGCAGCGTTGATTAACTAAAAGCCGAATTCTCTTGTCTCTCATTCCCCATTAGCAGCCATTGGCATGTACATTGAGCACTATCTGAAAAGAAGGGGTTGCTACGTTATACTCGCTGGGCGTAACCTCCGTGGTTTTACAAAGGTTTAGCGAGCGTTGGGCCGCAGTGCCATGAATACAGTTAATTAGTATATAGCATGAACTCACGGTGGTTAAAGGTGGGAAGTAGACATGAAGCGCAAGCCATAAGAAAGGGTGCGTGTGCCACCTTTCGTTTAGTCCTTGGAATGTCCGCTGGATGGCGGTGCTTCTATATGCGGAATATATGATGAAAAGATGCGAGATGGTGGTACTTGGAGTGTTGACTAGATGGACGAACGGACACACAGACATAAGCATGGACGGACACACGGATGGCTGCATGGACGGATTGACGCATGGATGGATGCAGGGGCGCATGCATGGACAAACGCAGGGATGGACGCACGAATGGACGTGCGGACACATGAACAGACGCACGCACAGACGGGCGGCTGGACGCATGGACGGTCACACAGACGGGCACTTGGACGGACGGAAGCAAGAACGATTGGACGGATGGATGAATACAGTGAACTAGTACATACCATGAACTCGAGGTGGTTAAAGGTGCGAAGTAGACACGAAGCGGAAGCCGTAAGAAAGTGTGTGTGTGCTACCTCTCATTTATTCCTTGGAATGTCCGCTGGATGGCGGTGCTTCTATATGCGAAACATATTATGAAAAGATGCGAGATGGTGGTACTTAGAGTGCTGACTAGATGGACGAACGGACACACAGACAGATGCATGGACGGACGCACGGAGGGCTCTACGGACTGATGGATGCATGGATGGACTCAGAGGCGGATGCATGGGTGAACGCAACGACGGAGGCACTGATGGACGTGCAGATGCACGAACAGACGCACGCATGGACGGTCACACAGAGGGACTCATGGACAGACGGAAGCAAGAACGAATGGGCAGATGGATCCTTCGCCCCATTCCCCATCATTCACGCCGTGGATATGCTACCATATCCACGGGGTCAATGATGGGGAAATTAAAAAAAAGGCAGCTGCCATTTCTTTAAATGAAAAAGAAGTGCAACACCAAAACATAAACTGAATAGAGCACTACAGATGAGGATGAAGACATGGTCACAAACCAATGCAAGGTGAAAGGCTCGACATGTTTCGGGGCTCGCAGGGGTTCCGTTATAGCACATCTTCATTCTCAACATGGCAGCTGACAGGACCAAATTTTATCGAGCTCTTGACTGTTGAGCAGTATTCTTCGCAAATTGTATAAGGTTTTAAATATACAGTAGTCACACTAGACATGTTTACAGCCTGGGGTGCTAATACCCCGAAGATCAGATGCTCAGCGGGAACGTGACTGTTCTGCAACAGCCGTACCGACTGCCACGTCAATCAGGTCGTTAATCGATCAAATTTTTTACAAGCCAAGTATGAAGCACACTTCGCACGATGCGCAGCTTACAGTACATGCATAGACCTGCTATACGTTACGAAAAGAATTTCCGTGGAGCATGTGAATTTATTTCATGGACATTATTTTGCTGCCTCCAAGACCGCACGCCTTAGCAGAGAAGCGCTAGCCAGACACACACAATAAATTCTTTGTGGGCAGCATACGAAGTAGCAGCACCTAACACCTAAGGCTCTTCCTTGAATGACGTGTCACCTACAATGTCGTCCGCAATTGTGAGCAGCACGTGGATCGTTCGACGCAGTCAATGAACTCCTTAGTGAAGAGTCTACGTATCTCCCAAGCGTTTAGGGTAAAATACCTTATTGATACTTGCAAAAGAACGTACCAAGCACGTTTCTTTAGCTTCATTGACTTATAAAAATTGCCAGAGTTCACCTTTTCTGAATTCCTCCTTGCTCTCTCCTTTATATTGACCATAGTAAACAGTTCATATTTGGTTCACATCATGTGCGCTTTGTCTTAGCTTTTGTCAATATGAACGACCTCATGATGTTCGGTAAGACTCGGTGATAATTGTCGTTATTTAGAAGGTTCTGATACAACTGGGCAGCATTTCCTTTTCTAGAGTGTGAAGAAAACTAACTTTCCCATTGTGAGGTTGCTAGCAGTTCAACACATGCGTGTTAAGCAGTGCGCCCAGCTCACAAAAGAATTTTTTTCGTGTGTCTTTGTCGCATTTTGCTTTCTTTCCCATCTTTATTTACCATTTTCCCTTCCCATAGTGCAGGGAAGCAAACCGTATGCTCCGATTACTGAATAACCTCCCTTCCTTTCCCTTATTTTATTCTCTCTCTCTCTAAGAAAGCTAGTCACTTAAAACGACCCACAACCAATATTCATGGTTCCAGTTTTCTTGAGTGTAACGAATAGCTCACCAGTCTGAGATTTGTGACCACAGAATGGTAACACGCAAAGCACCGTGCAAAATTCAAAATCAGAATTTTCGTTATTTGCGTTTCTTATGCAGTCTTAAATAACCATGCTGCGAACAGTCGATGTGATCGCGATAGAAAATATACGCCAGTGTAACGCCAGCAGTGATGAAAAGTGAGAACCTTAGTACAGACACGTAATGTTGTGTTTGTCAAGCCTACACTTCCGCGACCACTGCTTTCTAGCGTGCTTGATAAATTACAGAAGTTACAGCACTTTCTTGAGGCTTATTCTGCAATTAATTTTGGCCGTGCATAGGTTGTGTTTTTGACCCAAGCCAAGTTGAGCTAAGACAAGTCCTTGAAAACGAATCGACGCACTTACACGTGATTGACAATTCACGCAAGGTACTTCTCAGGGATGTCCGTACTACGCCAAATAATTCACATTCAGAGACGTGAAAATTTCTAATTTCGGGGATATTTCTCTACAAACGTTGACAGAATTCACAGCATATTTTCCTGCACAACATTACTAATTTCCGTTCCTATCCATGCACACACATTCTATCGATACACATGTTTCACGTACTAGCGACTTTTGAAATCATGACTAGCCCCTCTCCTGCCGCCCAACAAAAGCACGGCTTTATTAATTCACATACTGTTTGTACAATGCACATTGTGGGCATGAAGACTTACACCAATAGTGAACTAGAAATCGCTCCACGTAAAGATCAGAAACAATTCTCGAGCTTTTGTGGTGCACACGCCCAAACCAATTACAGCAGATGAATATGCGCTATGATTGATAATTATCGATTGTGATTTGAGAACTTAACCTATCCTGAAATTCTCTGCACTATCACGAAAAATCCCTTTTTTCATTCGGCTCGAAACAACGGGCGAAAATTACCCGAAAATAGAAAAATTTTCTGCATGGAACATCAATGCTTCACGTGCGGCCGTGGTTGAATGGCTTCAATATGTCATCGCTTGGCAACTTGAGTAGGTTAAAGCAACAAAATTTGGCTCACGTGCAAGCGCAATATTCGAACCCCTATCAAGTAGCGACATGTTTCGATGGACGACAGTGGTAGCAACATATCAGACGGACCACCACCATTGCCACCACCAGCAGCACGCATTGTAGCGATTCTCTATAGAGCAGTAGGTCAGTGGCAATTAGCATGCCGCAGCTATCACATTCACAAGCCGGCATGTTTCTTCCAACGCGCCTGACGTGAGAGGAATCGAACTACTCTGCAAACGTGGCGAAACCGGGCGCATGCACAACTGCACCTGTTTCCCTGCAGAGGTCACAAAAGGAGCACCGCTTTTCACTCTCTACTTTGTTTATCTTGCAAGCTACATAGAAACAAACAAAAATGAACAACACACATAATCAAAATTTAAGTCCTCATTCTGATGGGCTTTAAGTAATCACAGCAAAGTTACTAGGAATTCATATTTCTGGTTCATGGCGCTTGCGCTACAGGTGCGATATAGCGGTTTTGGTTACTTTTAAACTCGATTTGAAAATTTAGGTCCTACTCAAACCTCTAAAAGTATGCTGTTACCTGTTACTATATTTCACGCTTTTTTTCTTTTCATCAGAATCTAATCCCCCATTCTGGCAAGTTGTGGGTGCTTCTAACTCTTTGTCAGTAACAGACCTTGACAATGGCTATAGGGTGTTCTACAGCAAACATACTCTGAATTCGGCGGCGATTTCTGTACATTTCGGAGGCCCTAAGAGAGCATCCTTACACTTAAGATTGCTTAAACTCTGTTCATTGCTAAAAAATTTTTCACAGAATTGAAGCAATTGAGCCTGCAATTATTGATTTGTATTCTTTTCTGAAAACTGTTGTAGGCTGAATAAAAGCAAAACAATAATAAGTGCGATGGTTAAATAACGAATCAATCAATTGCTTTACCCGAGCCTTGTGTACTGATAATGCTTGCCCTCAGTGTTTCAATGCAGTTTTTTTTCTTTTTCGAGATCTTTATCCTTGTCCAAGAGGAGGATGGCTGGACTTCTCGAGAAAGAACACGTGTTTGTGGCTGAACTTGTCGCCATTGAATTACAAGCGAGCTGCTGAGAGCTGTCGTGCCAGTAAGGGGCGCCTTGCTGTGATCAATAACTCTTCATTGTCGTACACTCTCGCATTACTGCTCGCTCCAAACAATGGTAAGTAGACCTCGCATGTAGCCCCCATTTTGTGTGCGTACTGCAGAAATTTTTTTCAGATAACGAAGTATAACAGATATGAGCTATGAACTGACATGTTTGTTTCACCTTAAACAAGGACAATATATATTTAGCAGCAGTTTGTGAATGTTTAGGATCGCGAATACAAATTGATTATTTATATGTTCCCATTTGAAGTATATTGCAATAAAACACGTATTCGCCTGTTTCTTAACATTTTGCTATAGACGCATGTTCGTAAAAAAATAGTGGCTAAGTATTCCAATCAGAAATGATTTCGGAGGGGTGTACATTGTTAACTTGAAGGTAAAGAATCAATTGGTTTTCAGCATACTAATGTTAAAGTATAATTGCAAGAAACTCTCTACGATGTCTGTGCAAAGCCTAAAATGTCTATTGATATTTTGGTTCGTACTTCATCTTCCATGTAGCACTTTTGTGAATTGTTCCACATCACGGACATGGCTGCAAATGTATGCCATCGGCCTGGAGTTTAGCACGGCCTCAACTTTGGTTAGAGTCGTGACAAGTTCGTCCTTCGTGAGGCTATGCTTGCCGTTGGTTTCCTTCAAGGCTAGTTTCACGGATCTGAATAGACACTCACAGAATCTCCCACCACGTGTCTCGGTCACCGATAAACATTCCCTGAATCTTATTATTTAAAAATGTGTTCGCGACTTCTTTCGAATGCATGGATTTCCAGAGGTTAAGCAGTGCTTTTTGCTTCGTTTGAACGCAAGAGCATTGCCCGAATATACAACCGCAAAAAATCCTCTTCAGGGCACGAAACAGCGAAAGACGTGTAGAAAGATGGAAGCAGACATCTTCTACCAGCTCGAGGAAAATGGCTCTGACGACCGCACAGGTGAAGAGTACAACGTACGCTTTCTAAAACGATCGGGCGACCTTGATGAATAGCAGTCCGGCAAAGTCGATCCCTACAACATGCAATAGGTTGGCTCTATTTACTCTGTCGGGATGTAAAAGAGGGGTTTGTACTCGAAGTGATCTTACATGTTCGTGACAACGCACTACACTATCCTTGATTACTTTTTAACTAGTTACTGTGCTTTCAATATGCAAAACTGCTCCCGTAAGTCGACGAGTGTGTCTCATGCACCAGCGTGTAGGAGTTGGTGATGGTGCTGAGAAACTATGAGTTTCCGGTAAGTATGGTTTTTCGGAAGAGTGACTGGGTGTTGCTCAGAATAAGATTATTTACTGTAGTGAAGGCGTCCGGTCATGCGCGAAATTCTGGTGTCGTCTAGGAAAAACCAGGTATTGCAGAAAGATGCATCGTGAAGGGTTTCTTGCCTCTGCAAATTGTCCTTCTTTTTTCCGAAAACGCTTCTGCTTGGACTTGCACAACCAGTACTTATCAGCGACAGTCATTTTGTTGAAAGCGTTTTTGTGGAAAGTGCTATTTTGTGGAAAGGCACTGCTCTTACGCTTTAGCTTGCTGACAAATCACAAGACCCAGGCAGTGATCCGGTGTAACTGATTAATGGAACTGTAATTAGTGACATGAATAATTAGTGGCGCTAACTAGGATGTTGTAGTCAGTGTAGTCAGGGCTTCACGGACTTGTATGTGGCATGGTTTTTTGTCGTTTTCGGTCCATAGGTCGGAAGTTACTTCGACTTGCTGTGGCCAGTATTTGTTGCTTTCAAATAGTCACGAAATGCTGCCACAATTAGGAAGATGAAAGCTGCTCGCCATTTAATCTACAGGTGATCATATATGCAGTGTTTTCTATCCGTAGGCAGTGTGTCCTCCACTTTGTGTTTGTAGCAGCTTGAAACTCGTCCGCTCTATGGTGTACAAATGTTTTTCAATGACAACTCTCACCTCTTGTGCAGTGTAGCGCTATCATTCACTCTGTTCACAGGTGGACGCTGCTAAAAGAGTCATGAATGGATCACTTAACATGTTTCTACAGTCTTGATTCGATAAATAAAGCTAGAAGGTCCAATCAGGAGAAGGCTATCTGTTTTATTGGTGCTATACGAGCGTTGAAAAAGATGCTTCTGTAATAAGCTCTTTCTTCATTATCCAAGGTGTACTGGTATGCGACGACTGCACCGTAAGCGAGTGGGCTTGCTTTAGCAAACACGTGAAGCATGCTGGTCTCTATCTGTGGTGTGAAATTGTGCAGGTAAAAGCAAGGTAGCTGGATTCCGCAGACAATAACAAGCTCAACACACCACCTTTTTTCATTTATTTAGGAGTAGAGGCAGAAGAATAGTGTGCCCGTCGAAGTTGAGCGTGTAGCGGTGGGAGAATAAACACTTGAGATGACTTTGAAGGCGGCTGAAAGGGCTGTGCCGATCGCACCACTTTATTCCAGGCCTGAGGCGGAGCCGCAGCGACTGACAGCGTCCGATACGCCAAGCGCGTGAGCTCGTCCTGTTCTCGCCCAGCTCTCGCTAGCGTGAGCTGCGTGAGATGCGCAGCGCACTGGTCAGAACATGATGTTGATGATAGCACTACGCCCCCGCCCCCCTAGCGCTTTGCGCAATTTGAAGGTATATGAGAAAAGAATGAGAGCGACAAATACTAGATACATGAACGGCAATCTGAAGGTGTCCGTTGGGAAGTCCAGGTTGTCAACGTGAGTAGTCTATCGGGAACTAGAAAGTCTCTGGTGAGCAGCTCTGGGAGGTGTGCAGTGGCCGAGGGCCATGACGAAAGCACGCTGTTGGAAGGAGCGTACGAGACGGATAGCGTGAAAAGGGGCTGCGGGCCGAGCAATTCCGCAGTGCTATGTAATGAAATTGCCACACACACAAGCTCATGCGGTGCTGATGATTCTTGCACACACCTGGGCCAAGATGTCCAGAAAACAGAGTGGTGCGTTTGCATAGCATGTCTAGGCCAGCAGGTTTAGCGTTACGTCGCTGATAGCGGTGGGCGACACGGGTTGCATGTCGACGGCTCTGGTAACAGCATTAGTGACGGCAGATTACTGGCTGCTGCTGTTTTCTGTCGTGTGAGCAGGCGAGCCGCAAAAAGTGTGTGGTAGAAGGACGAGGCATCACCAGTCGTAATGCGATGCCGAGCAGTTGTTAATGGACTGGAAGACGCGTCAGCTGTACTCGGAGGTTTAATAAGTGCAGAAAAGCGAGTGTGTGGGGTGGCTGGCGAGTCGTCTGCCGGCGTGTCCGGTAGGGCATACGTGGTCAGCTGTGGCGAGCCTGATGGGTGGTCCTCGAGAGTTTCGGTAATGGTTGCAGCATCTCGCACATTTGACCGTGGCTGGTGAGGGGCATGAACTTCTTCTACGGTGAACATCAAAGGATATATTAGTAGCTAGTCGCAGAATGCGCAGAGCCCTGAGGTTTATAGAATGTCGCTTCGGGACATCGCCGACGTCAAAGCCTTCAGGATCACGGGGCTAATAGTGGGCGTCAAGGTGTCCATAGTCGTGGCAGACTCCAGGGCGTGTTGCGATGTAGTGGTCATGGAGTCTGATAGAAGGTAGAAGTAGTCAAAGCCGGGTGTGATGGTTAAGGGACGTTCGTCACTATGTTTGCTTATAGCTGACGAGAAAGGATTAACATGAACTTTTTATTTCATGGCATGGGTGGAACGGCTGACGGCGCACGGATACGCTACCGTGTGCAGCGCCGTTGAGTCGGACGTCGTGGCCAACCCAGCAGTCCGGGTCGCAACTCCCGGAGGTCCAGGATCAGGCCACGGCTCACGAGGACCACACCCGGTAGGCCTCGCCCACGAACCTGCTCCCGGCCACTGCACCCAGGCAGGAGCCGTTCGACAGGTCTCGGCCTTGGACCTTGTACAGGCCGACGGACTCGACCTCGAACCGACACGTACGGGTCTCACGTCCGGCTCAGGAACGCTGCCAAGAACTCGTCCTCTTGAGCAGCGCACCGCTTCCTCTGCCTTCGTGGCCTCAACCCTCGAGCTCACTTTTCCGCACGTTCCTTATTGGCCAGGGCACCGCCAGGTACCCTCGGGTGCACACTGCAGCTCATGAGCCCGTGGCCCACGTCCGAGTCTGGCGCGTCGCTCGGTACGGCTCAGCACCGCTAGGCGATCCTCAATTCAGCCAGAACTCCCCTGGCACTTGAATCATCGGCCACCCTGGACCTTGAACGGCTCCGTGGTGCGTGCACACACCCGCGTCTCGCCCGGCAGAACGTCTCGCTCGTCCCTTGCCTACGTGCGACGCTCTGGTGACACCGGCGCTTGATGGCATGGGTGCGACTACTGAGCAGTCAACCCGCATTGGAGACGCGATGCTCCATGCGGGGAATGGCCAGCCCGTCCAGCGAAGAGCGTGCGCCGAGACGCGATACTCGACGCAACCGTGACCATTAGCCAGGCCACGTTCATCGCTGTGTTGAACGGCTGACCGCGGAGACGCCTCGCCGAGATCCGCGATGCCCTCGGCAAGGAAGAGAACAGCAGGCCAGGCCGCGCCCCGAGATGCAGTACTCGTGCCGGCAATGCCGCCCCAGCTGGTAGTTGGACGACAGTAGCGTGGACGGCCGCGTTCACTGGCCGGAACCTGGATCGCCTGCTTCCGACGCTTCGGCCCGCTGTCTCCCGTCTGCCGCTGCTCCGGCTCATCCCCAGCCACACAGCCTACTGCCACGTAATGGTCATACGTGGCCCAATCGTGGCACGCCACTTCTATGGGCCACCACAGGTCATCAGCTGATTTGCTGACACCCACGTGCACATTACACGCGCCTTGCCCTGCACTTCCGTCGTTGTCGTTTTCTTCAATCATCACAATAATCTCCCGCACAAGAAAGTTGTTTCAGGCAAACAACTTTTCTCACAATACACAGTGATGAGAAAGAACAGTCCCGTGGACTCACGACTCTCGAGCAGTGGTGGCGGAGATGGCTGGACCAGCGCGGCCTCGGACCTCGTTTCCGAGCTCTCTGGTCCCTCATTCCTCAGCGCTCATCCATGCCAGCAAAGCCTCTCCACTTAGCCCCATCTGCTTCCCTAGCTCAACTAGCTTTCTCTTGTCGCCCATTCTCGTCGGCCACACACAAACAACGTGAGGCTCTCAGATGTAACGCGAGAGCTTAATCCTGGCAGGCTCGCCATTTATTGTGATGGTTAAGGGACGTTCGTCACTATGTTTGCTTACAGCATTTGAGAGAGAATTAACATGAACTTTTTATTTTATGGCATGGGTGGAACGGCTGACGGCGCACGAATACGCTACCGTGTGCAGCGCCGATGAGTCAGACGTCGCAGCCAACCCAGCAGTCCGGGTCGCAACTCCCGGAGGTCCAGGATCAGGCCACGGCTCACGAGGACCACACCCGGTAGGCCTCGCCCACGAACCTGCTCCCGGCCACTGCACCCAGGCAGGAGCCGTTCGGCAGGTCTCGGCCTTGGACCTTGTACAGGCCCACGGACTCGACCTCGAACCGACACGTACGGGTCGCACGTCCGGCTCAAGAACGCTGCCAGGAACTCGTCCTCTCGAGCGGCGCACCGCTTCCTCTGCCTTCGTGGCCTTAACCCTCGAGCTCACTTTTCCGCACGTTCCTTCTTGGCCAGGTCGGTCACCGCCAGGTACCCTCGGGTGCACACTGCAGCTCATGAGCCCGCGGCCCACGTCCGAGTCTGGCGCGTCGCTCGGTACGGCTCGGCACCGCTCGGCGATCCTCGATTCAGCCAGAACTCCCCTGGAACCTGGATCCTCGGCCACCCTGGACCTTGCACGGCTCCGTGGTCCGTGCACACACCCGCGTCTCGCCCGGCAGAACGTCTCGCTCGTCCCTTGCCTACGTGCGACGCTCTGGTGACACCCGCGCTTGATGGCATCGGTGCAACTACTGAGCAGTCAAACCGCATCGGAGACGCGATGCTCCATGCGGGGAATGGCCAGCCCGTCCAGCGAAGGGCGTGCGCCGAGACGCGATGCTCGACGCAACCGTGACCATTAGCCAGGCCACGTTCATCGCTGTGTTGAACGGCTGACCGCGGAGACGCCTCGCCGAGATCCGCGATGCCCTCGGCAAGGAAGAGAACAGCAGGCCAGGCCGCACCCCGAGATGCAGTACTCGTGCCGGCAATGCCGCCCCAGCTGGTAGTTGGACGACAGTAGCGTGGACGGCCGCGTTCCCTGGCCGGAACCTGGATCGCCTGCGTCCGACGCTTCGGCCCGCTGTTTCCCGTCTGCCGCTGCTCCGGCTCGTCCCCAGCCACACAGCCTACTGCCACGTAAGGGTCATACGTGGCCCAATCGTGGCACGCCACCTCTATGGGCCACCACAGGTCATCAGCTGATTTGCTGACACCCACGCGCAATTTACACGCGTTTTGCCCCGCACTTCCGTCGTTGTCGTTTTCTTCACTCATCACACCGGGATACCAGAATAGCGGTCCATGGAAGGCTGCGGACCGGTTGGTACCTTGCTCTGCGACTCCGGAAAAACCTTCATGGTGTGAGTAAACGGAAGCGGGTGGTACGTGTGGCCGTAGCAGGCGAGCACCGCAATGCAGAGGTCTTTGTGAGGCTGCGGGCTGGTGCTTGAAGCGGCGATGAGATGGCGCAGCTCTACCGGAAGGGCGTCGAGATGAATGGCGTGCACCAGCGGCTCGTTCGTTAAGCAAGTCACCTCAAGAACGGAACAGCATTGAGATGCATAAACCATATTTTGGTGTAGGTCAATTGAAACGGCGGCCCTGGCGGGCAGAATCGCAGGAACGTGGCTGCCGGTGGCTCGTCGAAGGGCGCGTTCTCCAAATCACCACTGTAGCAGCGGGAAAGAAAGACATGAGACGACGTCGAAGGCAGCCGACGGGGCCGTGCCGATCTCGCCACTTTATTCCAGGCCTGAAGTGGGGCCGCAGTGGCTGCCAGCATCCGGACCACCAGGCGCGTGACTTTGTTCTGTTCTCGCGCAGCTGAAGCTAGCTCGAACTGCGCGAGAGGTGCGGCGCTGTGGTTAAAAATGATGATGATCATCGTGGCACTACAAACTTTCAGATGTGCTTCAAGCCTTTCTTAGCTATTTTAGGAAACCAGGTTAAGAATCTCAGTGGGCCGTACAATCTTGCGGTTGCTTACTGGGTAAAGATCTTGGTGGCAATGCGAAATTTCACAAAGTCAAGGAGAAGCCAAGGGTAAAATGACAGGTTATAGCTATCTGGATGCCAAACTCACCCAAGAATCTTCCAAGCACGCAGTGGCTCGCTGAAGCTCTCCACAACCTTGTTTCAGGGGATCATGCTTGCAAAAGGATTGTTCGTTTGATACCCTTTTATTAGGTTTTATAGCAGCGGCAGCAAATGATTCCGTTGTTTCTGTGCACGACTTGATAGCTTCCTAGAAGTTGTCGGCTCCAGTGATTATATCATCTATGTAGGTGCGATATCGCAGCTTTCAAACAGTATCAGGATGCTCCGGGTACAACTGTTTAAATGAAGTTGCATAGTTGCCGCGAGAAGATACGGGCTTGAACTTGGAACAAAAGAGACCCCTTCGTCATCTATAAAGTGATCAGTTTCAGGAGCGACTGGTCAGGCATGGCAGGTTTCTCAGACCGTAACTATCGCAAGACATTTCTATCAGCTTTTTTGATGAAAATTTACAGAAACACATTTTCAATGTCAGACACCATAGTGATGCGGTGGCGACTAAAGCTGAACAGTAGGCTTAGTAGATCTGTGTTCAGGTTGGGCCCACTGTAGAGACTGTCGTTGAGAGAAATGTGTTCTTTTGCAAGCGAAGAAGCCTCAAAGATAACTCATGTCTATGTTTACCCCTCTTCTTTGATTACGGTGTGGTGAGGCATATATTATACTGGGCCCTTTGCGAATATTGTGTCGTTGACTACTTCAGCCATGCCGTATTTGGCATACTTGGGGGTGGTCGTGTATTGTGATGTCAGGAACCCTGAGTTTCAATGAAGCCCTTTTGTCATCGGACTTAGCCGTCTTTGTGCTGCAGCTTTATTTTCGTCGCGTAGAATTTCTGTTTAAGACAGAGGTCATACTTGGCGACTTACTGAACGGTTTCTTCAGAGTATGTCACACCATGTCCGCCTTCGTTCAGTGGTGATTACATTCCTACGGAGTCAACATTCTACAATCTTCCGATTGCATCATCAAAATACACAGCTAATACGTTCAGAACCATAACTTCTGTGCACAGTTCTTTTAGGTTGGATGTTGCTAGTCCATGAATTATCCAGCCAACTACTGTTTCCACTGCTCCTAAACCTTGGTGCAAGAATTTCGCTTGGCCTGTCACAAGTTCCCAGTAATGGTCGGCTCTGATAGGGTCTCTATTAACGCCTAGTCAGCGTGTTTGGCTGGAAACTCGAAACCAACAATTAGAAGCCCGTGGTTTGACATTTCTTTAAGTACACTTGCTTTAGGTAAAGGGACCTGTTGATAACAGATATTCTAAATGAAAAGTGCAACTATGCTGTATTTATATTTTTCATATGCGCCATCGAGTTGCAGTGTAATTCCTCAAATGCTTCTCTTGTGGCCACAGAAGAATCTCACTGACAAGTTTTCGTGGTCCGTCATGTTGCACTTTACTTTTTTTCGCAGGTCTGCATGTAACGAACGTTCTCTGACTTCTAGCATCTAAAATAATGGGCATGACGGCTTTTTTCAGACAGGAAGACGCATGTACGATCGCATTGTGAGATAAATAAGCCGTTGTCTCATGACCGCTGGCAGACGAAGAAATGTGACCACATTCTCAGAAGCGGAACCCACAAATCTTGGCTCGCACACGGTCATCGCACATCCTCGATAACATTTTAGGCAGCTGACCATTCTGTGACAATTCGTCGGCAGATGACATTGCATCGTACATCTGAAGCAGCGACCATTTTGCTGAAAGTCGGTGTTCTTTTCTGTGAAATGAGCGTGGCTTTGCGATCTTGGTAGTGTGTTCGTCACTATTGCAGATGAAACAGATGGTTCGTGTGCTGTACTTTGAAGTTGACGCTACTTGTCTCGACGTGCTTGATTTACATGCCTTCTTTTTTTATCAGCACGCCTCAGTTGGTTTATATCGCTGATTTCGGTCCCTGTTGACATCCCAGGACACAAAGCGTTCTCGCACTCCAAATTCTCTGCGGTTAAAGTCAAGTATAAATCATAAGGTGCTCTGCAATGCAGAAGACGTCTGCTCACTCACGCCGTTGTACCCTTAAGGTGACAAGTGTTGGTGGACGTGTACGCCACGCCTGTAGTACTGGGGTAGCCAGCTCTCGCGGTAAACTTCTGATGTTGATCGGTCACAAAAATGTCGAAAACAACTCCTTTATCATATTCTACGCCCGCACACCACGAATACTGCCATACAAGTGACGCACTTTGCTGTTGACCGAATGGTTTGTGAGTCGATGAGATGCTTAACCTGGTTTTTGACGATGACGGCTTCCTTAGTGAACCATGCAACGAGGATGAACTGTGCGTCATCATAACACCTCGAACCAGCAAGTAATTCAGCGATAGCTGCAGCGGTGGGGCCTTTCAGTGTTGATCTCAAAGGCAAACGTGTCTACATTCTTGAAAATGGGTTTTTCGTGAACGACGTTTTGAAGCTGTCCCGAAAATGAAGGCCAGTTGTGAGGCGTTCTGTTAATAATACAGCTGTTATACTCAGGGAAGCCTCATGCTATGACTAGCGGTCGGGGCATCCGTCGTGGTAACAGCTAGGTTTCCCGGTGCATGTTCTGCCAATGGATGCAACTGCAGGACCCGATACTTCAGTTTGGACGAATAAGTAACAGCCTTGCCTATGTACTCGGAAGCCAGAACGAATTCTAGCTCACTATCATGGCTCATTAATACGGCTCTGTCGCTCAGTCAAGAGATTTCAGCTGGCCTGTATTACCTTGAAATAAATATGCGAGTACATGAAGATCATTCAAGCTTCCTTCGCAGTTTGAAATAATCGCCTCGGATTCACTTGCGAGCTTCGTTGAAATGATGGGACGAGCTTTGCCCTTGGCTTTACGTAAGTCCGTGATGGTGCTTGGTTGAGACGTAGCAGCCCGAATGACTGGTAAGTCGAGATCGTAACAAGACACTTCTCTGCCCTCGGTTGCTGTAGATGCCGTAGTTCGATTACTTTTGGCGGGTTTCCGGTGCCAATTTGAAGAGAGTGACTCCTTCGGTAGATGATTTAAAGGCTTTATTGCCGTAACAAACTCATTCTTAACCTGTTGGTCAACCAGGCAAGAATAGAATGAGTCTGCTGGAATTGAGCAGCGCGTGAAGTTGCAACCTGCTATAGTATAAACTTGGACTCTACGTAACACATTTGGGCCTGCATATCATGGTGTTCAGGCTTGAACATAAACAATATTCTACCTACAGGAAATACGTAAATTTAAACTTCATGTGTACCCTACATCGCACTATATATTATTTGTGGCGCAACCCAGTCAAGAAAAGAAAAGAGGGAGACAGGATGGGGCGCCAATCTAGCAACTAGTTTTTTATTGAAAATTCGCTCTTCATTTGCACATTCTTGACCACGTGATATTTTCAGCACATTGATGAATTCAAGAACAGCATTTCTTTCTCTGATAACATTAACGACGGTGAGCTTACACAATTATCTTCTTCAATGATTATGGTCTTTGCTTCGATGATTTCACGAGTACACTTATTTTTGTGCCGCCTGATCATTATACATATTGAATACATAGGTGGAGAACCACAGCGATTGCAATGCGTGTAAGCTATGAATTTCCAACTCGACCAGGAAGCAGCACTGCTACATCGCACCTTCGTGTGAGGCCTCGGGCTAGTGTGATCTTCCCTAGAGGTGTGGCTTCACCACATCAAGGCATTGCACAGCAGTAAAACCATTTTTGAGGAGATTACACGCAGTAAAAATATTTACACTCGCACATTTTCTAGAGTTTGATACTATGAAATTTTTAATTTCTTTACGAATTGGATTCAAATGCTTTAGTAGTTGTCTAAATATTCATAACACTAGAATAGGGACTCATTCCTAGATACGTACTATACCCGGTTGAGGTCAGAATATTGGGAGGTCAGAAGAACACTGAATGCAAGGACACACATGGCACAGCACATGGCCCAAGTGACGATGAAGTAAGCAGGTTACATGTTATATGCAATTATATAAGGAATAGTGCTTCCAAGCCAGCCGGTGCAGAGTTTCTGTAATATAATGAAGCTAACTTTAACTCAGTAATAGGTCACTGAACACACATGTTCAACAGGTGCATTAGGAAACACCAGAGAAGGGGCCTTATAACGGTACAAGAGAGCGAAATATTTGAGCGTGCTTTGGTTGAATCAACTGAATTATATACTATAGGACATCGCATATATTTATTTAGCGGTGGTGCGTATCAGGCGATGCAACTCTCCTCACCCGGCATATACCCGCCGCCATGAAAAGATCACATACTAGTTCTAGCTGCATTCACAACAGCCAGTTAGGTACTCGAGTCAGCAAAGAGAACAAAACATAATTTTAACATCTTTCGGCAGTTCAACGCCAGTTTGACCGCTTCTGGATTGGACTTCAGAGGTCGACGAGCGGTATCTACAAGTGGGAGACCGGTGAGCTGTTGCACGACTTCGCCTGGCACCCCCGGACGGACTACAGGCACAGCGCAGGCACACTCTTCGTCGATCGATATTTCCTCCAAAGGGGTCTCTCGATGCGATTTTCTCTCGAAGATCCCAGTCGAAAGCTTCCTTTTATATGCCAAGCTCCCCTGAGAACAGGTATGCATTCGTTTTTTCACTGTGGCCCTATTGTTGCTTCAATTGCGGTGTTTTGCAGCATTTTGCAGCTTCAATTGCCGTGTTTTGCAGCAACTGATGCGATGACGAAGTGTCATCGCATCAGTTTTATGTGCCCTTAAGGAAAAGCCTCTAGCAATATAAACTTATTGCTGTATACACCGTCCAAGTATCTCTGTTGCTCACTTCGTCACGCAACTTAATTCTCCGCCATGATCGATCATGAAGTGTGTTTTGTTTACATAAAATTTCTTACTGTTAATTTTCATATCAGCAAGCAACAAGCATGACAGTAACTCTTGAATTCGGCGTTGCCTGCGTTAAAGGATCAATGCAACATTTTTGACGAACGCATACTTTACTTGTAGATAATATACCTTGATAGTTGTGTATAATTCAAGCATGGGTCCATGCCACGGTATTAATATTTTGTTTTCATGGTAAAACGCGTGAGCACACGAGACAAGACAGAAAGGACTCGGTGCTGGCTGGCAACATGAGTGTTTATTTGATGCTTACAGTGCGCGGAGTGTGCCTCCACTCCTAGTTTTGTGCATACGCGTGTGTTGCGCAGATATCATGATTGCCGTGTCCGCAAAAACTTCGAAGCGCGTCAAACTTATTCCATTGAACTATCGTGTGTAGTGTGTCTCGCACTGCATAAACTGACATAGGTAGTAATTACATTAGCATTTGGACAATGCATTTTCATCAAATAGAAAGCACGCATGCGTGGAGCTTCCCTTTTTTCAGCATATTTGCTTTTTTTACTTTAAGAAAAGCATGTATATTGTACAAAACAAGCGTTCTGGTCATAGGCCAGTGGCAAGTCCTCTCTGTATTTTTTTGCTTTGCCTCGTTTGTCCGGGCTGTTTCCTGTTATAAAGAGACGATAACAAAGTCAATACCCTTTTTATGATTTCTAGTTATTATTTTGATCACGCAATTGAATAACTACACAATTTCCAAGTGCATCTACACGTAACTACGCTCGCCTTATGTAGAGCGTCTTTAGAGCGTACAAGCAGCGTTTTTGCCGGCATTCTTATGATGTTTTTTACACCGGCATCACTTAGCGTCACCGCTATCGTTGATGGCGGCCTAGACTATAGTAAAAACGTCTACTTCAGGACATTAAAGATATCTACAGCGCCAGCGTTGACGAAGAACCAATCTGCGTGCGGCTGGCAGCGAATTTCGCTACGTAACAACATCGTCACTGCTGCATTAAATAGCTGCCGCCCGTCTCTTATTTATTAGGTCGTCGCTGTGCTTTTTATACCAGGCATTATTATTATTATAATAATAATAATAATAATTTCTTATTATTATTATTATTATTATTATTATTATTATTATTATTATTATTATTATTATTATTATTATTATTATTATTATTATTATTATTATTATTATTATTATTATTATTATTATTATTATTATTATTAACTAATATTTGTCAGAATTTAACGTCTTAAACCCATCAAAGGATTACGAGGAACGCTTTAGCGAACGGCTGTTCTATAAAAATATTGGTCCTGTATCTGCATGCTTCACTGCAAATTTGGATGAAAGACGATGTTTGCATCTGAAGAGAGTGAACAAAAGGTTTACTTTATGTTCTGCACGGAAAAAATGGTGAATTGTATTCTGGAGGCGCTGCGTTGGAGTGTCTCAATGCGTGTAGCGAAGGCGAACGTGCACATCGAGGCACGTTTGACACAAGCGCTATCTGGCAGTTACCTTTGAAAACTAAGGAAAGCGTGCGCGCCGGTCTCTGAGGCGATTCGGTGTAGAACGCAAAGCGACAGGGAGGTGCCACTACCATGCCGTCCGAGCAAAGCGTTGGAAACACTTGCCGTTTTGTGCATAGCGTTGCATTCTCAGCGCAGCGTGATGAACTGTACGGTCTCTAGAATTACTTATGTGTGATTTCTTTAGTGTAAAGCTACACATACGAAATATTGACGCAAAATACAATTAAAGTTTGCGCGCTAGCCGTTTGCTACGCCCTCAAAGTTGCCTGTGGTGTACTTGCGAAACAGAGCAAGCGAAGCGTCAACGGGGACTACCAGGATAGACATTGACAACTCACGCACGTGCGAGCTGTGCGGGATAAAAGAAGACGAGGTGCTGAACTTAAAAGTGAAGGTTTACTGGACATAAACGTTTTCTCTCACTTGTGTGTTTGTGGGCCGCAAGTTCACCCGTTTTAGCTATTTTATTAAAGTCTACTTTTCAACTGTGCGTGACAATAATGACGGGTTGTTATAGTGCCTCAAATATGCGCAATAATTGATTTTAATTGAAAATCGCACAAGTATGAACGCTGAAACTTGGAATTGTTGGTGCTGGGAATTGAATTGGCTGTTTTGGGTATCAATTCGAGCCGTTTGAGGTATCATTACGGCGGACGAACGAAGAAATTTACAGACAGACAGACAAAAATTTTGCGGCGTAGTACCCCAAGAAAGGCTATCGCATTTAAAAATATCTGAGAGGAGAAAAAAAGTAGCTTTATCAGAGCATGAGGTACATTTGCATTCTGCGCAGTGAAAGGACACGTGGCTATTAGGCCTACCTTTAGGTGAAGTATGGTGTTCACTAAGTCGAGAATCTACAAACCATTGAGACTGTCCGACATATGGTGACTAAATAACATTGGCAAATGGTGTGCACCATCTTTCTTGCTGCGTTTTTTATACTTAATACTGTAGCTCAAGTCACATTTCCTAGCCGAGCTATGCTTTCCTTTGTTGTAAATACGCTCAAGCACGGGGCAAACATAGCTAAGTTTTTTCGCGGAAAATGTGACATATACATATACAAAATTTCAGATTAGGTTTATGTAGTTTTTGTGTTGTTGGGCGAAGTCATTTCGCGTGACCAGTTGTTTCTATGTGGCTCAAATGTGAACTTAAACCGACAATGTGTGTGAACATGTGTTTCAAAGTTCAGCACACTCGAAGACTTTTGTGGTGACATTTGGTTTAGCACAGTAGGTTTATTACGCTGTGTCTTTTGCTTATCTGGTATGACAATTTCATTGCGATAGCAATTATATGGTCAGGCTCGGCTGGTTTTAGCCGTCACCACCATTGTCGTGGACGTGTATATATATATATATATATATATATATATATATATATATATATATATATATATATATATATAGGCGAAAGAAGTGTATACCTAAGGGCTCGTTTTTCCGTGTTTTGACACAATATTAATGAGATCTAACCGACAATAATGTCAAGGAATGTATAAGGGAAGTTGTTAGAACAAGTGTTATGTAAATAAGAAAAAATAGTGGAGAATAGTGGGTTTCATTCGCCCGAAACTAGAATATGCAAGCATCGTATGGGATCCCTACACAAAAACTAACATAAACGCTCTAGAGATGATTCAACGCCGAGCAGTTAGGTTCATTTTTTCTAAATATAGACTAACTGACTCTCCTAACGAAACAACATAATATCCAGACACTTCAGCTTCAAATGAAAATACACAGGCTAAAATTTCTCTACCATCTGAAAAACAACTCTTTCTCTTTGAACCCACACGCGTATGTGACACCACTTGCAGCACGTCGAACACGGCATCGACACGAATTTTCTTTAACACCATATAAGACCAAAACTAACCTTTTCAAATATTCCTTCTTTCCGCACACTATAAACAATCGGAATAATCTGCCTTTATCGTAACTAATAAGCGCAGATTCCATTGAACATATATCTACTTGATGTTTTACTATTTTCATGTTGATAAATTTTTCAGTTCTTATTTTTAGTGTTCCTTTTTTTGTATTTCAATTCTTTTTTTTGTATTTCAAGTGTCTTGAGTGGGTATAGGCAAATGTTTATGCGCATGCAATGTGTTCTTACTTGTGTTATTTGTTTCTGACGTTGTTTTCATTGATTATGTTTTTCGTATTTCTTCAGTGTACATCTTACTTAGTTGTGACTTCCTCCTTTCATTTTTTTTATTGCTGTTCATGTATATATACATATACATATATATATATACATATATATATTTATATTCATGTATTTGCCCTCCTGCTTGAACCCAAATGGGGTCTGCAGTATTGTATAACTAAATAAATAAATAAAAATTAACCAGCCTTGAGAAGGAATCGAGCTTACGACCTTCGATTTTTGTCCCCACAGAAGGCGGCAGCTTCTAGTGGTTGCGCGGTCAACACGAAAAACCAGGGCCACGATTCTACCTGGAGCGGTCGTGTTTTCTTACACCAACGTTTTGTAAACACACGTGAGATCGGATGGAAATAAGTTGGCTGCCAGCCCCACTTCGTATAACAATTGTAATATGTCACCATAGCCGCGCCGCAGCAAACTTGGTTACTTAGCAAGTGCTTCTTCACGACAATTACTATTAATCCTGAAAATGCTAGCCTTGCCTCGTAAAACACTTGAATATGTTGCTATCGCAATCATTGCTTTGCCCTTTTGGCAAAACTGTGGCATTTTTTAACACGTGGACAGCAGTGAACTGGTTTAGCCTTAGACAAAAAGACCATTATAGGAGCTCTGCGGCATCTTTGTGACCCCCCCCCCCCCTATTTAGCACCGGAACGTGCGTAGTCATGTGTGCTGAGATATGCAGCAATTATGATGCCAATTGGTGCAGGAAAAGTAAAATTATGAGTACTTGAAGTTCATAACTTGAGCAGATGACGAAGGAAAATGTTCCCTCTCACATTTCACTCACCCTATTACGTTAAAGACCACGTCCAATCAGTGCGTGCGTCTGATAAAGACATACCGGAAATGTCACCTCATATTGGCCTTCATACAGTACCTCGCTACCGCTCTTTTGATGGTGTCGTTAGGATGGTTATGACGGACCACGTACGCCAGGTCGCAGACAATCCTACAGCACCACAGACATGTCGTAAGGCGGGGGGACACTTCTCGGCTTCCATGCATGACGCGTTCTACAGCAAAGCCAGCGTCCGCCGCTTGTCGCATTCCTGGCTCACTGAATATTTCCCGAGCGTTTCGACCTTTACTTGCTGGCGTGCAATTGCCGCGTTGACATAATAATCGTCACATTTATTGTCTGAGAATACGTCCTTTAAAATAAGAAATTCGTTCTTTCTAAGAACGTATAAAAAGGGTTTTTACAGTGTTAAGCATTCACTCGTATGACCAATTTACCACTATACAAATATTGCATGCTACATGCCGTTTCAATCGAAACAAAAGCGAACGGCCTTCGTCGTCACATTACTTGACATGGTGTCACTTTCCACAACAAAATATAGATGGCGAGTGCCGCCACAGTCCGAAGTCAAGAAAGTTTGTTCGGTGTATTAAAATTACAACGATCTGACGTAGGTTAGAAAATGAAGTTTATGTGGATGAGTAAGCGGAAGCTGACGCCACGTGTAGACAATCTGAGTAGGAAGCGAATATCAATATATATATATATATATATATATATATATATATATATATATATATATATATATATATATATATATATATATATATATATATATATATATATTAGGACTGGCCAGAGAGCTCATGAAGAGAGCCGCTGAGCTCGCTCAAGATTGCGTCAGCGACAGCGCGAAAGAAAACAAAGGCGCTGTGGGAAAAGGCTTCGGCCAGCCGACGAGAGGCTGTCGAAGGTCATCGAGGTGAAAAAAAAAAAGAGGTGGGTGTTAGCGATGACGGAGCGTTGAACGCCTATGCCGGCGAAGTAAAAGCAGCACGAGGAGTGACAAAGAGAGGTACCATGTTCACAGGTCCTATCCTACAGCAAGTAGTTTCGGAAAAGGGACAGAGGAAACGAAGAAGTAGGCTTATCTAGTCAGTAGTCAGGTGCACGTTACTTCCGCAGTAAAGTGCCAGCTCATTATCGTCATCGGTGACTTAAATTCAGTTCGATCCCAAGAGGCTATCAAAAGGAGGGTGAAAGGCGAAGAAGTAGTTTCAATTGCAACATTCTCAAGCTATTCTATACGCACCGATAAGGACGTTTAGGGGGCAACTTCAAAGCCACGTGCAGCACCACTTGTGGTGCGGCGGGCGCACAACATTG
Organism: Rhipicephalus microplus; assembly: GCF_043290135.1. Taxonomy (NCBI): domain Eukaryota; kingdom Metazoa; phylum Arthropoda; class Arachnida; order Ixodida; family Ixodidae; genus Rhipicephalus; species Rhipicephalus microplus. The sequence goes on from NC_134710.1 coordinate 439,890,615, forward strand.
AGAGCCTTAGCAGACTGGAGCGCCTGATTGCTTTGATATCTATGGCGCCATAAGCTCCCATGGGCAGCACATTACCATGCCTTGAGCAGAATTTAGAGATATCGTAGAGAGACATTCCTATACAATGTAACCATAAATAAATTGTAAAATATGCACGACAGCGGCCACGTTTTACGTGTTAGTGAGCGCCTTGCTGTTTGTTGACACTGCTGATGGTTAATGGCGTTTGCATAGTGTGTGTAATGAAAGCGTGCTTTGTGGTTGTTTTACACTTATAGTAATATTGGTGCGTCCCCACTTCCCGCGACGTTTCAAAATACTGAGAGCATTAAGAAATACTGATGGCTCCACGGTTACTCACCGTTCAAATCATGGTGAGTGGTCGGGGGCCTGCTCGTTTGTTGCGGCTTAGTGCTACGGCAGTTCTCAGCCACAGAGTCTTGCAAAGTGCTTTGCTTGAAATTGTCGCGGCATCATCGTCGCTCATTATGGTCATAGTTTCTACTTCGCCGCTGGGGCAGTCCCTGCTAAGAGCTTCATGTGATGGCTAGAAAGAGAACGCGTGCTGCGATTTCAGCCATAGCCGAGGCCGAAGCACTGTTTCGTCTTTCGCTTCACTTTCTTAAGTGGCGGTGACCATAGCACGCTCACCTTCGGCCATCATCAAGTCTCTCTCAGTCAATACAACTTCTTGCGTTGTTAATGTGCGTTTTCGAAACAATTATGCACATCTATCGCTACAGCACTCGCAAAGCTTCTCCACCCTGAACCATATCTTGCAAGCATATAGATTGTTTCTGAATAAAAAATACTTTTACATGAACCATTGCAAAAAATGATATTCGTTACATAACTTCCCGCAGTTCTTTACTTTGGGGCTACAGCACTCGGTTGTAGCCAGAGGAGTGTTAAGCGACGCCGTATGCGATTTACTATATACGTGAGACGAAACTAATTGAATACTAAGGTTATCCTAAGCAAGCTTATTCGTCAACAACATTAGTTTTTTTCGTGAATTAGGCTAATTGGTTATTTCTAAAACTATCCTAAGTCTATACATGTTGAGAATATGAAAAAATTCTTTTATATAATAAGGTACTGCCCATTTCATGGCTGATCCCCCATGGTGGGTTGCGCCAGCTTCATAAGGATCAACCAAACAAACAACGTCTTAGTTTGACACTACCAGTTGCACTTAGCACTGCTGCGCGGCTAGTTGTGTTTACGGTAGTATGCTTCGTAATTCAGTTCGCTTCTTAATGGATTGTCAATCAACTCGACAAAACACTAATTGATTTCGAATTGAATCCCCTGAAACTGCGGAGAATAAAGTGCGAGTTGATAAATATTAGAGCCCATTAAAACGTTCCATCAGCCTTTTGCTGAATTGAAATGCCTCGCATATACGCTTCTTTTCTCTGCAGCGCTACGACAGTAGGAACATCCCTCAAAATCATAGCGCCTGCTAAGACTGTGTCTCAGGCAAATTCAAGCATGCAGCATAAGAACGCGACATGGCAGAGGGAGTGGGAACAAACAATTCTACGTCGCAAAGCGGCCACCCACTTAATGTTCTGCCAAATAAAGCAGGAACGAGTCGAGAAACTGTGAAACCTCGTTCCCGCAGGACACGACGTGTACTTGTTGGTACAATCGGTTACGCAGCAGTTCATGATCCCGATAAGCTACGTGCTAGTGGGCGTTGGGAAAGCATTCAGTTCTGTTAGGGCTCTTAAGCACTGTCTGCTCTGACGGCAGCGAAATATAACGCTAGTCGGTGTGCACGGAGTGTATAGGATAGGCCATGAGATAGGCGAGTGAAGAACTTCGTGTTAAAAATGATATAGCTCTAGCGCAGTTTGGTTTGAGCTGGAAGAAGAGATTATATACACTCAAGAAGAGAAAAAACAGACGACAGTGCGAGCACTAACTTCTAACTCTTGTTTATTGCACACCCTTACAACACATTATACAGCCCACTTCACGTGATGCCGCACACACTACAAAACCCTATACGTGTGGCGCAGTACGCGTTATCAAGGAAACCTAGTTGTGAACAGATCCAAAATAACAATCCGGTATCAACGCTTTACAGCACATGCTCCACAATAAATAGCTGTTTTTCAGATAAGGCCACAAATTACGCACTCACGCCCAGCTTCGCACATTTTGCGATAGTGCTACATTCTTTGACCAGTGTGTCATCTTGGGCCGCAGTCATAACCAGTTGACGCAGAGAATTATTGAGGCGAACGCTATCGCGAAATTTCCGAAGTTGTATGTGAGTACGCCGTCTGTGGCCTTATCTTAAAAAAGTTCAATTTGCTGGAGCATGTGCTCTGAAGCGTGGATATAGGATTTTTACTTTGAGATCAGATCACAACTAAGTTTCCTTGATAACGTGTGCTGCGCCCCACGTTTACGGTTTTGTCAAAGGTGTGGCGTCACGTCGAAGAAGCTTTATGTGTTGGGAGGGTACGCAATAAGCAAGAGTTGGAAGTTAGCACTCACACTCTCCTGTATTTTTCTTTTTCCTTCTTGATTGTAAAGCATATTTTCTTCATGGTCAAACAGACCTTCGCTAAAGCAATATCATTTTATCATGCATCAGCTCGCCCAGTCAGCACTACTTGTAAGTGCTAAAGCTCACTATTGTAACTTCAGGGTCATTAGGGAAGGGCCTAAATCACCTCTTCAACATAGAAACTCCAAAACTAGTAACGACCTTAATGAAAGGGGTCGATATAACATGTGCACCATGTCACCCCCCTCCCCTCCCGGCCCAGATTTATTTATTTATTCATTACAAACTGCTGACCTTTTTACCAGGTCTTAAGCAGAAATGGGCATACAGAAATGTTTACTACGAAAAAAATACTTGTCATCACACAGCATACTGACAGTTGTTACAATTCAACACTTTTGTATTAATTTACAAAAAACTAAAGAAAAATATTACAACAACGGCATAGCTTTGCTGAGTGAAACGTACTAAAAAATGGAAGCAGTGCGTAACTCTGGGCTGCATGACTATACAAAAAAACTGTTAGTGATTATTGAGAGCACGTAGAAATAAATCAACTGTTGGACACTGTATAGTATCGTGTGATAGGCAATTCCACTAACGGGTAGTTCTTTGAAAAAATTAATACCTGATTTTGTCTGTGCGGTTTACGTACTCTAAAACTTTCTTTGAATGATGCGAGCGCACAGCATTTTCACTTACTTGTCTAATGTGCACTGATTTGTTGATACCAATTTCGTTGTGGAAAATGAGGTAAAAATGCTTCAGCCTCTCCGTTCTTCTTTTCTCCTGTAGTTTTTTGAGATCCGCTTTAATTAGTAGAGGTGAAGGGGAAGTACGCCAACTATAACAATTAAAAACAAATCGGACAGATATTCTTTGGACCATTTCTAATTTTTTAATATTGAACTCAGTAAATGGATCGCACACTGCAGCTCCATATTCTAATACTGGTCTAAAGCAAGTTTTGTACGCGAGAAGTTTGATGTGTGGTGTGGCATTCACAAGCCTCCTTCGCAAATAGCCAAGCTTTTTCATTTCCTTTCTTTCAATATATTCTATGTATTCATTCCATTTTAAGTCTGATGTGAGTATGAGTCCTAAATATTTGTGTTTAGTGACTTCGGATAACGCATGACCATTGACGTGATAGGTAAACAGAAGTGGCTGTTTCTTACGCGTAACTCGCATTGCTACTGTTTTTATAATAATTGTCATCTGCCAATTTTCACACCACATTTGTAGCGTTGCTAGTGCAGTATTTAAAGATTCTTCATCACTGTAACTATAAATTTCCTGATTTAGTATACAACCGTCCACGAAAAGCTTTATTTTTACGGGCAAGTTTAGCACAATATCATTAACAAATAACAGAGAAAACAACGGCCCTAAAATTGACCCTTGAGGCACACCCGATTTCACAGGGGCCGAACTCGAGGTGACACCATCAGTGGCAACACTTTGGCTCCTCATTGAAAGATAAGCAGTTATCCATGCAAGTAATTTCTCATTTTCAGAATTGGTTTGAGCTGAATTAGTAATTTCTAGTGCCTCACACGATTGAAAGCTTACTCAAAATCGAATAATATAACGTCTACTTGACCACTCATATTGATCACTGCTGCTAGGTCATGAAACGTCTCAATAAGCTGGGTAACCGTAGCATACCTTTTGCGAAAGTAATGCTGAAGGGGCGTGATTATGTTATTATTTTCGACAAACATGGACAAGTGTTTGAATATTATACGCTCTAGAACATTGACACTAGTGCATAGCAAAGAGATGGGCCTAAACGAGGATACAAGCGAATGGTCATCAGGTTTTGGTACTGGAGTGATTGATTTCAGCATGCTTCGAATCACTCAGAAGTTCAGCGCGCAGGAGAGATGACTTACAGATCAAGCATAGGTATTTGGCATGCCATTCCAAATTGTAGTACTCACGGGGCCCAAGAGGTTGTAGTGAGTAACAGCAACGTACAAAGAATTCAGAATTGATTCAACCACGTGACAAGTACATAAAAATATTCGATATGTAGTTTCGTACAAAGGAAAAAAGCTGCATGTCACAGATTGACTGCCCAAAGTTACAAAATCACACAAATTGCAGGAATTCAAAAGCGACAATACAAAGAGAACGCGCATGTGGCCCATATGAAAGCAAATAATAAATTAGCGACTCTGAAATACATACAAACCCATGCACAACAAAGCAGTGTATGAACAAAAGAAACCAATTACTTGTAACAAGAACTACCGAACACCTTGAATAACACAATCAGGACATCAAATTTAAAATAGTTTTAGAGAATAATCGCAGATTATCAATTGTTATCATCATTTGCTTATCGCACTTGAAAAGTGGTAATGTAGCGTTTGAAATTGCTTGTTATTGCGAGGATATGGCACACGCTAAGTCTCTGCATACCAAGTGACTCGACTAGCAGGATTAGTCTGCAAGGTGGCCAAAGTGCGTAAAAGGCTTCATCCTCAGCGTATTTCTAATGTTAAAATCGACAGAAGCCGGTATTTGTAGCAACTAGCAGTTCCTAAATTTTTATATTTTGCAAATATTGGAGCAGTGTGTGCGTTATGGCATACAGGTTGAATACATCGCAAGAAACATGTGTGTAGTATGACCAGGTCATTTAATAATGCTTTAGAGGCTGTATACCCGACAAGATGACAATTATGTACTGGGTCGATACTACGAAGGGGAGATTTGGTGGGAAAGGGGGGACGACGAGGAAGAATAAAAAAAAGATTTTACTTTGGGTCTACGCACTCTTGTCGTCGAATGCTGCATTGGCGCAGTTTTCGACGGGATTAAGAAACCAAATAGGTCGATAGTTTTAACTCCATCACGAAGATCAAATGACCCGCGGCATTTTTCGAGTTGCGACGTGAATGAAGAAGCGTATAAATATTCTGAAAGTATGACTATACCCAAACGGTGAAAACTGCATGAATTCGTCGCTCAGAAAGCCGGAAAGACGCCGAAAAAGCTCGACCACCAACTATCAGTGAAGATAAAACTTAAGTATTCCGAATTTCGAGAATACGTCATGCGGCCACATTTTAAAAAGTCGTCAGAGGTTTAGCCATCCAAAGAAGACTGTTCCGTTAACTCATGCCTCATGGAAATGCTCCAACGCCAGCAGCAGCACGCAGAACTAAAACAGCAATTCATGGACGGCCTTCTTGCCGTCCTTCAGGCACAGCAAAGAACCAACAAGGAGATAACAAAGTCTAATCTATTTGATGGTGAAAGCACAAGGCTGAACTCCAGGATCAAGTTCTATGAGCATGCGTGCGAGGACATCTCGTGGCAAGAATCCAGTGAGCACACCGGGAACATGAGTCTGTTTTTTACCAGACTGGCTCCAAAGTGCTACGAGCAAACAACACCGACGCGCGTGACGAGTGGAAAATGAGTTTCTTGGCAGCCTTCGACAAAAACCTCATTAAAAATAAGACCAAGCAAATTTTCACAAATATTAATCAGGAAAGTCTCTAAAGTATTTTTGTGAGAAAACGTGGCTTCGTAAAATGGAAAACCTGAACCTCCGGAGTCTACGATAGTTCATCTGATTATTGACGGCCTTCTTAGGAACTCCAGAGACAGGAAACAAATACAATCGTCAAAAACTTTCATTGAACTTCGAGCTTCTTTCAGGAACTTCTCAATTGATTAAAATTCACAGAACCCAGGTCAGCAAGATTACCATCGCGAGAGAGCACCTTGGAGGTCACGCTATCCTGACAATTGCCAAGATGAAAACCGAGGGGTCAATGTAGTTTAAGATGCTAATAACGACCAAGAACATCAGGTATTCACATCCAGATGCTGTTGAAAAAACAAAAAAACGAATAAAGGGGGGTACACAGTCCTACCTGATGACGAGATTGGAGACTGTTTTAAACGGCTTTTAACCTTCTGTATTTCAAATAAAAGGTAAACGGTGAAGGATGTGTATGCACTAGTTGATAGTGCGGCGTCTGTATCTGTCATAAATGAGGCACTTGTAAAGAGAAAATAAATTATTTGAGAGAAGTCGGTACAAGTGCAAAATTTTGACGAGACAAGATGAATTCAGGATGAGTGGGTGAAAACAAGTGTCTCTATTCAAGGCCAGAATGCTGACTTTGACGCTATTGTAGTAAAAATGCGCGACTACAAATATTTGCATTCTCGACCCTATATGAAAACACTGAAGTTCCATCTTTATTGGAACCATGAGGTAACTGTGGCACAGGAGGCGTGCGTGTCCTTGAACGCTGTGGATTACCTTGTTATGTGTGAAAAACACGTACGCAGGAAATTCTCTGAGCTTGTCTTTCTAGGCTACTATCCAGAGGCTACAACAAAATCACTGTTCCCTTTAAGCTGAGAGATGATATGCCGGTCAGAAAAACAGCCTTACAGCAGGTCCCGCGAAAACAAGCATTGGTTGAAAACTGAAATGCAAAATATGATAGATCCCTGAATAATACGGCCATCGGTGTCTACGTTCTGCTCGCCTATTACTTTCGCTCTGAAAGAAGGCGGATCTTTGAGGCTTCGCGATGATTACCGAATCTTAAATAGCCACAAAGACATATTTCCTTTTCTGACGCCAACGATTGATGAAATATTTGAAGAAATCGGAGGCTGGGAAATGTTTTCTCGTAGAGACCTCTGCAAAGAATTTTGGCTCATTCCGCTTGAAGAGAAATACAAAATGCACATGGCTATTGTCACGCCGTTTGACGTGTACAAAAATAATCGTTTACCTTTCGGATAGATTAAACAGTGCGGCAGAGTCCCGAATGATGACGAATAGTGTTCTAATTACATTGCTTGAAATATTCTGCAATTTATACCTAGACGACATCATAGTCTGTTCCAAGGATGAAACATCACACGCAGAGCACTTGACATCTGCTTTGATGGTATTAAGGCATACCAAACTTAAAGTGAACCTTAAAAAATGTGAATTTTTAAACAGAGTATTACAGTCGGACGTATTTTGATGGATCTACAAAGAGTATGTAAAATAATTAGGACAACGTGTAGGAATTATGAAGAAGCCAGACAAAATACATGCAATCAGAGTGTTTCTTAGTCTCGCAGGACTTTTTCAATACTACATAAAAGATTTTGCAGCCCGAGCGAAATCACTGAACGATTCGCTTCGCAAAGACAAAGATTTCATCTGGCCTGAAAATTGTTGAATGGCTTATGGAGATTTAGTATTAGCCATATCATTGGACCCAATACTCACACTACCATACTTCGCTGTTGCTTTTGAACTCAGAACAGAAGCATGAAACTGCGTCGCAGGTGCTGTACTGTACCAATGAAGAGGCACAATCGGAAGCAAAAAAGGAAGACGACAAGTCATAGGATATTACTCCTATACTTTCATGAAGTTGGAAGAAAACACAGCGCGATTTAAAAAGAGGCATGGGCTGCGGTACTAGCGATTATGTATTTTCGATCGTATCTAGAAGGCATGGAATTCAACCTGTTCACTGACCACGAGGCACTTACCTATTTGCCAAATGGTGCTCAAAGGAAAGGCCTAGTCACTAGATGGACAAGGAAAATTCAGAAGTTTGATGTTGGGGTGACACACAACAGAAGACAAGATTTTCAAGACGCTTACACCCTTTCTCGCCTTCCCATTGTCAATAACTGTACGGGCAACGTGATCTCACTTCAAATATGGGGAGGCACGGAGAAGCTGGTGTATGTAGATGGAAAATTTCAGGTACCAGATATTCTGCAAAAAGAAAAGACTTCTTGACTTTTATCATGACAGTCGCGAGTTAGGAGGGCATGATAGTTTCTGGCGGACATTGTGCAAAATGAGAAGATAATTTGCGTAGCCTGGCGTGAAGAACTGAATTAGCGATTACATTAGCTGCTATCAGATACGTCTACTAACAAAGCAAAATATTCCTACGTTCCTCCCTCAAGTTTTCTCATAAACTGTTACGCTGTACGCGAATCTCAGCGCAAATCACGCCTACAGTGTTCGAGAAGCTTCACGTTTTCAGTAGGTCAGTTTCTTAAGAATACGCAAACTTCGTGAGCATTTTAGCTTATTCTGGAATCTACGTCGCCGCTAGCGATAACGCTAGAACGTTTAATGGCGAGTATGTATATGCCATCGCGCTTCGCTGCTTGTCAGTTGGTCAACAGCCGACGTTGCATTCGCCGCTATAAGTGCAAGTGTGCTACTGTAACCACACTTTCCATTTACTAGCCACAGGTTCTCCCGAATAAACAGTTTGATTAGACTATCCAGTCTCCTGCCTTCAGCCACGTAACTACCCAATGACATCTGGTGGAGGTGCTGCTTCGTTCATGTACCAGACGCCCCCGTCAAGCCACGAACCCAGCCCACGTCACGGAGAAGACACCGATGCCAAACAGGAGCAGTGAACAAGCCACCGGCAGCAAGGTCTACCAGCGGAGTACGGACCTCTACAAGAGAAGGCGCGGAAGACTAAGTTCATGACCTCAGTTGCGGCCAAAATTACAACCGCCCTGTCACCACCCGCGATCATTGTGCATGAACCCAGGGAGCCACCAGCTTTCCGCGGGTCATCGTACAAAGACCCAAAGACATGGCTAGAGACGTGGCCACTCTCAACCATTGGGACACTGAAGAAAAGCTCCGTCGCATGTACTTCTGCCTAATAGACACTGCAAGGACCTGGCTCGACAATCGGGAATCTGCGCTTCAAACGTGAGATGTCTTGTGGGGCGCATTTCTGCAAACGTTCGCCAGCATCGCTCGCAAAAAGAGGACCACTGCTCAACTGGAGACCCGGGTGCAGCAACCAAATAAAAATGTTGCCATTTTCTCAGAAGAAATGACCCGCCTGTTCTGTCACAAGTACACGGACAAGCCTAAGGAGAAAAAAGTTCGTTTCCTCATGCGAAGAGTCGAACAGGAGCACTTCGCGGGATTGATGAGAAACCCACCGAAGAGCATCCAAAAATTCGTCTCAGAAGTGACAACTATTGAAAAAAAACCTCGAAACGAGCACACGACAGTTCAACCTTGGGTCCAGGCTATGGAGAGATACAACCACTTTGCTCCGATAATATGCTCGAGAACATACGGGCTGTACTGCGCGAAGAACTTCGCCGAATGTTCCCGTCATACCGGCCTCAAGTATCATCGATCGCAGACATCATCAGAGAGGAGATTGAGAAATCAATTGGTATCTCTGAGCAACGCCTCCTAAAAAATTATGCCTAGAACGTCAGCAACGAACGCGCTGCCCTACCCTCTGATTTTACCCTCCGCCTTCGGTACGAAGGCGAGCGTCTCCAACGGCCAGCCCCTGCAAACACAGCAACTGCGAACACAGTTGCCTCCGAGCAGCCGTGATTTCACGTGACACCAGCAGCGCAATGCGCCGAGAAAAACCGGCGTGTGGCGCGTCTGCGACCACTAGCTTCTCTGCTACCAATGCGGGGTAGCCGGTCATACCAACCGCCACTGCCAGTGCCACCATATGAAAATACATGGTATCGCCATCAACGCGCCGCGTTCTCAGTGAGGTAAAAAACCACGTGACATCATTGACAATCTCACCGGAACGCAGAGGACACCCCGAGGATCTTCTGGTTCAACTCCACTTGGCCGCTACCTATCACCGCACTGTCGTCAGTAAACTGGCCTTAGCCGGGGCTGGTCACAAAGCCCGTATCAGGAAGACTAAGGGCAGCAACAGATGGAGGTGCGGTTGCCGCACGATGAACTGTCGAACATCCCCCACCACCCACGACGATGCCAGGACGAAACTTCATGAGCCCGCCGTCACCTCAATGTAGACCCAACGTTGCAAATTCGCAACCAGAACTCCTGGTTAGACAACGTCGAAACAGTGGTGCAAACCATCGTAGCCGTGATCCGATGCCACGACCCCACCGCAACACCAGTGGACGAACTAGCGACCTCAACAATCTCATCGATGGTGACACCGTCCCGCTCCCGTCGACACCGGAGCCGACTATTCCGTAATCAGCGGGACTTTCGCCGCGAAGTTGAAAAACGCTAGAACCACTCGGGAAGGCTCTGAAATCCGCACAGCCGTAGGTCACCTAGTGACACCAGCGGGAATCTGCACAGCGAGAGTGAACATTAACAATCGAATTTATCACGTAAGCTGCGTCGTACATAGATAGCATTGCTCGAGCGACGTCATTCTTCGAATGGACTTCTTGAGCCTCCATGGTGCGGTAATGGACCTGAGAACAAAGTCAATAACACTATCCACAAAAAAAGCACTGTTGCCGCACACATCATCAGGAAGGCACATCTCGAATGTGCTGGAAGACCAAGTCACCATTCCTCCTCGCTCCAGGGTCAGCATTTCCATCGGTACTCAAAAATTAACAGACGTGCAAGGCTTCGCTGAAGGCGACCAACACCTGATGGTCAACCACAAAAATTGCGTCATCAGAAGAATAGCCGAGCTGCGAAGAGGGAACGCAAGAGTGATGTTAACGAACATCAGCAACGAGTACAAGCACGTGAGTAAAGGCCCGATGGTTGTCTGCATCGAAGAGATACTGGAAGCCAGCAATGCTTTCACCCTCATCGATTCCGCCAAATCTACTCCGACAACTGAAAGCCTTCAGCCAGTGTTCGATGTTAATCCGAGCCTTCCGACGTAAAAACAACAGCAGCTCGAAAACCTGCTCCTGAAATACTCGAACTGCTTTTCATCGTCATCGAGAATTCTACAGACCCCCATCGCGAAACATTGAATCGTAATAGAAAAAATGCCAGGCCACTTCGTCAGAGTCCGCACAGAGTTTCGACAAGAGAACGAAAAGTCAAAAAGAAAAGGGTCGACGAAATGCTCCGCGATGACATTGTCCAGCCATCAGAGTCCATGGATGTCACCTGTGGTGCTAGTGAAAAAAAAACGATGAAACATTACGCTTATGCGTTGACCATCGCCCACTCAACAAGATAACAAGAAAGAACGTATACATTCTCTCCCAAATAGACGACACCCTTGATCGACTTCACAACGCCAAATACTTTTCATCGATGAATGGTGGTGGTGGTGGTGGTGGTGGTGCAAAGGCGGTGTTAGCCTGGCCTAAAAGGCCAGCAATCAGTCTGCCCGAGCATATCTTGAATTAAAGGGGTCAGTCACCAAGTAACACTCAGTCTAGTGTCTAGCAGGAAAGTAATCAGGATACGTTGTGCGCTCTTCTTCGTCGCCGTAGGTCCTTCAGTAAAGATGACATCTTCCAATGTCCCGTGACCACCTTTATGCAAGCTGGGTATCATCTCTTTTCTTTCTCTGTCGAACTGCGGGCACAGCCAAATGTTCGATGTCACGGATTTCAACACAAACAGCACAAAACGCGGAAGCGCCTCGCCCAGTCTTGAATGACCAAACTGGCGTGTATGTGAAGTCGATTCTTATGAGATAAAGCAGCGTCTCTTGTTCTCTCGAAAGCCCGTTTATTACGCATGAGTGATGCAGAGTCTTGCGGATCACCCTGAAGGGATTGCGTACAACATTTTGGTTCTTCTAGTAATTTCAAGGAGTTCATATTTTTGGAATACAAGCTCGCGCTTCGCGTGCAAGGGCAACAGCTTTTTCAATGTCTTCAATTCTAACGCGGGATCCTATGCACTGAAATGTACATTGAAGTTCTTACCGATCAGGTGTTTAATGAGCACCACAGATTATCTTGTAAATTTTTCTCTGGGTATCCCTCGATGCAGTCGCAGGGATGCTGACTATGAATCAGCCCGCACTACCACATCTCGTGCAGAAAGCGTTTCCAATTTTCGCAAAGCCACGGTGATTGCTGCGCTTTCAACTGTTGTGACGGCACAACACGACCCAGGCGGCCCCACTATGACACGTCCAGGGATGGTATGCAAAAAGCCGCTGCGCAGCTATCCATCTATGTGCACACCGATCCATCAGGGTAAACTTGCAGGTGACCACGGTAAACGGTGCTCAAATGGTCTAGCACCAGAAACTTCGCTTCTTCAGTTGAAACAGTATGTTTCCTTGGCAGTGTAGGGACCCCCAAGTAACACGCTATTTCTATAAAAGACCACGGTGGGTCGATTTGGCTCCGATGAGGCAACTTCAAGCCTAAATGTCGAAATGTGCACCACGTGAAAAGCCACACGAAAAGCACCACGTGAAAATGTGAGTCAGGCCTTCCTTTTGATGCCAGAGAAGCGCAGTCCCTGTGGAGGACTCGCCAAGTCTTGATAGCTGCGTCAACAAAGCTTGAGACGCCAGGAGGTGGAGTGGTAGAGACACGGCTTCAACGCTGATTTTCTTGTTTGACGTCGCCTGAGGGACTCCAATCGCCAATCGAAGACCATTTCTGTGCACTGCCTCCAAGCGTTCAAACTGGCTCGGTTATGGCAATATCAGCGGCAGCTGGTAAATAATGCGGCTTTTTATGAGCACATCATTCAGCTTTAGCATCGACACAGAATTTTAGCCCGAGCGTACACCCGCCATACTACAAAGAGCGTTAAGTCTATGCACGGATGTGGCCATAATATCATCAACCGATCGATTCCATAGTTACTTGTCATCGATGGGAACGCCCAGGAAACTAACACTTGTCGCACGACGAATGGAATGACCTCTGATACTATACGACAGGTGCGTTGACTTCCGCCACACCCCCGGAAAGAGCATGAAAGCATATTTCTCCACTGACAGAGACAGGCCAAGGGTCGACAAGTGACACTCAAAGATTGAAATGGTACCGTGTGCTATCCGAGCCAGATGTTTGTGTTGGTACCCTGAGATCCAGATGCTGATTCATGAACATAGATTGATATTATAACTGCTTTCAGAGCTACTTTCAGAGTGCCAGGAAGGCTGGTGATGGCAGAGTTAAAAAGCAAGGGAGATAAAACACTCTCTTGTGAAACGTCGAGGGAAACGCTTCCCTCTTCGCTCATGACATTTCTAAGCTTAACCCGGCACACCGGTCTCCGATTTCGGCACACCGGTTTCGGGAAAGAGCATTTCCCGAAACAACCATGGCTTGGAGTCCGTTCACGATGCCTGTTTGAAGCACACAGTCATATGCTTCGGCAACGTTATGTGGATGGCGAGTGTAGAGAAGACATTCACACGGTGGTGCTCGATGACGCTCAGCAGGTTCAAAACAATGTCGTTAGGCGCTAAGCCATGGGCGAAATCCCGTCATACACGTGGGCTATCTTCCTTGTGGCTCAAGGTATCAATTTAGTCTTGTGAATATGAGTTTTCCCATCAACTATGATGCGCATGATATTAGCGATACTGGTCGATATGAGGTGAGGCTCGCAGGGTCTTTTCTGAGATTCAGAACTGGCACCAGCCATGCTGTCTTCTATACAAATGGAATCTCCCCTCTGCTCCAGACATGATTAACTATGTCCCAAAGAGCGCGCCTTCAATCATATGGCTGGTTTGACAGCATCTGATTGCTGATCATATCAACCCACAGCACAGCGTCTTCTTAATTTGTTAAGCGCCATATCCAGCTCTCGAAATGTGACTGGCGTTTACATTGAACGGGATATTTGAAATTGCAAAGGTAGCGCCACTCTTGCTGATCTGCCAGCTGAGTATACGTCTGCGAAATCTTCTTCAAGGGTTTGCAAATCTTTACCTTGTTTCAAAGAAAGTGCTTCCAATGGTCTGTGAGAGCGGGTCTTTAAAGAAAGACTGTTTATGACTCTCGATACCCTTGTCAAGGGTGTGAATGGCGATACACTTTCACAGAAAGCAGGATTGAATTTTGCGTGGTTGTTTTTGTGTGTTGACAAGTGGCAGTATTTATGCGATTATACTCAGTTTTAGCCGATAGGTTTCCTATTTTCCTCACGAGCTGCTGCTCCGCTCTTCTACATGCTGCGCACAGGTTCTTTAACTGCAAGTCAGGAGCAGGGAAATGATCGGGCAATTTCAGTAGCGATGTAGCCGTCGCTTACTTCGACACTTGTCTGCCAATAGCTCACTAGAGGATTCCTCCAGTGCTGTTCTGTACGTCTCTCAGTGAGTCATATTGCAGAAATGCCGACAAGGGGTCCCAAATCAAATAATATTGATGGATATGGGGAATAATTGTCGCTGCCCATTCTGTCTCCGTCTGTGACCGTTGCCGATGATACCAGAAGGTCCGCGGAGTGTAGTACAAGGTCTATCACACTTGATGAGTCCGGTGTCCGAAAAACTGTTGGTTAGCCATCATTCGCCACTTAAGTCAGCAGCATCCACTGCCGTTAAAGTTCCTTGCCTCGGGAGTCAGCACTCGAAGTTCCCCAGAGTGGGTGATGTGCGTTTAAGTCACCACAGACTATTCGAAGAGCGAGGCACCGAGTGCAAGTGTCCTATAGGAGAGCCTTCATGGAGACCTTCTTGCGTGGACCTATTTAAGCCAATAATACAATCAGTTTTCAGTTTCCTATGCAGACTTGCACCGCAGTGACTTCCAGTGAGTTTTAACAGAGGTATTGCACTGGCAATGCGACGTGAGTCACTTGCCGTCTTTTGTATATCGTGGCGCTTCTATTTGCGAAGGATGGTATGCTCGCATTGCAATGTCGGATATATCCTGTGAGCATCGTTCCATTTGGAAAGCCGGCTTCGGAGAGGGCTAAAAATTGTATTAGAATGTCTCGCAGGAATAAGTTAGGTTCACCCAGATGCTGCAGAAAACCGGCACATTTCAATTGCAGTATTAAGGGCACTTTTGAGAAACGGAATGGGCCAGGTTGGCGAGATATTGTCAATATTCTACTGCGTATACGTGGAAGCAGAGCACAGTATCACTGATTCGAGTGCCAGTACTGCTTTCAATATATCCTTAGTAGAACTCGCTGGCATCTTTGTGACGTGTGAGCGTAGTGCCGTGAACATAGCTCGAATCACATGCCCGATGTTTTCCTTCTGATTGATTTCAGTTGCCTTAAGTCGGTTCAATGCAGCCACATAGGTGTGCTTGGTGGACTCTAGGACACGTTCTTAAGCAACAGTATTCAGTTTTGTTGGCTCAGTTACGTCTCGTGTAGGTTTTAGGCGCGGAAAAGTTTCTGCATGGTCGTTATCTAAGCCACTACGTTGTGACACGTTGGTTGTATTTTTTCTGTTTGTTGGTTCGAGTACAGTCTTCGGGCCGAGAACAAACATAATATTTCTTCGACGAGCGGCTGTGCGTGCTAGACGTCGGCCGTAGCTAGCTGGATGGTCGCTGCTGCAGTTAGCGTGTACAAGTTTTTCTTTACTTGTACAGGGCTTGAACTCATGAGGACCTCCACTGCGCTTGCACCTGGGTTCTCCAAGACAATGCTTAGCGACATGCCTGAAACGCTGACATTTGCAACAACGTGGCGGTGTCTCCGTGTAGTCTTCCAGCTCATGTCTGACAAAACCAAGGTTAACCGGAAACTTAAGTTACCGGGATAGCCACGGGAGGCCCCTACTTGTCCACGCGTGCGCGCAATCACACTGGAAAAAGCCACGCATTCGAAGGAAAGAAAAGTGCTCAAGGTCACGAGGCGCAGTAGTGTCTTTTCCCTGCCACCTCTCTCTCCTTAGCTTCCAGCGCTTTTGTCGAGACGAGAGAAGAGATAATGCAATTGCAGCATGCGTCAAACCTTTGTAACTCCACTCGCACTGGACACATTCTCAAAATTTTCGCGGCGTTCAATTTGTGAGACAATAGGCTCTTCTAGTGAATATATTTTATTGTTATTCGAAAATATGTTTCAGGATTCTTTTAACGCTTTTTGTTCAAAAGGTGTCACGACGAAAACGAGCCCATTTGGTGATAATAGCACCTGGTGGTCCAATTTACTGTGTGCGTGTTTTTGTGCGTGTCTGTGTAGGTGACAAAACATATGAATAAGTATGCACTTAGCGGTCGAAGGGTGCACTAGGGGTCACATTCCGCTATCGCGTTCAACTCTTAAAGGCGAAGCTTAAGCGTCCCCCAAATCCCGTGTGCTCAGATTTGGGTGCACGTTAAAGAACCCCAGGTGGTCTAAATTTCCGGAGCTCTCCACTGCGGCGTCTCTCATAATCATATGGTAGATTTGGGACGTTAAACCCCACATATCAATCAATTGAGGGTCTCCCAATTTTTATTTTTGCTTTCTTACAATATTACTGCACTTTCAACTTCTGTTAAAGAATCGGGACGATGCCTTTTACGGAGAGGAGCAACGCCACGTTCCTTCCTCAAGTTTTTTTATTACTCCGTTACGCTGAACGCGATTCTTAGTGCAAACCAAGCCTACAGTGTTCGAGAAGCTTCAGGACTGCAGTAGATTGTTTTGTTGAGATTACGCCCACTTCGTGAGCATTGCATATTATTCTGAAATCTACGTCGCTGCTAACGCTACCACGAGAATGTTCGATGGCAAGAGTATAAATGCCGTCACGCTTCGCCTTTTGTCAGTTGATCGACGGCTGACACGGCGTTCGCCGCTATCAGTGCAAGTGTGCTACTGTAACTCGAACTTCCGTTTACCAGGCACATTTTCGCCAAAATAAACAGTTTGATCTCACCACCCAGTCTCCTGCCTTCAGCCTTGTCACGAGCCCGTGACAATATAGGCTGGTGCACACCAGCGACTAGCACCGGTTGTGCGACCATTTGCGAATGGTCGCAAATAGTCGCGAACAGTTGCAAACGGTCGCAAAGCGACTGCTTTGGCTAGTCGCTTTCTGACCGTTTTTTCAGTCACGCGACTGCAGTCGCAAAGCTGCTGGAACCAATAAGCGATGCTCAATTTTTGTTCTTTGTTTTTTCATTGCGCTGGCGAGAACTGATAAAAAACAAGAAATGCGGAGTGCTCGATTTGCTTCACTCACTCAGCTAGCGGCGATCAGCTTATTGGCGCTGGTCTCTATAGTTTTCGCTGATAACGAGATCCGGACGTGACTCTCCGCTATTGCGACTTCCGGTCTCTCGCATGCAGCCTCTGCCGGTGTGAACACCAGTTGCGTTTTGGTCGGCAGTCGCAAATGATAACGCTACTGCTGCTAGTCACCAGTGTACACCAGCCTTATAAGCAAAAGACAGACAACATTATATTTCCACCTCATTCAAATGTGCCGTTTCAAACAGTACAGGCTGTTTCACACTTAAGGAGATTCTCGGAGTGCGTGGCATTGCGATGCGGCGAGAGCCTCAACCACGCAGCGTAACTGCTCGCGCGTGCGCAGATGATTCAGGAGGGTAGTTATAAACAGCGTCGTTTGCTACGACTGCTCTTTCTTGCCGCATTTCTAGCGAGCGCGCGCATATGTCATTGTTATTGCAAGAACTGAGCTAATAATGTGAACTAAACATTGTGCGACCTCTTCATGAGTTTGCGCACCTTATGTGTGCAAGTTTCAATGCACTTCACGTGCACTGCTTCTTCGAGAGGCCATGAAATGATGGCTCTAATCACAAGCCATAATGAAATTGAAAATGTCTGGGGCTTCATGAAAATGTCGCTGGCACACCATTCTCTATACGGGCTGTGCGAGGATCGGTTGCGGCTGCACATGACACGAAGAAAAAAAAGCGCGCGCAAATGCTTCGTTCTTTTTTTATTTCTATTTCGTTCTTTCTTAGTGGCTAAGGTACTCGGCTGCTGACCCGCAGGTCGCGGGATCAAATCCTGGCTGCGGCAGCTGCCTTTCCGATGGAGGCGGAAATGTTATAGGCTCGTGTGCTCAGATATAGGTGCACGTTGAAAAACAACAGCTGGTCGAAATTTCCAGAGTCATCCACTACGGCGTCTCTTATATTCATATGGTGGTTTTATTGTGCCTCGTTTCTGGTGTGATCTGCTACCTAATGAATCATAAAAATTTCTCGTCATTGCACATTTCTCTTTTTCTTATTAGATATTTTAGCCATCCGACATTCAGAACTTCTGTTTTGGCGCAGTTGAAGTGGACTCCCGATACGAATTGCTGCACACCTTATGGCTTTCGCAGCACTTTCGGTCATGATGAGGTCAGTTTTCAGAAATTCCCTCGGGATGAGATGGTGGCCGCAAATGGGTCTCTGCCGTTGCAAAAAAAAACGAATACTGCGCTCCTCAGTTGTGACACTCAATTAGAAGCCCGCTTAATTCGGCAGGCCGAAGACGCCGCCAAGGCCCATGGTATCATGGCCATCATCTAGGTTTGGTCTACCCTTCACATCTCGCATCTGAGTGGGGAAGACGATCTCTCTGCTAATTGAATGAAGTTTTTTATCATCATCATCATCATCATCAAACTTACGAGATAAAGTCTCCTATCCTCGAAGCACTTCTGTGACAGCGAATGCTTAGAACCTCTGCTTCTATGCAGTCACTGGGACTGCCGAGGAAGTGTGTGCGACTGAATGGCGATGTGATTCCTTCTGTGTTTTCTATCTATCTATCTATCTATCTATCTATCTATCTATCTATCTATCTATCTATCTATCTATCTCTCTATCTATCTATCTATCTATCTATCTATCTGTCTATCTATCTATCATCTATCTATCTATCTATCCGCGTAAGTCTGGCTCCTCTCGTGATCACCCCCTTCAGGTAATCCAAAAACGTAGTATGAAAGTGGACGACGAATTTGCCATTACGGCTCACTAATATTTACATAAATAACACACATGTGGCACATACTCGCCGGCGGGTACGTATCACAGGTGAGGTAACTGACGGTGTATATCTACTTAGGAATGACAACAGCAGATGTGGGTAATGTACAAGTGTGAGTGTGAAGAAAAAACTAACATCCGCAGCGTTGACTCAACGTATGCAAAAAATGAGTGTCCGGGTTACCACAGGAGTTTAATTCCTGCATTCATCGACTCCGAAGGTAAAGGCGCGATCAAAAGTGTGCAGACCACGGGATCGCGTGGCAGAATGCATCGATGCGCCAGCTAGCGACGAGACATGACGAGCACCTACTGGAAGGCGCATGCGCGTCCTGTCTTATCACTTGGCTTCTCATGTCGCTCTGTCGGACGTGGTTACGGTGCTAGTAACCAAAAGGACAACCGGGTGTCGCTTTCTATGCTCTATTGAAACTGTGCTGTGATTTTTTGGTTGCGGCTGTGACGGGGCCAGTTCAAGCGCCGGCTCACATTGTTATTGACAAGGGTTGATTAGAAAAAGGAAGCTTAGCAAGCATCGCACAACATGACGGAGCCAAACGCACATTAAAATTTTGCAGGACAGTTTGCGTTTGTCGGGCTAATCCAGGTGGCACCTAAATGAGCTTAGTTATGTCAAAGTTAACGTAGCCGAAATTACTTAATTGCAGTCGAGCAGTTTATGACAGAAATAGGGCAGGCATAAGTAGGTTAACTTAGGCCATGTTCACCTTGGTGTTTTCATGTTAAGCGAAGTTAGGCTTAGATGAGCCCAGATGAGTTCAAATAAGTATAGCCAAATTTTATTAAGCAAAGTTGATCATGCTTGTCTTCAACCTAGCTCTTAAAAATTTGTCTATACAAGGCAAACCGTATCGCGGCCATTTAATCCATGTCGACTTCCCCATAAACCCACAGAAAGCAAGACCCGGAAGATACTAAATACTATTTACTTACTACATAATAATTAAGATAATTTATTTCAGATTAGTGCTACCTAATATGAATACTAATTGTGACTGAGTATTAGTCCTAAATACATTTAAAGTACCCTGTATACTGTAACTCCACGTGGCATACTAAGCATAAATATGCATAGCTGAGGTAATTAGGCAAACACCAAGGTAATTATGGTAATTATAAAAAATTATTAAGCTTGAATGGTCGTAGACTCATCAAACGAATAGGGTTACGATAAGCTTTGAATAGGTAACATTTTATTAAAACACAAAAAATGACCTAATTAACCTAAAAGAGAATCCAAGCTCAGCAAGATGCTGACTACTCCTGACCGAGTCAAGTCTCATTTACCTGAATATAAATCAAATTAGCCCTAACTATATTCATAAATATTACTGAATAATGTGCGTGACATCGGAGCACAACGGAAGTACCCGAGTTTGATGTGACAGAATTATGCAAATAACGCCTCGATCCGCCAAATATAGACATCTCTTGCTGCATAGGACAATTTTGAGAGTAAAGGTATTTATTTCGCGTGTATATCAACGTTTTATTATTTGGCTACATCAACTTTGACTGAACTAAGCTCATTTTGGTGCAACTTGGATTAGCTCGACAAAGGCAAGCTGGCCTGAGAAAATTTAATTTCGTGCGTTTGGCTTCGTCAGGTTGTGCGATGGCTTCTCACTATGCTTCCTTGTCCTAATCAACCATTGTCAAGAACAACGCGAGCTGGCACTTGAACCGGCCTCGTTGCAGCCGCTACGTAAAAAAAGAACGGCACAGATTCGATGAAGCATAGAAAGCGACACCCAGTGGTCGTTTTGGCTATGAGCACCGTAACCGCGTCTGACAGAGCGACATGAGAAGCCAAGTGATAAGGCAGATGCGCATGCGCCCTACAGCAGGTGTATCGTCATGTCTCGTTGCTAGCTGGCACGTCCATGCATTCTGCCACGCAATTCCGTGGTCTGCATACTTTTGAACACACCTGTACGTGCCATCTGCTAATTGCTGACAGTGAAAGCTATACAGGGTGTTTCAAGAAATGTGTCCAATGTTGTTTAAAAATCAGCCAAAGAAGCTATTCGCCCACTGTCTACATTGTTGCTTTTTCTGTAGCCGCAGACATATTAGGAAGGCTAAAGACATCATCTGTAACGGTAATTAGGGAATTCTAATTACTTAGCTTTTAATTAGCGGAGTTTTGCAGTCAAGAAATTTCGGAGAATAGAAGTCTTTGTTCCAAAAAATCTATTGCTACTTCGATTACAGAAAAGCAGCCTCTACTAATAGCTACTAACTGGTGAAATTCTCCTAAATTATGTGGCGAAACCGAAACTGACGGGCCAAAGAGCGCGTTAAACAGACGACTACAATGACGTCAGTGTTCAAAACAGTGATTAGAGAGCTGAAGTTCTTCCCCAGTCGATAACGTATGAGTGTCATGCGTTCTGCATGTACGAGCGGTGCCCAAACACTTGAAGGTTGATGTAACAACGTTCCCGCATTCACTTGCGCACTTTCGCGTATTGGTTTAGGTTTTACCGCAAACTTGTGCAGAGTTTTTTTATTACCCAGTTATTACGAAAGGCCGCTTTTCTGACTACTCAAAACGACAATCGGTTTTTCACATGAAGGACTTCATTTATCTCACTTTACTTCACTCTCTAACCCCATTAACTAAAAAGTTAAGGGTTTTAACTTTGCTAATTATCGTTACAAATAACATCTTCAACCCCGGTAGGGTCCTTGCCACAATATAGAAGGAAACTTTGAAGACATCGAGCAAATAGCGCATTTTCCTGGTTTTAAAGTATACTGAATGCATTCTTGAAATACCCTGTTTATGGCTAGATCAAATGTAAAAGTGTTCTGTACGAGAAGAGCTAAAGGTCTTCATTGGCTAATTCGTCAGTTACGTTTTTCGCTACGTCGCAACAAGTGTGCGTCATTGTTAGTCTCATAAGCCAGAACGTTTATTCATTTGCAGCTGTGCATGACGCTCAGAGTGCGTGCATCAGTTCTAACACAGTGTCCTTCAAGGAAGTTTTAAAATGTTCAGCGCAATCTCTGAGAGTGTGTCACTTCATGAGCGCCGCACGTAGATTGGGACTTGGAAAGAAAAGAATGTAGATGTGAGAGAGGAGGAAAACGTAATATGGAAAAGGAGTTACTGATTCGGCACCATGCGGTTAGCGGGGGTGGGGGGGGGGGGTCGAGTGATTTCATTTTAGGAAAAACCGAAACATAAAAAAATGGAAGTGTAGTGTGCAATAACTGCCTCTCAGAAGACGGAACCTCAGCCGATACACTTAAAGGGGAACGGGGACTGAAGAGACAGTGAAAGTAAAGAACAATTTCGATAAAACACAAAAAAAAAACAGAGGTCCTGTCGTTCCAAAAAAAAATGAAGCAGAGATGATGGGAAAGGAAATAATTCGGCCCTACCCTGTCGGCGTGCGCACGCGTCGCCTCTCAGCTACAGTGTTATAGAAGGATCTACAGTGGATCAGTGAGACAGTCAATGTTCGCTGAAACAGATGCAGTTGTCCGGGCAAAACCACTGTACCGGGTGGTGTATGATCGGAGAGGCTTCCGAGTCACATCCAAGTGAAGAAACAGCATATTATGCAGCACAGGGCAACTTAAACGCGTTCCAAGAATTGACCGACGCCCACTTTTGGCCGGAGTTTCTCCACCGGCTTTTGCTGTGGCGTCTGAATCCATTTATGGCCGGAAGTTTCGCCCTTGCTGGTTAACGATTCGTATAGAATGCGTGGGCGGTAATTTTTTTCACAGCCAGAGGAGTCTGGCGCTTTGTTGTTTGTTACTGTGGTAACGGGCTGATCACCGCAATAGATGGAATAGCAACGATAATGTAGAAGCTTACCTATCGTAAGATATTACAGCTCAATTTGTTGGCGGCGTTTTACACCGCCAGTGTTGAGTGAAATGTGGTCATGTGACCCCACGAAGAATAAAGTATTTTATGTTTTTGCCGTTCGAAATTTTAGGTCGAGTAACATCAGTCTATCTGCCCATATCAGAGGAGTTATCGCGCTATTATTCTTTTCATTCTTCACTCTAAGCAGCCCACTAGTAAAACTTTGTGGCTTGGGTAGCATTGGAGGATTCCTTTGAGGATTCTCTGTGTCATCCCCTTACCGACCTGATAAAAAGATTTTGTCGGCAGCCTATTACAACACAGGTGTGGCTTCAGTCCTGCTAAGTTATTTTTACTATGAAGCTTTCCAAATACGACCAAGAGAACATGTCATTACAGGATGCTTATTTCAGGTCAAATCACCTACCTTATTTTACAGCAAGATCAATCTTCCTCACTGCCTTCGTTCCGCCGTGGTGAATCAGTGTTTACAGATTTTGGCTCCTGGCACGTAGGTCTTTAGGTAAATCCCGACCCCAGTGGTCGCATTTCAATGGAGCAAAAATGGTAGAACCCTGTGTGCTGTGTGATGTGAACTCGGGTCATGAAACACATTTTGGGCGAATTTTCCGAAACCCTCTACCATAGATCGCAAAACTTGTGGAGCCCACTCATACTCACTCACGAAATATATTTTGGGCCCCGCCACGGTGGTCCAGTGGCTCAGGTACTTAGCTGCTGACCCGCACGTTGCGGGATCAATTCCTGGCTGCGGCTGCTGCATTTACGATGGAGGCAGAAATGTTGTAGGCTCGTGTTCTCAGATTCGGGTTCACGCTAAAGAACCCTAGGCATTCGAAATTTACTGAGCCCTCCACCGCAGCGTCTCTTATAATTATATGGTGGTTTTGGAACGTTAAATATCATATATCAATCAAATCAAATCAACAAAATATATTTAGGGCTTCGGACTTATTCAGACACAGACTCACCAAAAAGTTCCTCAGGAGGACACATTTAGAACCACACTCATGAAATGTTTCTTCAAACGGACTCACTTGGACTTAAAGTCATAAAAACGTTGCTCTGCAGAACTCACTCTGACTCAGACTCACTACTAAATCTGAGTCTGGGTGAGTCCCATTCAGTCGACTCATGAGTCGAGCACCTCTTCCAACGATGGCTTCAATGTTCTATAATGGCAATTTCTCGCGTAATCGGAACTGTTCTTGGCCACCTTCGATACAGTACCTTCGAAAGCTAATTGTGAAATCTCGCTGACCCGTAAGGTCATTCGTCTTGGAAATGATATCAACGTAATATATATGTTTATCAAGAACTTGTTTGGAAAAGTTACGGGGAGGATGTCCAAGAAGCCCCTTAAGTTTTCACACATGTCATCAATAAATATTGTAATAATGCATGAACGATACTCTTTTCGACTACGAGTTAGTAGACGAGAGTATAAATGTGATTCCTAGTAATGCTGAGAGTAATGCTGAAGATGAGTAGATAGGACCATACATCGCAAAAAAAGTGGAGTTTACTCATACTCACTCAAGAAATATATCTTGCGCTTGGTCTCCCTCGGACGTAGACTCACCAAAATTTTATTCGGCGGAATTCACTTGGACTCGCAATCACAAATATTTTTTTCAAGCGGACTCACTTTAACTCAGACTAACCGAAATAAAACTCGCCCTTGCTCACTCAGGTTCAGACTCTCGGCTTGATCTGGGTCTGAGCGAGTTCAAGTGAGTTGACTCGTGCGTGAGTTTATCAACCTATTCCTTCCACTGAGGCATACTTCATAATCATGTGGTAGTTTTAGCCCGTATTAGTATAAGGAGCGGAGCTCCTTCAGGTCAGAGCTTGTCTATTGCCCGGCGTTGGCATAAGCCGTGGCCAAAACTGAGATTGACGATGATCCTAAAGACAATAAAGAAGCAGCGCGTTCCAGGCCGGCACATCCCATTCAAGAATAACCCACGTTATACCAACTTAACCCACACGCCAGGTTCCGGCACATTACATACCAGATAACCATCATATGCCATGATGATGATGATGACACTGAAGACAATGAACATGATGATGACAGTCCCCGAACACTGGACTGGTTTGTGCAGATGATGTCTGTATATGCTCTGAGTAGGAGCATCATGTTTCTTCTTATTATTATTAATATTATTGTTGTTGTTGTTGTTTGTCTAGTTGTTGTTGGTATCGACGGTTCTAATTTATTTTTGTCCTATACGTCTATGCATTTCCACGTGCTAGTGACGTTGACGAAAGCAGCAAGCACATTGGTAAATACGAAACTTTATGTTTGGGTGCAGTAGTACCGGGGAAATAAAAATTTAAACTAGAGGTATTGCACGTTCTACACTAATAGTGGCGTATTTGGTATCGGCGGTTGATCATTTGCCAAGTAGTAAAAGACGATGGTACTTAAGCATGTGCCCCAAAAGTTTCGTATCCGCATAAATTTCAAAAGAAACTCTAATGCTGCCGTTGTATGTACAATCATAAAGATTGTCAAATGACCTGCAATGTCACGATAATGTGGTTTGCTGAAGGTTAAGCTTCATATGTAGAGGGATGGTAACATAAAAAATTGAAAGAAAGGAACACTCGTGAAAATGATATCATCTGGTCAGGGAAGATTTAAAACAGACGAAAAAAAGACTTTTCTGTTGCCTCATGCTAAATACTAAATAACTGAATAATTTATATTCATAATGTGATTGTAGGTGTGCTGAATAAAGTATTGCAGGCATCTCGCCAAAGCGAATTATACCGAGTCATTTAAGCTCTGTGTATCGTATTGTTGAGCAACAAATTGTTACTACAGAGTCACGCCATGTGAAGTAAATTGAGTCACATAAGTCACATAAAGAGTCGTCCTCAAAACTAGGTCCTAAGGTACTTATTTACGTTGAAGTCGCCAACTGGTCTAAAGGGTTTAGGCTTGTAGATGTGTATATTGTTCCGTCACCATTATGATCAATAGTAGTCTATTATTGAGTAACGTTTTGACGTGTGCTTTATTGTAATTGTGGATGCCTGAATGTCGGTGTTTTTACGGTGTTGACAATTTATTTGTTCTTCTTAACCTTTCGTTTTGTCATTTGCTTTGATCATAGGGTGCTTATATGTCGGCGTTTTTACGTTGTTGTGATGTTTCATTATTATATGCGTAGTGTTCCTCTTGTTGACCTTTTGTTAATGATTTATTTTGTCATAGTATGCGCACGGACAAGCCTCACCCCTAAATTGCCCGCCCCTAAAATGCACATTCTTGTGACAGGTACACCATGGCTGCGTGTTGAGCGCCGAGACAGGGGCCAGCGTGTAGTGCTCACGTGCCGCGTCTCAGCTGAAATCATTCCCGGTAGCCTCCTCTGGTACAAGGACGGCATCGCTGTACAAGGTGACCGGGTCAGGACAGCGGACGGCAATGATACCACGCTGGTTATCGAGAGAACTACACCAGAGAATCCTTACTTGCAGGGTTATTACTGGTGCGAAGGCATAAATGTTGCCGACTTTCGACCTGCGGAGTCAAAGAAAACACTCGTTCGCTTTCAAGGTGAGAACAAAGAGTTTATCTGCCCAGAAGTCTGTGCAGAAGCACAACTATGACAATTGGCGTTTTGAAGCAATTTCAGTGTAAACATAAGGTGAAATACGTGGCAGGCCACCATGATGAGTTTGTATTTTTGTGAAGTGTTCTTAGCATTTATTTTTTAACAGTGGCTGTACACTTTCACCCAAATAGACGCCAGACTCTGCCCAAGTGGCGCTGCGAAAAACGTTGACACCAGCACCTCCATCGCCGCACCGGTCATAAATAAGTAGTGCAGAGAGTCGTCTGAAAGCGAACGTGCATAGGACCTCGTTTCTGCTGGTTTCGAGGCGCAGTTTCCTGAAATTGAAGGATATGGCAAGCGTCTTCATTCAATCCAACCTCGCTTCAGAAAAGTAGAAAGGTCATCAAATTGAACTGCAAGTACAATACAACAAAAGTTGCTTCAGTTATTTCGACGTGCGGCAAGTTGCATTTTATGTGCAAGCGAGCATCATGTCATTCAGAGTTCGAGGCAAGCACTCAGGCGTGCATTCTGTACCGTCTAGATGCATTAAAATTGGTCATAAAGATGATTCCGAAGCAATTAAGTGTATACAGACGAGCAATCATCCTTAAGATCAATAGTACTAAGGTCGTTTTATCTGGTACAAATAGCCCTGGCAAATTCCGCCTTTGCAGTTGCATCTTCCATTGATGTGTGGCTTCTTGTGCGTTGAACTCTTTTATTACGCATGCTAGAATCTTTTGTTGACAGTTGTCTTTTTTTATATACTGCAATAGTGAATACATGCGCGCTCATTCATTTTCTCGGTGCCCCCGCCGCGGTGGTCTAGTGGCTAAGGTACTCGGCTGCTGACCCGCAGGTCGCGGGTTCGTATCCCGGCTGCGGCGGCTGCATTTCCGATGGAGGCGGAAATGTTGTAGGCCCGTGTGCTCAGATTTGGGTGCACGTTAAAGAACCCCAGGTGGTCGAAATTTCCGGAGCTTTCTACTACGGCGTCTCTCATAATCATATGGTGGTTTTGGGACGTTAAACCCCACATATCAATGAATCATTTTCTCGGCGAAAAACGAAAGGCAAAACCGCGGCCTCCGAGATAGCTTCCGCAATCGCGGAGACCAAATGCTAAAAAAACCCGGTCTTGCTAACGATCATTTTGCGATTTACTTGTATGACGCACTTGTTCCTATTTCCAAGGTAAAGCACGAACTTATTGCCGTCAAATCTCTACGTTCGTAATGCTGTGTGGAGGCAAGAATTTCAGATTATCGGTGGTTGCGGCGTTTTTTATGTTTATCGAAGGCGTCACTTGTCTGGCGTTGCATGGTGCGCACCGCGGTCAGAGGGTTCGTTAAGCTTCATAACCAAAGTTATCACAGTTGACCGTTAAGGCTACTCAACACAAGACCAAGAGACCAACATTATCACATTTTCTTATGCGGCCGGCTATACAGAATGCCATTCGCTTAATCAGCACGATTGGAACGGCTCGTATACAGTGCTCTCGTCGTTCTGCTTCGCGAAAGCTACGAAATTAATAAAAAGGGAGTCCTTTACGTTCTTGGCAATTCAGAAAACAATAGCACCGTCGAGTGGGGTCTTTTTTTGTAATGCGTGGAGCTGTTGCGTCTTCTCTCGTTTTTGTCGTAATTCAGGTGAGTGAACCAACAAACACTTCATGGAGGTTCAGTAACGCGTCCGACTAGTGAAAAAAAAAATCGTAGAGTTTTCTCTGAGTGCTTAATGGGCAAACATTCCTAAACACTCCTAATAATAAGGTCTATAAAGCTGGTACAACGGCGTTACGTTTATGTTCAGCTTCAACATTCAAATACTATTCGAATTGTAATATATTTTAATGTTATTGCATTTTAAGGAGTAACGTTGTGTTCACCTCATAAAGTAACCATTGATAAATACTGGTTCAAAGTATTCAGAACGTTAATTTACACATTAGGATGGTGTTACAAATTATGTTCTTGTAATCTTTATGGAAGGTTTATGTATATTGTTGAAAATAATGCTTAGGCAGCTCGACATTGTGAGTGTCAGGTGTATTTAAAAAAGTGGTAAATCTTATCAGCAACCCATTCGTTCAGTTTTTCATACATTCTCAAGTACATTATTCAGTCCGCCAATGCGCCCAGTCAACAGCTTATAATTATATGTAAAACCTAATGGGAATTGTTTACATTGCTTACCATTTACCAATTTCAAAGACTGCTTTTGTGTTCAAAGGCCATGCGCTGCAAACTCAGCTCAACTACACGTCTTTGTTACCTATACTATCACCACAACACGTTCAAAAAATCTTACTCTGAATGCTTTTGTCATGCTTGTCTTTTCGAAGGTCGACGATGGGGCTTGCTTTTATTGGGATAAAGGCGATCTTTTCTGCATATTTCCCTGAAAGAGAAAAGACAGACATTTCTTTGGGACTTCTGTGGGCCAAAAGCAAAAAATAGCTTGTGTAGCAAATACTTTGCACAGACGCTCTTGATAAGACAATGAGCACCAACCACAGCACGGTAGCAGAAACACAACATGGCCTTCTTTGAGTTCTTTTTAGAAGTACTTGATGAGAGCAGCTCCTCAAACCTTCCATCAATGTGGACCGACCACGACATAGGATCACTGCGGCGACTAAATTTCAATACCGCACCCTTTCTGACTCGCAATATATTATCAGTGCCTTATTACTCCATCAGCGGTTTATGGGGTCACTTCCTGCCAGTCTGTAGATGCCAGCACTCTTGAGTTTTGCAGAGCTTCTGGCACCAGTGAATCTGACAAGATGTAAAGAGTAGAAAGGTGCTTTGTACTGTAAGCAAAAATAACTATTTACTCTGCGAAACGATTACAGTCATTAAATATGAGAAGACACACGTACCCGATCACACTGCTCAAGCAATACTTAGTCGTCATATCTTTTTATGGTTGCTCTTTGATTGTCATTTAACAGAACACACATCAGTAAAGTGGATGGTCATCTCAGTGAAAATTTGACTGTTCTTAAGCCTGCTTTTTTGTTTATGCTACCCACTCATCGATAGTCAAAATTTTCACGTGGTGGGCAGAAAACAATAAATTATAATGAGCTGTTGGAGTTAGTTTGTTATAGCTTGAAAAACAAACGCTTGTTTGGCTGTCTTTTAAAGCAACAAGCACTTCGTCCTCTTATCACAGCTGCCACCAGACTTGTCATATTCTTCCTCAACATCACATGAATTGCCAATGTGAAGGTATCCCAAAAGATGAGAGGTGTGCTCTTGGAGATGCCTTTATTGGGACCCATGAAACGGAAAAATAAAGCGACCGTTGTCAGTCCACCTCCATAGAAACGTAAAAGTCGAGCTAAAGCAACAAATCGACAGCATACAGCCACAAATACTTAGTGCTGTCATAAGTGATCCTAAACCCATAAAAAGCTGAAATTGTACACGGGTGCCGTGTACAATTTGCCGTGTACAATTGCAAAAAACCTACTCACGTCAGGTTCAAAACTTTAGCCGCACAGGCTAGGCTTACAGTGGAAATAAATGCGAAAACATCCCTCACAAATTCTCGACACTTACAACGTTATTCTTTGTACAAGTTTGCAAGCACCCAAAGGCGATTCTTTCATCGTGCCACACAACGTGTACAAAAAAGATGCCATTGTCTTCACTCAGTCCACACTTAAGTTTTCATCGGTCTGCAGAAAATGCGCTGCTAATGCCGGTAGTGATAGGGCTCTTGGAGGGTCACTATGAAAAGAATTACACATCTCTCCCTAGGGGCAGCCATGGTGGGTTTTGAAACTATCGCGAGGGTTGTGTATGAAGTTGTTGCCACCTCATTTCACTTGTCAACCCAGCACAATGAAAGTTAAGATGAGAGATTGTATTGAGAAGGGAGGAGGCGTTTGTCGAGTATTGTTCCGTCGTTATCCAGAGATTGTACGTGGAACATAACGTCGGTGCACGCTGTATCTCGAAGACAATTGCTTTGTTGTCAGTGAAGTGTAGCGTCAATGGGTAATGAAGCAGAGGTTCAAATTAGAACCTTGTTGTCGTCTTCCTGGGCTGCGCTAAAGACGAAGCCAAGCTCAGGGCACATACAAAGGTGGCCGATTTGCACAGCAAAGGTGTGCTTTATGCAGTGCCGTTAAACTTGTGCCGCCTGCCAGCATATCCTTAGAGAGAGAGAAGGAGACATGGCGCACACTTCAACTTACGCTCACCCCGTTTAAAGTTCCGCGCATTCCACCCGGTTTAAATTCCGCGCACTTCATCACAGTAGCCCAAAAACCATGATCAGGGCATTCTATTGATAACTAAATAAAGCATTTAAAATGATTTATTTTGTTTGTACTTTGCTCTTGTGATGTACAACCACATTTTTTGTGTTCCTTGAGGCCAGAAGGGGAACTATTGCAGCCATCTTAGTATGTTTAATTCATTTTGCAAATGGGCACTCGTTACACCCCTGAGAAGATTGCGTAGTCAGCTTCACTGTACATTCCCTCTCCCAGGGCGAAATGCAGGCACGCTTTATTCGTTTAATAATTGGTGTGCTTCTATACTTGCAGCCAGAGTCATAACTTGAAGTCCACTTTCGAGTTCTAATAGGATCTTTTAGAAAATAATATTGATTGTTGAGCTACTTCCAGAAATGACTAAAGTTTGAACTTTGAAAAAAAAAACAATGCGATGTTTCGTGGGTTTCACAAAAAGATCACTCACAGTTTCAAACATTGCTGTACGAAACAGGTATTCACAGGAACATGGAGCTTAAGCATGGTTGTACAGAGGTGAAGTGAGCAAAGTTGGTGGAGCCAACATTTGTAATTGAGTGGGCTCAGCAGTTCACGCACATTTTTTATCTGATGTATTTTCACGTTGTACTCGGGAGCACTTATTTGAGTGAGCGGCAAGTGTGTACTGAAGACGATAATGGCTGAGAAATTAAGCATGCGAAAGTGCGTTAAGGTGGGGTACTCTTGTATTTTGCGAAGACATTTGCAGCCCAGCAGCCACACTGCCTGCTTCTCAAATTGCTGCTACTTTTCGATGGTTCATTCCAGAAAATGTTACTGTGGTGACACAGCACAATGAGCTTTGTTCGTCTCGATTGGTTTCTACTGCATACACTGCAGCGCTGCATTGCAGAATTGATCTGTAGACAGCAAATGCGAAATTTCACATTCCTCTGCATCTATAAACGTACTATATCAGTATGGCCCATACATAGCATTAGACCAGCAGAAAGCAGTCGTGGCGAAGCTGCTACCATGAGCGGAATATATTTTGTCCCATGCAGCTCAGAAGTCTACACTCACATTTCTTTGAGCACCCGCGCGTTCTCATGCCCAAGAAGATTTGCTTTGCAATATTATAAAGAAAACAAGCAGTTATCAAGAATGATACTAGCTTTTTAAAATCAAATATGACTGCGCTTTTTAAAATACATTGGTTTTTGCTGTGAGGTATGAGCGAGGCATTAGAACACGTTTCACTGTGTAGTATTGAGTTTCCAATAGGCAACACGGAGCCAGCGTTTCTATGAAAAAGACAGCTAAATGATATGGAAAGCAGACGAAAAAGGTGTCCGCAATTTTTTTCAGGTGTGAAGACATACGCCTGCACCATGCCCCTGATTGGAAGAAATCCGCAACTTTATGAAATCTCTTCTAACGAGGCACTTCGGTTTGCTTCTGATTTCCGAGGACAGTTCTTGTACACCATTGGCGACACTACGTTGGAAGGATACCACAAAGAATTGCATGTTGTGGACATTGTTCAAGACACGTGAGTATTGACAACAATGTGGTATTATTACACTGAACTGTTCATGTATCTCGTATTTCACAAAATATTTTACTGGCAGCATTAGCGGTACCTTTAGATCGTACCGAAAATCCTTTAGGTATGACATCGGGAAATGAAGAAACGCCAGACGTTCTTATCAAAAAATAGTATATACAGGCTTTTAAATGAAGTACAATGACTGACTTTTTCAATACCTATGGTGATATTTAATCACTTGCGCGCCACCATGAATAGCCTTTAGTTGTTTAGTTTGCAGCTTTGTAGATGCTGCTTTTTATTATGTCTTATTGCTCTTCATACTTCTCATGTAGCTGCCATTGTAGTTTATTATTTATAAGTGTTGAACAGTTGGTCGTTTCCACATTACATCCGAAAGGCTGCGATTTACTTTTCCTAATAGAGAGTCCTCAAGAATGCGAACTGAAACGTTCAACAAAGAACTTTTTGGTCCTACTTAAAAGCACAAAGCCAGAAAACAGCAGCGCGCTGCTTGTATCATGAAGTAAGCGGAGAAAGCTGGGCTGGTTGGTAAGCATACAAAATGCAAATTAATATCAGAGACAGAGGACAAAGGAGAAAAAAAACAGCAATATGGCCACTGACAGCTGACAACACCTGTCATCGTGTTTTCCTTTCTTTGTCCTACGTTGTTATTTGGTTCTTGCAGTGTCTAACTCTTGGAGACGTAATTTTCAGCAGCTAATTGTTTGAAAGAACTTCAAGATACGTTCATTGCTTTCAATACATTTGAACTGACACTTTCCACTTCAATTTTTTTGCCACTTTGACAACTGACACATGCGTTTGGTAAAAAGAAATTTGAATAATCACTGCGTAGTTTCATCATGCTTCAGAGAAATGATGTCGTACTGTCATTTTTCATCAAATTTCAATGTCATCAAATTTAATTTTTGACACCAGGAGAAGAATTTACTGTTCTACACTAAAGAATTGCTAACATTTGTGCAAGAGTACGTGTGGGTCACAATCAACACTGAAACAGGTGTAAGAATGTGCTTCGAAATTCTGAACATACAGTAAACTAGCAATTTCAGGACAGACAAGTGCAACGATTGAATGCTTAAGGTAAATGACACACGATACACCAAATTAAAAATAAACGTAAGACTAAACCATCGTTCGTCATTGCTGGTCATTCCACGGCTGGGCGCATATACTTTGAAATTACACCGGGATACAATACAACCTACTCCGGCAAACAGTATTGGAAATACGGATGCAAGGTACTGCTGCGAAAATTGTATCTGACACAGTACTTGACAAATCTATTTTAAAATACTTCAATACATTCGCAAGTTTGTTACAGACCCCAATATCTGGTAGCGAACACCTATACAGAGAAAATACTGCTTCAAAATTCTAAATTGCGCCCAAATTCACTTTACTGAAAAGTCTGTTTGTAGCTCAAGCGTTTTGTCGAGAAAATAAGATTACTTCCGAAGAACTTTTCAGGGCTTGTTTTAACGGCTTAACAGAACAGTTCTGTGCTACTTCTGAGAGCGGTTCTTCCTTGCCATTTCTGTAATTTATGGCCCCGCCGCGGTGGTCTAGTGGCTAAGGTACTCGGCTGCTAACCCGCAGGTCGCGGGTTCGACTCCCGGCTGCGGCGGCTGCATTTCCGATGGAGGCAGAAATGTTGTAGGCCCGTGTGCTCAGATTTGGGCGCACGTTAAAAAACCCCAGGTGGTCGAAATTTCCGGAGCCCTCCACTACGGCGTCTCTCATAATCATATGGTGGTCTTGGGACATTAAACCCCACAAATCAATCAATTCTGTAATTTATGGTAGTCGGTGCTGAGCTTGCAGACCAGCCAGTGGATTGCCATCTAACCTTACGAGCCTCCATAAAATGGCTTCGCACGATGGCGCAAATACCAATGTAGAGTGTTAACTTATCATTAAAAGGCAAATTTGCGATACTGAATCGCCAGTGTAGAGCAGGAAATATGCTTATAGGGACATTTTTGTGGAACGTTGTGCAACACGCCTACGCAGAGCGCATACAGCTGCTGATACTATGCTTACTGTTGTTATCTGCTGGCGTAAATAAATCGTTATTTATGTACTCACTAACTTGAAAACACTTTTTTTAGCAAGATAACATGTGCATCTTCGCAACGCCTCAGGCCTACTGTAGTTCATCGTACTCGGGGTAATGAAGAAAGCAGCAGTCTCTCTCGTAGAGATGAAACTCCCTGATTACCTAACTTGTTCCCAGAAAGGTAGGCACCTTGAAGGTACAAGCAGATTGCGCTGTACTCTGATAGCGGCAATAAGTGTCGTTGAAAATCGGTAATCTGACCATCGGCAGAACGCGTGTTGATTCTGTACAGCACTGATCATACCTTCCAGCGTTTTCGCTGGTGCACGCCTAAGCTCGCAAATTAACTAGAGTACGTGTGCTGCGCGCAAACTTAAAAAGACAGCTACATACTTATATTTCGGCGCACGCAACACGAACACACAGACCAAACATTCAAAAGGACCAGCGCAGTCTGTACTGTTCCCTGTGAACCTTTCCTTTATGCCTTCGTGTTGTGTGCGAAAAAGTTTCAGGGTGCAGCCAAACCAGCTAGTACACTTTCTGTATTATTATTGGTGAAATTTTCACGTTGTAAATCTACGATATGATGATTAGGAGCGCAGAAGTGTGGAGCTCCGAAAACTTTGAATATGTTTTCTAAAGCGTGCAACCAAACCTAAGTGCACGCACCCGTAACATATTGCTTTCATCAACATCCGCGTAATTTTCGCATCTCGAAGATTACAAAATATTGCGGGTGGCTTAGGCCAAGCGGCCATAAACTGCTCGACAGCATAGTTGCAAAAATGCTAATATTATTTAGGATTTAACGTCCCGAAACTACCGTAATATTACGAAAGATGCCGCAGTGCAGACTCCGTAAATCTTGACCACCTGGGGTTCTTTAACATGCAGGTAAATCTAAGTACAGGGGCCCTAATACTTTCGCTTCCATGGAAAATTCCGCCGCGCAGCTTGGATTCGATCCCGTGACCTTCGGGTAGCAAGTGTGTGCCTTAGCCGCTAGACCACCACGGCGGGGAATAGTTGCACAAATTGTTGGGGCACAAGGCCTCTTTTCACGCTATTTGCGCCTAAAGCTACGTATACATGGCAACTGGTATATGTAAAATAATTAGAGAAGTTTGAAAAACATTTAGAAAACACTTTTTCTAGAGAAACAGTGTGCATGAGTATGGAGGCATGCCACCTAATTCAATAAATGACTGCTCATCAGTTCACAACTCTGCCGTAACTGCATTTGATATTCAACAAAGCTGCATAGCAATCCGAGATATTCTGCAGCAGTTGGCGAAAACATATGACCAGGACTACTATGTGGAACACGCTGACAGAGACGGCACTGAGAAGAACGCCCAGAGGGTGGCGCAGACAGGGTGAGCGTGCAGCAGGCAGGCTGGGTGACTTTTCGATAGAAGGACCTATCTTCGTCAAAGACGCCTTGTCATTCTTGGCGTGTTACTTTTAAGGGGGTTAGTGGGGACATCATCTCATAGTGGTGGCGCGTGTCCCTGTTGACAATTGCTGTCTGAAAGGGAAAGAAACTATAAAGAAATTATAAAGTAGAGGACTGCAGTTCCCGCTTCATTTCAAGTTCGGTGGTAGTGGTTCAAAATGTTCTCAGAGGGTAAAAAAAAGGAAAGAGCTTGAATGTTTGAATCAAGCAGACAGTCGCCCCATTCGCCCACCGCAAAGGGTCACTGACGATAGCGGCTTACGCCTGTTTCCGAACATCTATGAATGGAACGCATGACAAAAAAGTTTGTACTAAAAGGGTGAGGGGCGGGGAAGCAAAAGGCGTACTTTTAAATGCCAAGATGTCGAAGGTAAGCGATCCCGGATGGAGACGGAAGAGCGCGTGTTTAATGGCGAAGGTCGTTCGAAAAAATGTTTCCAGTATCCCCGTAGGTGGGCCCGCTCAGCGCAATTTTCTGGTAATTTGGCGAAATCATCAGAAATGTTGGATGTTGTTTGCGAAAAAGGTAAATTTAAAATGCAAAGAAAGTGAGCAACGATGAAAAAAACAAAAAAGTAAAGGGAAAAAAGGAGGAAAGAAAAGGCGGGAGGAAGGCAGCTGGGACGTCAAGGTTAAAAAACGAAAAAAAAGGAGAAAAAAAAACAAAAAAGAACAGGAGCTAATATGGGTACATGGGGAGCATAATCGACATAAATTCACTTCACTCCTAAACTCCTTGTAATATACAATAAAGTCCACCTTCAATACCTCAGCTCAGCGCATCGACTTTCTAGACGTGGTCATATATCTTGAAAATTGTGTGCTAAAGACAACTCTGTATAAAAAACTATTTGACAACCAACAATCGCTAGATTATACAAGCCACCACCCGACACAGTCTAAACAGGGCATTTTATAAAGTCAGGCAACAAGGTTACGCCGCATATCTATAGAAAACGAGCATTACATAAACAGGCTTAGCGCCCTAAAAGAAACACTATCAGACAGAAACCATCCTAACACATTCCTTGATAAAGCATATACGGACGCACTGGAACTGGACCGCGAAGAAGCACCCGAACTACGCTCAGACTATGCTCAACTACGCTAGACAGTTCAGCGGTCTGTCTCGTCTCTTCTCCTGTCCCCTCCTGCCCTGTCGTTTGCGCTGGTAAGCAATCTTTACGCTCTAAAATCCAACAGCAGCAACTACGCTTCTTCTCACTACAAACTTTTATTGCGATAGTAATTTTATGAACACTCTCGGCTGAATTTCACCGCCGGCGTCACCGTCAAATATTGTATATATATATATATATATATATATATATATATATATATATATATATATATATATATATATATATATATATATATATATATATATATATATATATATATATATATATATATATGTATATATATATATATAGCTAAGGAATGTACAGGGGAAGTTATTAGAACCAATGGAATGTAAATAAGAAGAATGAAGAAACAAAAGTGGATGAAAAAATAACCAGCCGTGAGCAGGAATCAAACCTACTACCTTCGAATAACGCGTTCGATGCTCTAACCATCATTACTGTCTGTTAGATCTCATTAATATTGTGTTAAAGCACAGAAAAACGAGCCCTTAGGTATACACTTCTTTCCCTTATTTCATTGAACGAGGGTCTCGTACTGGCAGACTTGTTGTGTTTAGGTTGTATAAGAGGGACAATTAATCAGCTGCCCACTCATGATAAGTTCACGTGCTACGTGACGCCAAACATGCGCATAAGAGTGTTTCCACACTCGCCGCTTGGCCTATAGATGGCGCTGACTTTCACTCCTACTTCTAAATTCACATATAAACCCAAAAAAGAGGATGGAGGGAAGGCCGCTGTGATAGCTCAGTGGTTAGAGCATCGAACGCGTTATTCGAAGGTCGTAGGTTCGATTCCTGCTCACGGGTGGTTATTTTTTCATCCACTTTTCTTTCTTCATTCTTCTTATATACATTCCATTGGTTCTAATAACTTCCCCTGTACATTCCTTTGCATTACTGTCTGTTAGATCTCATTAATATTGTGTTAAAGCACGGAAAAACGAGCCCTTAGTTATACACTTCTTTCCCTTATATATATATATATATATATATATATATATATATATATATATATATATATTAAAACGCTAGAAAAAAAAAAAGTCTAGAAAAGAGACTCTGACAAGTAGAGACTGTGTATATTGTTATTTTTGTATATCTCTTGCAATAGCGATGAGAAAGCGCCCCTCATATCGATTGGTATTTAAAACATTAAGATGGTTATGTATATATTTGTTTTCTGGAAATAACACTTTATTACTTTGTGTGTGTTGCAGTATTTGCGCATGTACCTTTTGTATTTGTGTATATTTTTGTATTTTTTCTGTATCCTGCAAAATTCTTATGTCAGCCTCTCTGCCTCACTGTATTTGGAGCAAAGGCCCTTAGTCAGGATTTCAGCCTTTTGCCTTTGCTCCATTTTCTGTACTGGCACAGAAAGAAAAAAAGAAAGAAAGAAAGAAAGAAAGAAGAAAAGAAAGGAAGAAAGAAAGAAAGAAAGAAAGAAAGAAAGAAAGAAAGAAAGAAAGAAAGAAAGAAAGAAAGAAAGAAAGAATCGGACGTGGGACCTCCCCGTCGTGAATGTGAGGCGATAACCAGTGAGTCACCGAGTGGTACCTCCTTCAACTTTCAAACAGCAAGCTATTTATATCTAGCACTTACCGCTGTTTAAGGGCACCTCGGGGGCGGGGGGAACTCTCGTGTTTTCATCATTATCAGCAAGATGGCGCAATGAGCGCGCGGCAGCTCTCATCTCTCACGCGTACTTTCCCCGCGGAGAGAAGGGGAGTGGACGATCTCTCGCGCGCCTTTATTTCACAGTGGGGAGAATCGTACGTCTTGCCTTGCGTTCAGTTTTCGCCGGAACGATTTTGTTGTAGTCACCGAGCGCAAAAAGGTCTCTGCAATCGTTGCACAGTCTGCATGTGCGAAAAGAGGGCACTTTTCAGGCACAGCGAAGTAACAAGTGAGACACTTGTTCACGTTCATCCGTACCACTGAGTACGTTTCGCGCGTCATTTGTGCGTGAGAATTGCGGGGTACGTTTAGATCTGCTTGCTATTCTGCGCATGACCTTCCAATGTGTTGCTATCGCGTTCATTGCTTCACCTTTGCGGCAGAGCTGTGACTTTACTAATGCGCTCCCTAACATAAACAACATCCTCACAAAATACTATCCAATTCTCACAACTAACAAGAAACTTAAGAAAACCTTTCCTGAACTGCCAAAAGTCACTTACATACGCCAAGCAAACTTTAAAGACATGCTCGTTCATGCAAAACTTAAAAGAAAGGCTAGGACAACGTCTGGTTCTTTAGCCGGTCCAGAAGCTCCACCTGCAGACAGATACAGCCGGCTACCAATGTAAAAAGCACAGCATCTGATTACATTCACAAGGTCACATTGAGCTTCACCTGCACTTCAAACAGCCTAATATACTGCCTTGAGTATATTGTAGAAAACAAGATATAGGGAAACTGGGCAGCTAATTCACGTAAGACTGAGCAGCCACCGTGCAGACTCAAAGCACAATACGCTGAAAGCAGTAGCCGGTCGCTTCAACCAACATAACCAATATTTCTACCAAAAAATCTTTATGTTCTACCAACTAATTACCGGTCACCACGAGAGAGAGAATACCTGGGATCATATTTGATACGTAAATCCAAGTCCCTACACCTCAATGTAGCACTTGGCAATGTAAAATTCCAGAAAATCTGAGCATAATTGCGCCAATATTTACAGAAAAAAGATACGTTAAACCTTAAAATAGACATAACCTGTACTACATTGAACCACTCATAGCCTACATAGGGTACTAATATTGTTCTCTGTCAGTTTTTCAATTTGCAATATAGATGTGAGTGTCTCTATATACAACAACAAAGTTTTTATTTTCTAGAACTCTTAAATCACTGCTCTGTTTTCTGTTTCTTCATTTTCCAAAACCACTCCTACCACGTCGTTAAGGACATCGCGAACCGAAGTAGTTCTCTGCATTTACTTTTTCTCATTTTTTCTACTTTTTTCTTGTGTGTTTACACTGATGTTTCACCTATACCCCTCCCGCTTTTTCTTTCCTACTTTTTTGTTTCTTTTTGTGTGTTTCTAGTGATTGCTCATTTGCTTTGCATTCTAAATTTACCTTTTTCTCA
Source organism: Rhipicephalus microplus (assembly GCF_043290135.1). Taxonomy (NCBI): domain Eukaryota; kingdom Metazoa; phylum Arthropoda; class Arachnida; order Ixodida; family Ixodidae; genus Rhipicephalus; species Rhipicephalus microplus. The sequence continues at coordinate 439,930,794 of NC_134710.1, forward strand.
GCCAACATCCCATCAAATTCATGAGACAATTCCGCTGAACGGGCCACCTACGGAAATTCTGAAAACATATTTTGCCAATGACCTTCATCATTAAACACGTGCTCTTCCGACCCCAACCAGAATCGCTTACCTTCGACATCTTGGCATTTAAAAGTATGCCGCCTGCTCCCTATCCCTGTTTTGCAACCACTTTTTTGTTATGCGTCCCATTCGCAGGTGTTCGGAAACAGGCTTAGGCCGCTATTGTCGGCAACCCGTTGTAACGGCCGGACGCGGTGACCGTCTGCCGGATGCGGCCTTTCAAACTCTCGTCTTTTTTCGTGTCTGTAGCGGCAACCGCTTTACAGCACACCTTTCCTACTTTGCGAGTTTCTTGTTTTTCTTTTTTTTCGTTTCGTTTGTTTTACCTTCAAAGAAAATTGGGAATCACTGCCACCTAATTTGAAATGAAGCGAGGAATGCACTTCTCTGCTTAAAGTTCATTCTTTTCAAATGGCCATGGTGACAACAGAAACACGCGCCCCCACCAGCAGGTGACGTCACCACTAACCCCCTAAAACAAACACGCCAAGGATGACAAGGCACCTTTGACGAAGATAGGTCCTCCTATCGAAACGTCCACCAGCCTGTCTGAGGCACTTCCATTGTTCACGCTAATTATCCCACTACGTGTTTTTATCTGCCGGTTCCCGTCTTAATTTTGGATAAGGTGGCGCAGCGTGTCTAACTGGAAGCAATGCAGACGATTGCCATAGCTCACAATTCTTTGCGGGCGGAAAGTTTTCGCTATGTATGTATTGACCGCTATCCGATGATGTCATTTGGCTGAAACGCTGATACGAAACACTGATACGTGTGTGGTTTCAGGGAGAATACATATAGGTGGCACAATGGCGAGGGCTGCGGACGCATGCTCGTCTAAAGTAGGCTCGAATGTGGAGTGAGTTGATTCAACGGCGAAATGCTCTTGCCAGGTAATTTGGATAAAAAACGACGCTTATTCGTCTGTCTGGAAATCGGTACAACCAGAAAGTGCAAGGTGCGTCCAGGCAGGAAGTAGATTTATTTGCTAATTATTTCGCCACAAGGGTGAAGGAAGAAAATGCTACGAGAACAAATTGTAATGTCACGCGAATAACAACCAGCAGCTCGAAACTTGCAGCGGGCACCTCAAGCAGAAAGCACGCACGAAATGAGCATATTAGAAAAAGCGCAAATTGTCACAGCTCGCCACTTGTAACATGCTGCTTAAACATATGGCGGGCTGCTGAAACACATAATGCACTGCTCGAAAGAAACACACGAGTATACACGGGGTAAGCGCAAAAAATTGTCACCATTCTTACTTCGTGCGGGAGCAGCACCTTTTCGTGAACATGGCCACAACAGCGAGCGAAGTGACCTTCCTGCTGCCTTCAACAACTGTACCTTGTAAGTAATCTTGTGGTAGAACCACAAGAGGTACACAGCACCCGAATCACAACATAAACGCTCACTCACGAGCAACCTTGGACTGGGGAGACGCGTGCGCACTATACACGTCCTTCACGTGATCCCGTTACTGATGACGAAAATGCGCTGAATTCGCTGAGATCTGAAGAACTCCAACGGTACATCGAGTAAATAAATAGCTACCCGTTAGTTTGCTAGCCTACGCACAATGTGTGGCCCAGTGGTATCGCACCGCTGCTCGGGACCTATAGAGGTCGCATGGAAAACACCTGTAATAGGAACTTTTTTTTTCTCGTTTTCTTTGCAAAGTGTTAGTACATGTTCTAAGACGTCATACCTGTGACGAAATTACGTCAACACAGTCGTGTTGGATTCTGGCATAAAATACTTTCGTTTCAAGAGAATCGAAATCAGCCTCCGTCTGCAGAAGTAATGTTTTTAACCCTGTATTAAGATGAGATAGCCAGCCCTGCAAATACGATCGACGTTGCAGTGACTTATCTTTTGCACATGCTCTTTACCCAAATAATCAAGACGATGGCGACGGGGTAAATTAACTTAATGCAACATGGGATATCACGGTTCAATTTCGTCTGCGATGCTGAATTTTTAGATGCGAAGAGTAATGTGGTCGAGATCAGTGTGATGTCAGGCGTCACCACTGTTACTGCGCATGCGATTCTCCTCCACCCTCTCTTCTCTCCTACACTCCCTCTTCCTCACCTCGCAATGCCGATGCAGGCAGCGCCTGCTAGGCTACGCTCGCTCAACACTTTTGGCATCAGTCACAGTGGTGTTTACACTCCTTTTGCGCTTAACGCACCCTCCCTTTCTCTCTCCTCTCCTACGCTCTCCTTTTTCGCAACTCGCAACGCCGACACAGGCAATGTCTGCTAGCGAGTTTCTTCAAGGCAAAACCAACTGCTCGCGCTGCACAAACATTCACTGGCCACCCCGTATATATAGGCATTTGATCTTCATCTCCAAGGCAGTTCCGGTGAAAGATATATTAATTAATTAATTTATTTATTTATTTATTTATTTATTTATTTATTTATTTACAATACTGCTACGCTTCGTCCAGAGCGTGGCAGTTGGGCAATACAGTAATTTTTCACACACACAAAAAAGGATGTAGACGTAAAAACATGCAAGCATAATAACAGGACATGAGGATCATATAACCATTGAGCAGTACAGAAGTTAAACGTTTATGTTATTAATACACAATGTATGCAATAATCAAAAGATACAAAGCAAGTTATAGCCATTATACAGAGCTGAAACCATGCCGAAAGGCGATAGAAATAAAATACATGATTGAAGAAAGGAACTTACGTTAGCATTGGTATCGTGAGGGAAAACATGAATGTAACAGTTGTGACAGGAATAGCAAGCACTGAAAGCATACTTCAAAAATAGCTATACTACTGTGAAAGGAACAATGAAAAAGGTGTCGCTTTAACTAACGAACAGCAGATCTGGACCGGTGCGCCTGCATGCGTATAAACTGTTATGCGCGCCCATTTTTTTCTATCTTTGCAATAAATTCTGATAGCGATTGGGAGTTTGTGATAGTGGCATCAAGTTGGTTCCATTCCGCTATCGTGCGCGGGAAGAATGAGTACTTAAACGTGTCGTTCCTACATGCGTATTCTGACAACGTGCGCGCAAGTTTATTGCGAGTTTGCCGAGCCTGTGAAAATGAAAGGTATTTGGATGAATCTATCTTGTAGTTATTTTTTACTAGCTGGAAAAGGAATTTTAAGCGAGCGTGTTTCGCTCTTGTGGACAGCGTTTGTAAACCTGACTGAGTTAAAAGATGTGTTGGGGAATCTGTGCGTCTATATTTGTTGTAAATATATCTTACAGCTTTCCTTTGTATTGCTTCTAGTTTGGTTATATTAGTCAGCGAATACGGAAACCAGACAGTGTTTGCATATTCTAAAACTGGTCTTACGAATGATGTGTAAGCTAGCAGCTTTGTTGGCGTTGTTGAGAGCACTAGAGTTCGTTTTAAGAAGAATAGTTTGCGTAGCGCCTTTGAAGTTATATTAGCGATGTGTTTGTCCCATTTGAGATCAGAAGTCAGTGTAACTCCTAGATATTTATGTTCCTCAACTTTATTAGGACGTGTGTTATTAATGGTGTATGGGAAGTTGGATGGTTTTGTTTTTCTGCTTACGGTCATTATCCCTGATTTTTGTGTGTTTATTATCATCTGCCATTTAGAGCACCAATTAGCCACGACAGCAGGAGAATCATTAAGCATAATGTGATCGTTGTAATGATTAATTTCTCTATAGATCACACAGTCGTCGGCGAATAGCTTGATGTTGCAAGTGATGTTAGCAGTGATATCATTATTATAGATCAAGAAAAGCAATGGCCCAAGTACCGAGCCTTGGGGAACGCCGGATGTTACTGCTACTGTGTCAGAAGACATCTGTTCATAGAGTACAAATTGTGACCTGTTAAATAAGAAAGCTCTTATCCAAGCGGAAAGTTCTATTCCGAAAACATTTTCTACTTTAGCTATTAGTTTGCTGTAACATACACAGTCAAAAGCCTTAGATAGGTCAAGTAGAATTAAGTCAGTTAGACCATGGTTATTAACTCTAATGGCAAGGTCGTGAACTAGTTCAGTAAGTTAAGTTACCGTCGATAAACCACTTCGAAAACCGTGTTGGGTAGGGGAGAAAAAATTTATGTGCTCTAGAAATACTGTCCTGTGTTTTAAGATTATGTGTTCGAGTAGTTTACATGATGTGCTGGTCAATGAAATAGGTCTGAAATTTGAAAATTGTGCTGCGTCTCCTCCTTTATGGATCGGTATCACCTTTGTGATCTTGCAATCATTAGGTAGTTGTTTTGTCGTACACGTTGGTGAAAAATAAATATTTACAGCGTGCGCGTTAACTAAAACTGCACTGTTGGTCTCTGTTCGATTAGAGTCTTCTGTCTCTCCTAGCCAATTAGCAGCGATTGGCACGTTTCAGTAGGAAACATAGGTTCATAACTGCGTAATTTTAACCTCCCCAGGTATGTATCCTGCGCAACGCCGTCATGAACGTGAGTGTAAACTCCACCTACTGTGTAAGGGATAGCCCCCAGTGCTTCGCATCGGCGCATGGTTTCTTCAAACGGGAGATGGTGTAACTTTTATTATTCCCATTCGTTGGGTCGATGCGGCTGTCAACTTTGCTTGACGATCTCCCATTTATGTTATCAATTTCGGGTTTCACCGTTTCTTTGTAGACAAATTCTCAATCCCCTACATCCGCGTACCGCTGCTGGTGGTTTACACATACATATCACATGTGACGAAGGAAAAGTGGTTCATAAGAAACACGACAAGATTTTAACTTTATTCGTATTATTACTAAACAGTAATTTTCGTAGTATTTTCATACTAATTATCAAGAAGCCATCGATTTGTTAAATATAAAACGTTTTAGAAAAAAAAAGTGTGCTGATATTCAAATAACCCTCCGGAGTCCTCGATCACGAAAGGCAGCCCTAGCCCTTTGTAAAATAAGGGGTGTCACTTTTACACTGATTCTCTAGCTGAAGCTTATTTCTGGCGAATATTTTTTGGACGATGACCTGGGTGCTTCTTTACATTAGTACAGTTATTACAACAGGATTCATGGTCAGTTTTTTTCTTGCTAAACTTACAAAACACCTGAAATTTCGCAAGTGAAGGCAGAAGAGCTTCCAATGTGTAAAAAGACACGGACAAGCTAAAGGGCTTTGTCACGTGTCATTGGAATGGATGACATATTTTTGTATGTGTACGACTAAACTTCATTAAAACTAGGATGTTTCCTGTGCACAATCATTAGAATATTAATCGAAAAACATGCTCAGTGACAAAGGTATGTGAATCAAGCCTTCATGCTTCACTCGAGCCTGAAAAAAAAAGATGGAGATAGGGTCAGTGTTATGTTTGCACTTTCTCTCTCTCCCTCATTGGATCTTTTACAGACAGTTAGAAGGATAAGAAACCATTGATATGTCTGCCCTTTCGTTTCGCATTATTCGGCTATTTTTTATATGATAAGGTAACACTTCAATCAGAGCTTCAACAATGTGAATGGGAAAATCGTTTTAGTTTCATTACGGAAATGATATGAGGCTCATTTTTTCTTGCTTTTTGTGTCTTTTGCAGTGCTGCTACCGATGCCGTGAGGTTTCTTGTATTCTTAGTAGAACTCCCATGGCGGTCAGAGCTAGAAAGCCAGGACGAAGAATCGCACATCATTCAATATCTCAGATCAGCTGCAATGCGGAACGCTTCCTGGCTGATCACTTCTCCATCAGTCCTTTTCAATGAAGTGAGAATCAAAAGCACAGGTAAGACCTTTCAACTGAGTTAAAATTGAGAAAGAATATCCTAAATATTTCATATTTCAAATTTCATAGCCCTAAGCCTCATTTCTCATAAAATACACTGCCATAATTCAGTGAAATTGGACAAAAAACGGCTTCTGGATAACATGCAGTTGTTAATTTTCTCGTTATTCAGCTTTCCTTTACTAGAGCTACCATAAAAATATAATTTTTACACATATTATTGGGAAGGTAATCAGAAGCAAGTGTTGCGATCTCAACAAGAGCTGGTAATGACATTGAAGCTCATGACTGTGTAACGACCAATTACCTTAAATTTGGTTATGTGATGACCATCCCGAAAGTGTAGATTTCTATACAGGAACGCTTGAACTGCCACGGGGCAGGGAGTATTTCTTCTCGTCTCTCTGCCACACTTTTTCACGCTATTCTCAGATGGTTGAATCTTAGCAATGATATAAGTGACGCACATTGCTTACCGCTGCTCTAACTCTTAACAAAGGAAGAAAAAATGGCAATGGTAGAGAATTGGCTTCTTCAGCTCAGTTCCATGTAATCATGAATAGAAAATATTACAGCTGAGTTTTCGTAACAAGTATAACAGAGCTCTATACGACATTCAAATATTACGGTAAATTGTGTCGTGTAATTTGCGAATTACGTCTATTTACAGATTATTTTTAGGCATTCAAAGAACTGTAGACTTCTTTGAAGAAAGAGAACAAGATACTTGAGATAGCTTTGTGGCTCAGTCTATTGTCTCTTTAAGACACAGGTACACTCTTACAATCGGCTGCCGCACCCCCTGAGAAGGCAATGATGATAGTGTAAAAACTGGTAATTTATGCAAGACACTCGGCACTATTTTACAGTTATAATCTATTATGAGATCACAACAATGGTCACGTGCTCCTTATTTATGCGCGCCCGTCTCCGCAAATGTCCGTAACCAATATTTCATAAAATAAAAAACATCAAATCAATAAAAATACAAAGGAGATAATGGTATCCGAACCCTTGATCATTTGCGTGTCAGCAAAATTCTACCATATAACCAGGCCGGTGCTTTGAAGCTGCGTTGCAAACTAGCCTTAGGTAAGCGTCATGTCTGGAAAAGAATCGCATTAGTATCAGTAATGAAGTGTGTTAAAACAGAAAAGGAACAATCAAGCGTCACACAATGCGAATTGCGTAACGAGCGGGTCGTCGAAAGTTCTAACCTGTTACAAAAGCTTCAGGCATAATTCTTCATCGTCGTCAGCCACAGCATCAAATAAATACCTTAACTCCCATGTAAGTGGGAAGCGGTACGACGCTTCTCCGAAAAAGCACGAAGGTTGGCATTGTGAATGCCTACCTATTAGACAAAAAATTATTATCATTATATGCATCATGGAGATCGTGCAATTGCGCTTGTAATAGTTACCCAACAAGTGTTTAAAAATGGTCTGAAATACCGCTTTTCCAGCTTGCAGTGTGACTGTGCTGTTTATTCCGCAAATCCTTGGTGTACTTTTATTACCTTGATGTTTGACATTGCCTTCATGTACAAAAACCGTGGCAGCCCTATCTAAGTGTTTTCTAATAATTTTCTATTTTCCCACAGAGATGTGTTTTGAGGAGACAACCATGCTGGATAATGGTCTGGAACAGAAACTGACGTGGCCAGTGACTCCTATTGGAAGTGTCGCTATTCCACAAGAGGCATGCATTCAGGGTGAGCTAAATTCATAATTCATGTTTTATGGCAGTCTACAGTGAAATTTTCACCCTCGTAAGTGTACAAACACAGTTAGGATTGCCTTGTGTGCAAGGTTGAGAAATGTCATTTAGTTTGTTTTCTAATAACGCAGACATATTTAGTGCACACAGGAGTGATACACGAGATCAGTTACGATAGTGTCGCATACAGAATATGATGAACACAATATAAGGAACAGTATTAGGTGAATTGTAAGCAATAGTGATGAAAATTCAATATTAGGCTCACGTGCGATAACACACAGGGTTAATACGTAGCGTAAGCACGGTGACCAATAATAATAAACCACAACTCGAATAATAGTCGTGGTGGCTATAATCGTGTTAAAACACTGTTTGAACAAGTTATTCTTTTTTATTTTTGAGCATCTAATTCTGTTGTTTCGCAGTTCAATGCAGATGTTGGTTCCAGTTTATTCCAGTACGCTACAGATAGGTTCCTGTTTTTCGGATAAACTGTAAATAACTGATAAACACTCGCCGGTAAAACTTTTAATAGCTAGAACTATCTTGTTAGCTCTGAATGGCCTCTAGCTATTCAAGAGGTCACTTTCAGCATTCAAAGGGAGTACCAAAAGTTAAAAAGCTTCATTTTAAAGGAGCGCACTTCTATCAGTGTTTGAAAATTTGTGAGGTAAGTTTGCGTCTGTTACGGAACTTTTTTAGTGTTATCATATGAAGAAACGAAGGTGTTTTATAGCAAAGTGTTTGTGCTTCTATGCTTATGTGTTGCGCGTTTGCCCTTGCTATTCATTTATGATACACTTACTCTGTTGACACATTGCTTCATCTAAAATTTCCAAGTATTGAGAATAATAATAATGGTGTGTGAAAGAAAAAGACGACGAGTCTCGGCCGTTCTTGCTGTGCGCGCGATATACCTTCGTGTTCCGTCGGTACTATACCTTGGTTATTCAAGGGGTTGTTGTCTCGTAATAATAATAATAATAATAATAATAATAATAATCACAATGTGACCTTGGTTACCCAATATTTAGAATTTAGGCAGGCTGAGAGAAAATACTTAAAAGCAGCTCATTCGCTCCTCTTCACCCAAAAAGTTGAATTTGGCGAGGTCACAGGACTGCATCATAAAAGCCTTAATAACAGGTTAAATGTACCGGATGCGAGAAAAAAAATTAAAGGATGGGAAAACAAGTATTAAAACAGTCGAACTCGTTTTTATTGACAATAAAATAATAAGAAGACCTTGCCCCATTCAGTAACGCAAAATTACCCTGAATATTTGAGCCTGACATGTTTATGAGAAGAAAACTCCTATGAAAGCCAAATTTCCTCCTGAAAAGTGAGATAGCATGGAGCACCAGTTGTATTGATGATGGCAAAGCAAACGAATTTTGTAAACATTTGGCAGTTTAGGGAACTATATTCTCTCCTTGTGGTTAGATCTTGAGGAGTGCATTAGGCGCTACACTATATGCTGTCCTTTGGATATTTTATAATTCGTGTAATAAAATTTTTAAGTTTAAAGATTGTTCCACCTTGATTAAGAGATTGCAGTTAGGCTTTTTTACGTAGAGTGGTAACACTGGTACTCCTGGAGTGATCTCAAGAACAAATCGAACAGTTAAAGGTGAAATCGGTCAATTTGTTTAAGAAAAAGTTTTCGATACCGACTTCAAAATATTCGCAATATTCAAGTGTTAGTATAGCGTCCAATAAACACTTAGAGTTCCGTCGGTAGTGCGTTACGAAGATTTTTTTTTTATAACAGACGGCTTCTATATATGAGGTTTAACGTCCTGTAACCACCATATAATTGAGAGACGCCGTAGTAGAGGGCTCCGGAAATTTTGACCACCTGGGTTTCTTGAACGAGTACCCTACTATGATCACGCGGGCCTATAACATTTTTGCCTCCATCGAGGATAGAGCCGCCGCAGTCAGGATTCGATCCCGCGACCTGCTGTTTAGCCACCGAGTACCATAACCACTAGACCACCGCGTTGGGGCATGAAATATGGCTTAGTACGGTCAAAGAAATAGCCACTTCATGCGGTTGCTTACAAGGTAGTAGTTGTGCTAAACTCCAAAACGTTTTGCATGATCACTTTCAGTGATTTCCAAATTGCCTTACTTGTAACAAAAACTAAGAGGGGTTTTCCTACTTGCTAAACTTATGGCTACTGTTTTATTTACGTTTACTGCCATGCCAATCGAGAGCACCATGCTTGAATTCCTTCAATTGAGCGAGTGACATCAATGTGGCTTTCACTTCGAGTTAGAGTCATTTACATGGAAAAGTTGAGTGCGAAGAGCCTTTTTTTCAATGAATTAGGCTTCGCTAGAAAGAGAGTGAAGTATATAAGAAATAATTGAAAATGACGTGAAGATTGATTTCTGTGGTCCGTCTGACAGGATGTCTAAGCTTTTCGAGACATTGTTCATAGAAACAAGCTGTTCAGAATTTCGCAATTAGGACGTGACCCATTTGAAACGTTCTAATCAATGCTTATTGTTTTCATTCTTTATAAGCAGATGATGATCGAGAAATACATGTATTATCTTTGCATAATCTTATTATTTGCATACACTTATATGTCAATATATTTTATAACTACCTGCTGGTATTGATGGTCATACAATCACGTCGTACAATATCACGTTTTGCACAAACCTATCTAGTGAGCCAGCCGCGAACGCACAATTAAGGCTCATATTTGTGCCCTATTAACGTGCTTTTCGTGAAGTTAATGTTACGACCTATCAATACTTTTTTGTATACTGCCATGTTGTGCAATATAGAATTTGTCTGCGTATATAAACTGAGCTAACCGGTCACCAGCGTGCCATGAACTTGACATAAAATCATGTAACACACAACATTCACATCATTATTTTTTGTTACCACCTGTCATTATTATTCACCATATTATCACGTCAGCCAGTATTAATTTTATGCGTACATCAAGCCGAAAATTGATCTACTTCATGAGAAATTCATGTGCGTGACATGTGAATAAGATTGCACGCTTCCTTCATATAATGATTTTCAAGTTACCAGCTTTTATCATGTTCGTTATACAGTCACGTTACGGAATATCAAATTTGGTAGATGCCACACTGGCACAATGGCATTGAGGGAACCATAAGCGTGGTATGAAAGTCACATCTTACATGACATTCATGCCTTGATTGTCGTGTTACTATCTGCCATTTAGGTTCATTATATAGTGACGTCACCGAACATTCATTTTGGTACATGTCGAGCAAGTTCAGGCTGCCAGCGTCCCATGACCATAACATGTAAGTCATACAGCAAGGTCCTGGGTGTAACAGTTTTCATGTGATGATTTGTCAACTATGTCCGCCCAGCAGTCGCGTTATGTCGTACCAATTTTGAAATCCATATCGTTAATTAGACAGTCAAGAGCAGCCCGTGACCAGGTCATGTAAATCACGCTGTACTTGACCTATGTTTCATTATTTACAAGTTTGGACGTCTCACTGATGCGCGTCACAGCTGTTTCATGTCAAACTGTTTTTGCTACATATCAAGTTAGCGAAGTGGCCGCAAGAGCACCAAGAATGTTGCATTTCAATCATGTCGTTCAGGAATCGCATGATTGTAATGTCTTGTCATTAAATGCCAAGCATTTTTTGCGTACTCTATCTATCTATCTATCTATCTATCTATCTATCTATCTATCTATCTATCTATCTATCTATCTATCTATCTGTCTGTCTATCTATCTATCTATCTATCTATCTAGCCGCCTACACCTCTCGTGATTTCCCCCCCCCCCCCTTAACTGTGGGGTTAACCTAAATTAGTATAGAGTGGTAAGATGATTTCGCGAATACGAATCGCTGCTCGCGACATCAGTAACTTCATAAACCTGTCGCGTAAGTCGTCAAACTTTCCGCTAGATGTTTCTCATATATCCGCGAGTGGGTACGTGTCACAGGTATAAGGGTATCTGCCACAGGAGATTGACATTATACATTTATCCAGGAATGGTGGTAACAGACAGGTATTTTAACGCGTGAGCATTACGAAAAAGCTCACATCGGCAATGTTCACCCGACGAATGTGAAGTAGAAATGTTAGGGTCCGAGAAAAAATCTATACTATGCATTCTACATGGCAATCAAGTATTCTAGGACAGCACAACGCCAGGTCTCGGAAACCACTTCTCAAACAGTCCTTACTGATCTTGAAAGGTCAATTGCAGTTGCAGTGCTGGCTATCTGACTTTATAAACATTAGATATGTTTAACGTACTTTGATTTTGAACTGGAACATATCTTTAGCGCCAATTTCTAACTTCTCACTCAAAAAATAAACTACAGGACAGTCACTGCCCATCCTCATACTTCACATAACATCGTTGTACATATAATTAGCGCCAATTTGTAACTTATCACTCAACAAATAAACTACAGGACAGTCACTTTCCATCGACATGCTTCGCATAACATCGATTGCTAAGGTACGTGGAATCTGTCGAATGTTTTGTAGTCATCATACACTGAAGTTATGCCAAGTGCGTTTTGTGATACATCCCATTAAGGAAGTGGCTAGGGAAGGACAAGATCGTAAGATGATATATATATATATATATATATATATATATATATATATATATATATATATATAGATAGATAGATAGATAGATAGATAGATAGATAGATAGATAGATAGATAGATAGATAGATAGATAGATAGATAGATAGATAGATAGATAGATAGATAGATAGATAGATAGATAGATAGATAGATAGATAGGTAAGTAGGTAGGTAAGTAAAGTAGTGTATATCTATATACTACAAAATTGAACCAGTGTGTCTACTGCAAACGAATATTTAGCGAAAGGGCACTGTTTCATTACGTTTAAATAGGCGCTAGTTCTTAGAGCCTGTTTGTTATTTGACGCAATCCTATTACTTCAACAAAACTTAGCAGGTTGTCTGTGACGGCGAGCCCTCCTAAAAGCTGCTGTAGAACCAAAGCACTGTTGCAGCCGAAATGAGATGTACTGCACCAGCTTCTGTTCATTTCTTCAGGCGCGTGTGCTCTGAATAAGTAATATCAAACAGCTTGGCCACCTTTGGAGGGGGGGGGGCATATTTATATTTGTTGTTTTTAGTTTGCTTGCGTGGTTTTATACTGAAGGCTTTATTATCGTGATGGGCTACGGTTCTTTGTGTACTTTCACCGGGTTAAGTATAGAGAAAGTGATTCGACTCAATTTACAAGCTGTGTCACACTCAGGGTAAATCTCGATGCACATTGCATCATATCGAAGCGCGTGGCCATTGCTGCAACCATGTGCCGTTCACCGCTAGAGAGTGCGCAGATGATTCAGGAATGCAGTTTTCAACCGCGTCATCTGCTGGTGACTCTTGCTTGCCATATTGCTGACGAGCGCGTGGATATCATTGTTTGTGCAGGAAGTTGGCCGATAGTCTTCACTAATTGTTGTGCGATTCCAACCTCTCAGCTTTTATTTGTGATAATGGGGTGCTACAAGCAGAATTTGACAGCATAATTTGTTTTCTTTGTCGAAACGCCTTGGTTCTGTGTGCGTTCATGCATATTTCTTCACTGTGTATGCACCGCAGTACGCTAGGACGAGGAAGACACGACAACTAGCACGCAATGTGCGCTGTTTTGATTTCACTCTAAACGAAAAAGCATTGTACACTAAGATTCATACTGCTGCGCTGGCTAACCACGATAAAACAAATGGAAACAAATTCAAGAATGCTTTAAGAAAGGACAGAGTCTGGGTCTGTCTCTCTACGGCGACATTTTATTACCGCAAGACTCGCTAGCCGGCTCCGAAATTTAATGTAGCTTTTACAACAAAGTTCACTAATTGTAGGTTGCTCTTTTTCAGGTGTGTGCAAAATGTTAAATCAGGCGAACAGTACAGTACCCCACCCCCCTATTGAGATAAGCAAAATTGGAAAACGTACGGCAAATGAGCCCATTTTACTCGGCGCAATCTGCATATTGTGAAGCCACGCTCCAATTGTAAACAAATGAAACATGCTGCGGCGGAACACATGGCTGACACCATGCATTCACTGCCGTCTAGAATGAGCGCCATAATCACTACCACTGCGGACATAAACTTTGAAGCGTGACGAGTGTATCTAGGTTCCGGGAGTAGTTCTTTTCTGTTGTGATCAAATATTGTCGAGAATAAGTACGTTCAGGTAGTTGTTCTATCTTAAATAACTCCTGAATTCATTCCCACACGTTTTCTTGTGTTGAACACGTTCACCTGCTAAGCAGTCACAACTAAGTGCTTTGTTTCATTTAAAGTCTAATAAAGAAAACACACGGTGCATGCTCAGTATCGTGTCTTCCTAATCAAAGCTCACTGCGGAGTGCACATAATCAAGAAATATTCGTTAACGAACACAGTATCACGATATTTTTAAAGAGCAAACAAGGTTCTGTAGAATACTTTTTTAATGCGCCATTATTACGAATAAAGGCTGAGAGGTTGGCATTGCGCAATTTTTAGTGCAGACAAGCATTAATGTTGAGAAAGTTTGTATGGTAAGATCTGAAAAAGCTGCGCATTAAGACGGGACACGTAGAAAGAAGACATGTGTGAGGTTATCCTTCCTTGTTTCTTCGTATTCCATCTTGGGGCGCAGATTTTTTTGAAAAAGATTTGTGCAGAGCATCGGCCCAGTTCCCGCATTAACAATGATAGCTGTGTGCTGGCCGACAATTCCACACGCGCCTTGTCGAAGCAGGCGACGCGGTTTAACTCTACAGCCTTGAAGCGTCTGCGCACGCGTGAGCTGCTGCCGACGCGCAATTACAATGTTAGTCGCATCACAATGCCAGGCGCTCTGAGATTTTTTTAAGTTTGAAGCAGCCTGTACATAACATCGGCAACACAACACGCAGGCCAACACTAGAGGTTGTGATATTCGTATTGGTTTTTTAGCACTTAGGGTGCTATCCTGTTTGCTTGGTGGGGACTGATTTGATCCCAGCCAAGATGGTCACATTTCGTTTGAGGGGAAATGCTAGTGGCCCTTGTACTGTGGAAACTCAGTCACCCTAGTGCACTGGCATACCAGATCTTATTATCATATTGAGTTTTTGATGACAACCAACGGCAGTAAAATGAGTGGGATAGTGTCACATAGCATTCATTGTCACAATGAGTGGCAGCACATTTTTATCTGCTCGTGGTAGCAACCGGTGATGCTGACCCTTTTTCCCCGTTTATTATTGTCGCCCCGCTGCGATTCATAGTTATTCGACGTCAACTGGTAAGCACGTGGGACTGAAAATAAATGCACTGTAGCCTGCTTCTGACGTCATAATCACCGAAGGTATTCATGTAAGAGTTCACTTTCATATGTCTTTATAGGAGATGGTCAACCTGTCGTACGGCGCTGTGAAGGCGACTTCACAACAGGGGCCCACTGGGGGGGTATCCAAGGAATGTGCAAGCGTCCTGTATCTGAAACAACTATAGGCCTCAGAAACCTTTCTATGGCAAGTAATGGTCCTATCACTTCCCCACTCCATTCGCGTTGGATGAAATGCTTATTTATTAATTATTTTGTGAAATATTTTGTCAACGTAGGAAAGTTCTCAAAAAGCCAGTTCAGTTGGTACTTATGCTTCGTTTGCTAGGTTTAAGAGCAGTGCGTTAATAAAATTATATATGTAATACTCAGAAGCCTAAGCTGAAGAATATATAAGTACTTACTGTACTTTCGCGAAATTTTATTAGGTAGGAAATTTTCAGTAATGCGCAAAACTCTCCAGAACCTGTCGTATGTGCAACCACTAAAGAAAGGCTCAGTGTCAGTTTTTCTGAGGTATTGATAAATGCTTTCCTGCCAGCAGCAATCCTTGCAAAAACTTTCTTGCATAGACAAAAATGACGAAAAAATGGTAATTGTGATCACGAAAAATTTCTGAAAACTTTAAATTTTTATTCTTGCCAAACCAGAAAGTAGTAACCAACGCGACCATCGTTCCCACTGCTGAACGCCTTCAAGAGCTCACAGTGAACAGTGAAATCCTTGGTGCCCAAGATATGCTGTACGTGGCAACAACCCTGGAGAACATAGTATCGGCTGGTACTATCGAACCACAGGTAGGTAACTGTTGTTACGTTTGGCCGGCTGATGGACATTTCGAATGTGGAGCATTTCTTTGCGTACTGCAAACAATTTTGGCGTCTATCTATCTATCTATCCATCTATATATATATATATATATATATATATATATATATATATATATATATATATATATATATATATATATATATTAGTATGGGAGGGTGAGATTGTTTGGCGAATGCAATTTACTAGTCATGACATGAATAATGTTACAATATCTTAGCGTACGTTCTCAGACACGTTTCAAAAAACAGTGGCACATACCCGGGACTGGTTATGTGCCACTGGTATGCGGGTATGTGCCACAGATGATAAAAACTTAGTATCTACCCAGGAACACCACCAACACGCATGGGTAGTTTTAAGGTGTGAGCGGGAAGATGAAGAAAAAGTCCACATAGGCAACGTTCACCCAACAATTGCATACAATAGTTATCAAGGTCTCAGCAAAAATAGAACTCCAGCATTCTGCATTGCAATCAAGTGTTCTACCACAGAGCCACGCGAGGTCTCAAACAATTTTTAAGTCCACCACGGGTTTGTGAAACGTCTATTGCGGTTGCAGTGTTAGGGGGAGGGGGAGGCTATTCAATTTTATAAACATTATACATGTACTCCTATCATGCAGCCGTCACGTCAGGCTAACGTCAATTGCAGATAGGTAAATTTTGCTGAAGTTGATTTACGTAGTACTGTCCAGGGCTAGCACCTTCACAAGCACCAGCGCCTCATATCAGGCTATCAATTCTGGAGTTGCTAATACTCATGCTCCTGAAGGCATCACTGTGACATTGAAAACTTCTAGTTATGTAAGCATCAGGAACTGTTTCACATACTAGGATGTCTTTGCGCGCAACATTTGTAGATATATTGAGCGTAATTTTATTACGTGTCACCCCAAAAAATTACATGGAAGTCACCTTCTCTCCGCATGCGTTGCATATTATTGATTCCCAAGGTACGTGATATCTGTCAGTTTTTTTATTACATATACCCTACACTGAAGAAAAGAAGTGTAAGTTTATAAGCGAATTTTCATTAGTTAGTTCTCATGATTTTCCCACACTTCAGCTTTTTCACCAGATTATCTTTTTGGGTACACACTGTGGTCCATAACAATGATATATCACCTTCTAGAAAGCTCGAAGATACTCAAGGCCCTTGCTCTATCGTCTTGTAACAAAATGTGTATATATTCCCATTTGAGACCAAATTCACCATGAAGAATAAAGATGACTTCAGTGTTGTGGAGAAAAATAGCCTCTGCAGAGTGTGATGACACAGTCTTGTCGAGCGCCATTCACACGATTACAATCACACTCAAGACGCGTGTTAGACATACTTGAGTGTACATTTTTAAGCTGCATTTTAGAGGGACCTTGTAAGCCTGCTCCCTGCAGAAAGGTAATATTGTTTTTTAAGAAATACGTTCAATTTCTCACACCATACTTTTGTGTTTCCTGGCACACATTAGGCTTCATGTTCGAGCAGAGGCTATTGCATCATGGCTTTCTCTGTCTACATGTCTACTCTGAGGACAGCGCCTCAGCGATGGCCTCACTTCATTCTGTTTGTGCCGCAGACTACTACTGCCAATCTACGCTTCCTCAACAGGCAAGCACTGTCCTTGTACTTGAAAACATTGTGCCTAACGAGATTAAGGACATCAGGATAAACACGAGTAAGAGTATTTTGGCAATCGACGTGAGGAACCCGAGTGCACTGAACACGCTACAGCATGTGTCGAAGCTGGGAAACATCAAATTCCGATCCATCATACCAGCGAATGGTGACACCGTAACACGAGTTATCTATGACATAGACACTGAAATCGCCAATGAAGATATTCCTGTACTGATAAAACCAGTGAGTGAAAACAACGTCATTGTGCATGCTGGTCGCCTAGGCAACTCTCGTTGTGTGCGAATAACATTCAAGGGTGACTGTCTTCCCTCTTACGTGAAGGTTGGCCATTTCCGTCACCAGGTTCGCCCCATTATTCCGAAGCCTATGCAGTGTTTCAAGTGCCAGAAGATTGGCCACGTGAAGGGCGTTTGCAGAAATTCCGCAGAGTGCCCCCGATGCGCTGAACACCACTTAGAAGACGACTGTAATGCAACTACGTTGAAATGCCCCAACTGCCAAGAAGCTCACAGTGCTTCCTCTAAGGACTGTTCTCAGATTAAGAAAGAAATTTATATTCCGAGGCAAATGCTGCGAGACAACTAGACTCACAGAAAAGCTGCGCAAAAAGTAAGGCGAAGGCGCCGTCATCGCCGAAGGTCTTCACGAAGGACAGTGTAAAATCTGACGAGAAAGTCAGAAACTCAAGGGAAATCGACAGACGCGGCTCCTAGCACGGCAAACATTTGCGCTGAAAGAGAAAATGCTGGAAGATCTCTCTCTTCAAAGGAATGGCCACCCCTTCAGCCTAGGCGATCTGTTGAGCCTAAACAGAAGCCGCCTTAAGAACAAGCTCAAAATGCTGCAACGGCCGGGAAGCTAGATCATCGCGTGATGGTGATGCTAAGATCATTAGTGGACACCATTCGCATGTTGTTAGGCGACATGAATACACCGTCAGCCAAAAGTGCCCTTCAAGTACTGGACGTGCTTAGTCCAGTGCTAGCAGCCCTACAGTAGACCATGGCTAATTCACCACTGTCTTTCAGGGATGAGGTTCGTAAAGCAGCAATACTGCAGTGGAATAACAGGGGACTGAGATCGCACATTGGTGACTTTCGTCGATTTGTGTACGTCAATATGTTTCCCTTAATCGTCATCTGTGAGCCGAACTTATCGAGTGCAATATGACTCTCGGGATACGAACCTTTTATGTCGTCCACTGTTACTGAAAGCAGCAAGGTTCTGGTGTACATTCGCTGAGACCTCACTTACATCTTTCAACCTGCACCACCTCATGACGGAAACCAATACGTATGCTTAAGAGTGGAAAAGAGGAGGCTCAACATCACTGTGGTTGGCGCATACCTATAGCCATCAAGCCGTTTCGATGAAAAAAGACTACGAGACATGATAGCATTAACTCCTGATCCGTGTGTTATCATAGGGGATTTTAACGCTCATCATACTTTATGGGGAATTCAGAATACCAACATGAAGGGCAGAAGCTTGTTTTTTTGCCTCCGACAACCAACTTTGGTTACTGAACGATGGCAGTCCTACATTTTTACGTGGCTCCACATACAGTAGCTGTCTCGACTTGGCTTTTGTTTCGCGAAGCCTAGAGAAACATACTGAATGGTTCACGGATATAGAAACGCATGGGAGTGATCACATTTCAACATACGTCAAGATCAGAGGATTGTCGCCTCCTAATGTGCGCGACATGGTTGAAAGAGCGGACTGGAAAACATTTCGCTCTCGTATGGAAGACCAATGCCAAGAACACATATCCGATTTACAAGAGGCTATCAAGAGCACTGTAAAAGAGACTGTGTGTACGATCCCATGCCTTGTAAAAATCATGGACATCGACATAGAGCTGGAGCGGCTTCGAGCCTTGCGACGACGAGCTGAAAGAAGGTACCGGCGCACGAAGGACATAGAAGAGTTACAGACTGCTAGACGTATGCAGAAAAAGATCAAACGTCGGTTGGACAAGCTAGAATTCCAACGCTGGATTACTTTCTGCGAGTCTCTCGACCCTCGTAAGCCTTTATCGCAGATATGGAGGACGGTTAGAGGTTTGCAGTCATCGCCCATTCAGAAGTCACCATTCAAGACCTTAGCCCTTCACCAAAATCGACCAGATGTGGACGTTGCTGAAGACTTCTGTGCCGGATTATCAGGGCAAACTACAGCCATCAGCAGCTCACCACTTTGGAGCAGTTGTCCGCCACCACGTGATTCCAGTATGGACTTCCCGTTCACCATTCCGAAGCTCAAAGCAGCACTCGCTTCATGCAAACGTACCTCCGCACCAGGACCTAACGCAATCTCCTACAGAGCCCGGTGTCATCTGGGTGAGCGCGCGAGAATAGCTCTAGTTCAGCTATATAATGATTGTTGGCTAGAGGGCACTGTCCCCTTAAGTTGGAAAACTAGTCGTCTATTACCATTACTAAAACCTGGCAAATCACCATTGGAACTCTTCTCCTATCGCCCGATCGCATTGGCTAGTTGCGTGGGTGAAGTGATGGAGAGAATGACACTCGGCCGACTCGAGTAATACTTGGAGTATCATGAGATCTACCCAAATGCCATGGCTGGCTTTCGACGTGGTCGATCATCGATCGATAGCGCCATCGACCTAATCACGTACGTTGAACCCGAGAAAGGCCATAAGCGTCTTTGCGCCTCTCTGTTCCTTGACGTCAAAGGAGCCTATGATAACGTTACACATGAAGCCGTCCTTACCGCGCTAGAAGAGATTGGAGTGGGTGGCCGAATGTTAAAGTGGATACGCAGTTATCTCCAAATGCGATCCTATATTGTGAGTACAGAGACCGGGAACACGTCTACACATTTCAGTTATCGTGGCGTATCTCAGGGTGGTGTACTGAGCCCCGTGCTATTCAATATAACACTAATCGCTCTCCATACGCACCTACCAAACAATATTTATCTATAAACATATGCTGATGACATCTGCATCTGGACATCTGCGGTAACTCGCGTGAAGTTACGAGCGAAAATACAGAAAGCTGCTACTGCAACTGCTTTGTATCTACGCAATCGAGGCCTGGAAATTTCCTCCGGAAAGTGCGCTCTTCTGGCATTTACGCGCAAACCCATGTCGAATTACAGCGTCTCAAATAATGGTCAAAGTATACCATATCGTCGATCTCACAAATTTCTGGGTGTAATAGTCGACAGAAACATGTCATGGAGCCCTCATGTGTCGTATTTGAAAAAGCGATTGACAGGCATATGCCATCTTTTCAAGTTTCTCACTGGAAAGACTTGGGAAATGCAGCCTAATACTATGTTACGACTGTACAGGGTGCATTTACTTGGCTTTTTACGATACATCTGCCTACATTATCAAACGCCAGCAAAACAAGTCGACGCGTGATACAAAACGTTAAGGCACAGGCGCTTCGAATATGTGTAGTCCTGCCTCACGGTGCCTCAACAATGGCGACTATAGCTATAGCCAAAGACGACATCGTGCAGACCCATATTGAAATTTAAGCTTTGAGGACACACATAAGACATGTGGGCCGGACTCCCCATCACCACCTAGCCTCTCTACTAGCGGATAGACCTCATACTTCCTTTTGTAGATTAATAACTACACATGGTGACTCCCTACCAACTGGTTTTACGCCCGCGGCGAGACCTTCAATTCCTCCATGGTGCCTCAAACAGCCCGTCATCAACCTGACAATGCCAGGTATCCAGAAAAAACTAGATTTCTCAATACCAGCCCTCAAGCAGCTCGCCTTAATTCTGCTGTACGAGAAGTACCAAGACTGCACCCACGTCTACACCGACGGCTCCGTCCTGCCAAACAGCTCAACTGCGGCGGCCATTATTCCAACGCATGCCGCAACCATCAAATTCAGGACAGCTCATGCAACCACAACAACGGCAGCAGAGCTTGCAGTGGTTCGCGCTGCGCTGCGTTTCATTAACGACAAAAGCACGCAACGGTGGACGATTTTCTGCGACCGCAAGGCGGCACTGCAGTCAATTCTATGAAATCTATGCCGTGGCCCACACGAGCAGTTGGTATTTGAAACAGCAGAAATGCTACACCATATAACAGAGAAAGAGCACCACGTTATATTTCAGTGGTTGCCAAGCCACTGTGAAATTATCGGTAAGGAACGAGCTGATGAAGCTACCCGTTCCGCCCATACAGAACACAACAACCAGTCAATACCTCTCTCAAAGACGGACGCTGCTAGGAGGCTCCGCATGCTTGCTCGCCAACGCTCCATGGCTCTTTGGAATGAGCCTCTCTTTACGCATGCAAGATTACGATTCCTTAATCCAACGTTCAGCATGCAGCTTCCAACAAAAATTCGACGAGGCGACGCTACTGCTCTGGACAGACTATGGTTGGGAGTCGTGTTTACCCGTGCGTACGCGTTCCGTAGTATGGCCGACACCGCCAACTGTGCACACTACGGAG
The DNA here is from genome assembly GCF_043290135.1 of Rhipicephalus microplus. Taxonomy (NCBI): domain Eukaryota; kingdom Metazoa; phylum Arthropoda; class Arachnida; order Ixodida; family Ixodidae; genus Rhipicephalus; species Rhipicephalus microplus. The sequence goes on from NC_134710.1 coordinate 439,952,597, forward strand.
ATGAAGAAACAATTCGACATATCCTGAGTGACTCCCCGGAATACAACCTGGAAAGACAACACCTTTCTAATACACTAAACAGGTTAGATGACCAGCCGCTGTCAGAAGAAAGTATACTGCGCCATCGTCATGACTCATCGTCACAGAAGAAAGCCGTGCAAGCGCTACTGGGCTTCTTATGAACTACTGGCCTGTCGGAACGCCTCTGAGTGGACTGATTTTGTGTGTGCGTGTGTGTCGGTGTTTTTTTCTTATTTATTTTTTAACTCTCCCTTTCTCCTTCAACCCCCTATTCCCCAACCTCTGTGTAGGGTAGCATACCGGATACTAGCATCTGGTTAACCTCCCTGCCTTCCTTTTTTCTAGTTTCTCTCTCTCTCTTCTGTCTACATAGATTTCAATAATGTTTGTGCTTCAAGTCTGCATAGTTTTTAATAAGGTCAGTGCTTTATTTTCGCAAAAATGCAGTACCTTTGAGCATTTTCATAGTTCAAAAAAGAAGCATTGTTATAATAGTATAATGTCTTCTGAAAATTTGGTCCTACATATTTTTTTGCTAGTTCATTGGCATAAATAATAGCGAGTAATTTAATTTCGGTCATTCAAAGGTTTTTTTTTCTTTTTTAGAACGATCAGCTCTTACATAACCTTTCTGGAAATTCAAAAAAAAGTTTTTTTATGTTACAATGGAACATGCAAGCTAGCACAATAATGAAAAGCATATATATTGCACTTTTAAAGTGATAATTCATGCTGTGAATGTTCATTAACAGCTATAAAGCGAGAAAGTTTCTACATCGCATGACAAGTCCAAGGTACAAACGACTGAACATAATAAAGTCTATTAATGCTACGCTGCTAGAAATAGTGGAAAGGCAGATAAAATTTGTGTAGCTTTCTTTGTGTCTTTCTTGCCTATAGTAATAATAATATAATAATATAATAATAATGTCAGTTGTCTTATGTCTACCAATAGAGAGTTTATAGAGGGGATGAGAATAAAAGCGACTATCTCCTGACCACGTTCCCACACACTGCTAGGGCAGAGTTGAAGAAAAAACGCAATACAACAAACAAATGTCGAAATAATAATGATAATACTTTATTCTGGCATGTGTACACAACAGTTACATGCCACCGAGATGAGGCAAAAGGAAACAGACGAAACCGTTTCCTGACTCGGCCTGCAGCCCGGCTCGTAAACAAAAAAAAAAGGAGTGAGACATATACTCGTGTTAACAGTTCTATAAAAAAACAAAAAAACAAAAAAACCAAAAAAACAAGGACAGTGGTGAGGAAAGCGAAAAACAGCCAGTACAGCACAATTCATCAGCATTACTGTAGAGAAGTCACGGAATTTAAAGCAATTTTGCTATAGAAGTACGAAAACCCATAAAAAACCATTTCATGTTGATTTGTCCATCAGAATAAAATTGTGAATAGATTTAATGAATGAAGAGGTGCAATAGTATCCATCATAATTCAGAATTCATGTGGAGCTAACAATGTGCGTAGCTTAACAATTGAAATGCAGTGAAGTACAACCTGGTGAACAAAAGTATACTTCGCAAGTGGCAAAACATATTGCATCAAACACTTCATCCTGGATCGAAGAGTAAACTTACTTTCTTTTTAAAATGATGTACAGACCTGCTTATCTGTGATAATTCTACTACAGAAGGAAAACTGTTACATATATCTACTATTTGATGGTCAAGTGTTTGGGTACTATAATTTGTTCTAGATCGTGCTTAAACAAGTGACGTCCTTCGTAAGTTATATTCAATGTGACGAGTGAGGTACATATTGCTGAATGAAGCAAAATCTTGTTTTATACAATTATAAATAAGAACCATCACTTTAAGGTTGTAGCATTCAGTGAAACACAATACACGAAAAACAGAAAATAAATTGCTATTTCTATGTCTATGTGGCCTTTTAGTTATTAGCTGCAATGTTTTTTGTTGCATGGTAATTAATTTTTGTGCTTTGGTCCTATTACATGTGCCCCAAACTAAGTTGCAGTATGTGAGGTGCGAATGAACGAGAGAAAAGTATAACTGCTTTGCCACTTAATGTGGAAGAAGATGGTTAATATGGCTTTTAACACCAATATATCGAGCCATTTTCAGTTTTACATGGCTGACGGGATCAGACCAGCTCATGTCATTGCGGAAGTGTACGCCCAGAAACTTGCAGCTACTGATACATGTTATTTCTGAATTACCAAAATAGAGTTTTGGGTTGTGGTGTATTGCTTTGTTTTTAGCACGGAATAAAATGAAATTAGTTTTTTTTTACGTTTAATCTCAGCTTATTTACCCTCAGCCTTCCCTCTAATTCTTCAAGCCAACTATTCGCTCTCTGCTCAAGTCCTTTTAGGTTGGGACCAGAAAAGAAGATGTTAGTGTCGTCAGCATATAGGATAATGTTCGAGGATGAAGGAATGTTTACAATATCATTTATATACACAGTAAATAGAAGGGGTCCTAATATTGATCCCTGAGGTACTCCATATTTTATTGTTCCGTAGTTAGAGCGAGTGTCGTTATGTAGCTTTGTGTATTGTTCACGTGCAGTCAGGTAGCTTTTCATAAGACTTTATGCAATGCCACGAATTCCATAAATTTCTAATTTTGCTAAGAGAATGTCACGCTGAACCGAATCGAACGCTTTACTGAAGTCGAGAAATAGTCCAATAGTAAAGTGTTTCATTTCAATGTTTCGAATTAAGACATTTTTATATAAAGCAATGCGGTTTCAGTCGATTTCCTAGGTTGAAAACCGTATTGATGATCACTTATTACATTATTTGCGGAAAGGAAGCCAAAGAAACGTGTAGAAATTATTTTTTCAGCAACCTTAAAAAAATGGCAGAACTGAAATTGGCCGGTAATTACCGAATTCTGTTTTATTTCCACCTTTAACGACAACAGTAACACGTGCTATCTTTAATCTATCTGGGAACACGCCAGTAGCCGACATCTGATTGAATATATAGGTCAGTGGTTCTATAAGGCGACTAATGGAATTCTTAATTGGCAATGGTGAGATGTCATCATCAGCAGGAGCACAAGGATTTTTTAGAGAATTATTAATGGTTGTGATTTCTGCTTCTGTTGTTGGCATCAGAAATATCGAGTCATAGTTGGAAATTTTAATGCATGACGCAAGAGAGGTATTATAAGGCAAGGGAATTGAGCCGGCATATTTACCAGCTTCCGGGAACTGTTCATTGAATTTTTCGGCTAATGCAACACCTTCATAGATAATACCCTTGACCAGCATTTTGACGGGTGTTATGTTAGCTTTGCTGCCGATGAGAGTTTTAATTACTTCCCAGATCTGCTTAGGAGTGTTACCTATGTTTGAAAACTTTTTTCTGTAAAATGACAACTTTGCTTTTTTTTTAGATCAGCATTTAGCACATTACGAAACTATTTGTATTCAGCTAATATCTCAGAACTTCTCGTTTTAAGAAATTTAGCGAACATCAAGTTTTTTTCTTTTATTCTCATAAAAAGAGCCTCGTTTATCCAATCTTTAGGGACCTTTCTGTATTTTCTAATTGTCATAACAGGAAAAGCGACATTGTAATGGTTAATAACCTTTATAATGAAGTTTTCGTACGCTTGATTCGGATCGGTTACATTGTAGACGTCTGTCTAATCGGTTGTTTTCAGCAACTCACAAAAAACAGCGATATTATTGAAATCATTCGTTCTACGTGAATGGGTAGGGGTAGTTCGTTTTTTACTTAAAGGGACAAATACAAAGAACGGCAAGTGGTCACTCAGACCAGACGAAAACACTCCGAAAAAAAACGCGTCTCGAGAAAAGTTCGTGTAGCAAAGATCTATTATTGTTGCCGTTGTTTTGTTTACTCGTGTTGGGGACTCAATCATATTTGTACAGCCACACAGTAGCATTATTTCTGTTAAGGCCGCTTGAATCGGAGATCTACACATAACATCAATATTAAAATCACCAAGTGCCATAACACGCCATTTATTTGAATTAGCATTATCCAAACATGTCTCAATAAACTGAAGAAAGGCTTCTCTGTCACCTTGAGGTGGGTGGTACAGCGCAATGATAAAAATGTTCCGGTGTAACAGGCTAACACATTCGAAATCTTCGAAAACGCCCGTATAATCTGTCAGGATGTCAAAAGATAAGTTTTGGTGCGTGTATATAGTCACACCCCCACCTCGTTTTTCTTTCCTGAATTGAGTTACATGTTTGTAGCCAGTAAATTGAATGACGCCTTTCTCCGAGCGGAACCACGTCTCGGTAAAAGCAAAAAAAAAAATCAAAAGTGTAGTTGGTCTGCTTCATTTCAACATCGACTTCCTCTCCCTTGTTTCTTAAACTTTGCGCATTTAGGTGATAAAAGGACAGGCTATTGTTTGTACTGTATCCAGAAGTTTTTAACACTTCTAGGAATGAATCAGTAGAAAAATGGACCATTTTGCAAAACTTCTTTTCTGACGTAACGCACTGTCTGTTCTAGATAATTTTGTCTAAGTCACTTTCATTGTTGATGTTGATGGCGCGAGAATTTGGTTCCTTTCGAGCAAATATCTTTCCGTCCTTCGTCCAGACAAAACGGTAGTGTGTTTCCGCAGCTTTTGTCTTTGCGAGCCACAATGTCCTCTTGTTTTGCGCTGTTAAATTGTCGAAAAACTTAACATCCTTTATGCATTGCTTCAGAGTGCTACGCTTCGCAATCCACAGTGCTTTTGTGGACTGTTTGCAAAATCTGATGGGCACGACCGGGGTTTTGTCTGACCTTAAGGGAATGCGATGCAGCCCATCAACATCATTCTTTGTAAGCACCGGCAAATCGAGCCTTCTTGCCAGTTCATTCACTTTTTCCATCAAATCTTCGCGTTCAGTTTCAGGCAAGCCATGTATTTGCATGTTTTGTTTTCTGCTATATTGATTCAGGGCGTTGAGCTCCGTACGCAGCACAGCAATTGTTTGCTTGTTATTAGCTACTTCGAGCGTATCAACTGTCTTTTGTAGGGCTTCGATTTGCTTATAATGTTTATTCGAGGCTTCTATAAGCTTATCATAAGTGTCAGACATGTGGTGCACAGATGTCTCAATGTTGCTCACTGCATCTTTAAGACTCGTTATCTCATCGACCTCGTCGTGTCCGCCTGATTTAAGCCGTCGTGTCCGCCTGATTCAGGGGTGTAACGGTCGAGTGGAAGAATCTTTTGAACCAGGGTGGGTGGAACATGATACTTTTCAATAATGAGCTGTAGATCTTCTGTACCTTTTCTTAGCCTAATATGAACAATCATTTCTGGATTTTTGCTGGTTTCATGAACAAGCAATCTAGACAGTGCTTCAGCATTCGTTAAAAGCGGCGCAGGACGGTGAGAAACGGTAAAACCAAACTGCTGGAGATAGTTGACCCATTTAGCAATGCATCCTTTTGATTGTGCCATATTAAAAAGTTGCGCCAACGTCTCATGGTCCGTGAATAGTTTGAACTTAACTCCATCAAGGTAAGTTCTAAAACACTGAACTGCTTTTAAGACTGCCAGCGCTTTCTTTTCTGTAGTAGGATAACCAATTTCAGCTGTAATATCCCACCACGTAATACTTCGTCGAATCGTTGTGTTTTGAGGGTTTCTGAAACTACACTTCACCGGTTGCATACTGTGATGTGTCCAGATACAGTACGAAAGGCAGAGAAAAGTCTGCTATGCGCAAAGTGGGATTCAGTGATATTAGCTTTACAAGCTGAGAATAAACTGCATCGCACTTCTCATTCCATTGGAAAGGTACGTCCTTTTGAGTTAAGCATGTAAGACATCGTGTACTAGGTGCGTAGTCTTTGATAAAGACCGTGAAGTGTCCTGTGAGGCCATTGAAAACACGCAGAAAGTGCACATCATAAGGTTTTGGCAGCAGAGAAATTTATTCTACTGATTCCTGTTTCGTGGTTTTCTTGAAATTGACTTTGAGTTGCGAAAGGCTCAAAGTATGAAGAACTTTGGCGTTCCTCTTCTGTCTTTGAATACACGATGATGTCATCAATGTAGACGTTGACGAATACCCCGAAATAGGGCTTTAAAATATAAAAATAATTTTTGAAACCATGCCGAATTCCCTTCCAGCCAAATAGTAAGCGGTTGTATTCAAATAAGTCTAAAGGGGTTATAAATGGGGTGTACGTTTTCGTTTCGTGAGTTAGTGGGTTTCGCCAAAAATTTTCGCAAATGTATATTCTTGAAAAGCAATGACAACCACCAGTCTCGTCAATGATATTGTAAATCCTTGACATTAGATAGGGTATCACCTCTGTTTGGTGACTATGTGCACTATAATTTATGATGAGTCTGAATGTTCCATCTTCCTTCTGAGCAGTAGTTATAGAAGATTCAAAAGGAGAAACAGAAGGGCGGTAATACCGGCATCGAACATTTATTTTAGCTCTCTTTTCAGCCACTCCTTTTTATCCCTGGGCATGCTATGATTAACTCTGCGGACAACGCTTTTGCCACCGAGTTAGAAAAGGACGACGTGAGGTTTCATAGACGGGGGTAACTGCCTATGCATGTAAGTTGAGGGTACTTCAATTTAATCATCTCTGGGTTGAAAATTATCCCTATTTTGTGAAATGCCTGAGAGATCTGCTCCTCCGAAGTTGTCATCGACCATTTGTCTGTCATCCCAATGAATAATAAAAAGAATCCTATTCATGTCCGAACGCAAAAAAAAATGTAGCTGATGTCAGGCGTGATCATACGTTAGTCACAATTATTTCGTTTTGAAATTCGATGTTTAGAGTAGTCCATTCACTGTGCATGCTCACTGACCCATCATAAGCTTGGACGCCCAATGCTCTACCAGCATTCAGGTGGCCGCCATCCACTCGACTCTTATTTATGGTAGAGAAAGGAGCCACACTGTCAACAAAGGTCCTCATTTCAGTGCCGTCTACTTTATTAGAGGCCTAAAGTAAAGTTGGTGATAGCAAGTAAACTGTTTCCGTGCAAGTATTTGCGTGCCACTTGGCGTCACCCATAGTTAGCTCACGTGGAAGCTCTGCATCGTGTTCCACTGAAAATTGCCCTTCATCAAGCGTTTGTTCAACACCTCCTTGTTCTCGCAAAAATAATGACGTCATTAGGGTCTGTATGCATCGCAGATCATCACACGCTTTCGGATTACGTATTTGTATTTCAAGGTGGACGTCGGCAAAAACACTTTGCATTACCAAAGCTACAACATCAGATGATGGGGGCTTTGAGTCTGCAGAATGCAGCAGGCAACGCTTCTCGAGACACTACTCCAGCAATGAGCCAGACGTGCATGTAACGCGTAGTGCACCATCCCATATTTCTATAGTATAGCTTTCGAAAGTCGCCGAAAAGTTGTTCTTCTACCTTCCCCTACAAGTTGGTGCTGTCCATAAGTTGCAAGTCCTACCACTTCCTCGCGATGGCACCCAAATACCGGCGCATATTTACAATCTTTGTGTAGTCCCTTTTCCACATATTTTTTCGTATGCCCAAAATCCACATCCAGTGTTCTGCATTTTTTAGTCTCTTTCAAAGACGTCTGGTTCAACAAACTGTTGTGGATTTTCTTGGCAAAGCGACTTCATCAACGTTCCAATTATTTCAGTTTGTTGCCTCATGTTCCACTGTTGTCTCTCAATAGTAGTAAAAACGACGCTCATCTTCTCGGCAGCTGTTTCTGCTTGAAGGTTCCATGGCAAATGCGTTCCAAAACGAGTTCCCTGAGTGTCTGTAGCTGCAGATTAACCTTTACCAAGCTTGTTTTCACAAGGGCTTGATTGCTTATTGAAGCTTCTTTTAGTACCATGTCCATCAGTGTGCTCGAGCTAACTTCGCAAGGAATGTCCATCGCTGGCTCACCGTGGACATGGTACCGTGTAAAAACCAGAGGCGGCAATGACTCCTTGTCGATGAAGAAGGTAACCCACATTTCTGGTCTTTACAAGCTGACGACTGTGGCAAAACACCATTCCGACTAAAAAACGGAAAGAGTATAAACAGATTATTTATGACAGATGGGTGTCGTCTGCCTTTTTATGCTAGCTTCTTTTCCCGTCAGCCACCCCCTCATTCCACTTCATCCCCTTTCGTGCGCTTATTGCCGACCATTTCAAAACTTTTTCAACTTAGACCTCAGTATCGTATCCTCATCATCACTTCTACGCCTACTGGACTAGAATGCCATCGATTATCCTTTCGGAAGGGACCACTTTCCCGTTGTTTTGAGCACACCAGCATCAAATGATTGCCCTTCATAGGTTCCCAAATGGCTCACCAATGAAGCCGATTGGAAACATACCATGTTTGAGCATAGATCTACCCGTACAATACAGCTTTTTACCTGACGCTACAACTCAATGCATGTCACAATTATCTAGACTGCCCCCCAAATGCCGTGTCTCATGGTGGAGCAATAAGGGCCGCTATGCACGAAGGAAGCATATTAGAGCATGTAAGCTGCTTCGGGTGTCTCTGACAACGCATAAGTTTAAAAAGTTGAAAAACACAAAATCCCAAGGGGGAAAGACGTGCCGACAAAAAAGGAGGGAAAGCTCTCAAACATCTTTATTAGATATTTCATCCTATACAAAGAAAAAGTCTGAGACAGTGTCAGTAAGGTGATGGAAATACAAGGCATTGATTCGTTTTTGTAAACACTGAAAGGGACAGCTTGGAAGAACAAGCAAAATTTTAGCCGCGTACTTCGAGGAGGTCTCAAGCTCATCGCATTACCCGCAAGCATTGCAATGGTACAACATGGAAGTAGAGAAACTGAAAGTAGAACGTAAATGTACAAAATACGAGGCGTAAAACAAATGCTTCAGCCTTACTGAGCTACCAAAATCACTAAAGAACGCTGAACGCTGGGTGAGTTGGTAATCCATAACTACGAAAAATGCGTGAAAAACAGACAAGACCACAAAAAGCGAACGTACAAGTGCAGAGTAACAATTAGGAATTTATTGAAGAAAACACAAAAAGACTGTCTTAGGACAAAGTGGGCCGTTGTGGCAGGTAGAAGAGCATCGCAAGGTGCCGGAAGTGGTGTGCCATCAGGTTTAGCATTACGGAATTCCTTTAGAACACGTTGTAGCCTACGCCCCCGAAGAAGGAAAAGAGGTTATCACAGGAAAATTCTGCCAAAGTCATCTCTCAGTATGGTATCGTTTTGACGGAAGCTCATCTGAAGACTCTAGGAGTGGGTCCTAAATTCTGCCTCGACCCAACCCTTGGGTATCCGTAAATATTGGCTGTGGCACGTCCCGTCGCTGAATAGGTGCCTGAAGATGAATGAGGAAGGGGCGTCACTTAAGAAGCAGGTGCGGTGACTGCGCTCAGTTGAAGCAGTGCAAGAAAGTGCAAGATCATTTCCTTGGTGAATTACTTGATTTCTAGCATAATCTTGCTACTGGTTGCTGACAAGAAAGGAAGCTTTGTTGAGCTATATGAGAGTATTTTTTTCTGAAAATGGAATGCAAGCGGTTCACAAGAACCTCGAGAAGGTTGAAGAAAAACCGAAAGAGATTAAGAAGAGTGCTATCGTCTTACTGGAACAACTGAAGCTTGAAAGGTTAGCTGCGGGGGGGCAAAGTGAGAAAGGAAATTTGCTGATCCTTCTCTTCACCATCAAAACCCATGTGGGGGGTTACCCAATTAGTGTAGTTGATTTAGAACGCGGAACTCGGCGATACTTGGTATCGGGATTTCTGAAAAATCACCTCTTTTCTCTTAGCGGTGAAGAACTCTTTTGTTTGATGAATTTTGAGAAAGTTGTTCAGTTTTTAAGGGCTGTACCCCACGGACCAATGTCGGTGCTTAGCACAGATTTAGATGACGTTTTCTACACGTTAGAGAATGACATCTTCATGAAAAGTGTGACAGTCTTCATACAGGAAGAACACGACGAACTTAAGTTTCTAAATGAGTGTGGAGTCAATGTAGCGGTCTTCCTAGAACTATTATCGACGTATCTACAGTCGACTTTAGTGGAATAAAAAGTTGGTGTGTATGGGCAGAAATTGGGGATGTGTATTGGTTCCCGCGTTGCACCTTTACTGAGTGAAATACGCTTAAGTAAGATTAATCGATACATCGAAAGGGCTTGGAAAGTTTAGCACTTTGGACATTCAGACACGTTGACAATTGTCTAGCGTTCTTTGAAATAATCAATTGGGTGAGTTCTGAAGTCAATGTGCTCTGAGAAAGGGCATGGTTTCAAATATTTTTCTTGCGTCAAAAAAAACTGTTTACAAATTTTTGATTTGAAAAAATAGGTTTGGGCAGGAGCACACCTGTTGGCGGTATACGCCTAGCTTGGTTAAGCCAATCTTGCTTTTCATTCCTGTCACTCAAAGTTAGTCAATAATGGTGACGCACTTTGTGTCTTGTTTGCACAAGATAGGCCTTCTGTTGGCGCAAAATAGGTTCTTGATGGCAAGCTCACTAAGCTTAAGCTATGAAACTTTCTAGAAGGGTAGCACACTTTGGTATTCTTTGCGAAAGATTTATAAATAAACTCAAACAGGGTGGTCGTGACACGGTGGCTATCCATAAGGGTTCGTCCTTGAGATGCATTTCATATCTTCATGCCTTCTTCCCGCATATAAAAAAGCGGGAAAGAAATTTCGTGTTAACGTTGTTTATTTGTTCAGGAATCAGTTTGGCCGAGTGTTCGCAGCAGTTGATAGAAAATAGAAAAACAAATTGAAGGCAAAGATAAAAAGTGCCGTGAATGTGATATCAGTCACCAGGAAACGTTGTCGAATGTAGAAGGAATGCGGTATATCGCATCTTTTTACAAAGTGACACGTGCTATATAGGGCAAACCAGTACTTGTTTGAATAACCATCTAAAAATCACAGATCATCACTGAAGGGCCATCCTTCGTTGAATCTGTACCTACATTGCAGAGATCGCAAGTGTTACTCTTTACTTCTGAAACAAAGGCGTTGTCCCGGCATAGGGATAGGACAGCGAGAGAAGCTTTGAGGCTTTTTATATCCACAAGTATGGCGACGCGAGCGTCGTGAGGCTTTTCGTTACACTGCACTAAGTATACAAAGATTATATAAGTGTCAGCCTCTAACCTTTTACGTCATTTCCTGCTATTTATGTTTGCGTTTCCTTTCATAAACTTTTAGTTGATAGCTGCACTTTTGTGTGTGCCTTTTGTGTTGTCTCTTTTTCGAGCAGATTTTGTAGATATAAACATCAATAAATAGCTGCAGTAATTGCGTGCCAGGCTCCTACCGTGTAGTTTATGAAATATTAAGAAACTTACCTCCACAAACGCGATGAACCTTGCCTTCTCTGTACCATTCCATATGGTTGGTTCTCTGGTGAGATCCTTACTTTTTACCTTCTCTGTACAATTTCATATGGCTGGTTCTCTGCTGAGATCCATACTTCTTGGAAATAGGATATTGTCATTTTGATTATAAATACGTTAAGGCTCCGTCCTCTGTAGCCAGTTGCAGTGATGAAAAATGCCTCATGAATCCTAATAAATGGCCTATATGTGCGCGTCTGGGTTATGGGGCGATAATATATCCGTCTGCAGTTCCAAACGTCATACAATGCTTGAAGAAAAACTGATAGTTGGGCTAGTTTGTGTCCCTTCCCTTCGTCTCATGAAGTTGTACGCTGTTACCACCCGCAATACTTGACCGTGTTCACCATTTGGGCATTCGTCTTACTACGGCTACTTTTCGAACCAGCCCCGTAGAAAGTCTTTACGTGGAATCAAATGAGTGCGTGCTTCATCTGGAAAAAACCTTCATGCACTTTGTACATTTCCCCAAGGTGAACGCTGACAGAAAACAACCTTCCTACTCCACTAATAAAGATTTGTTTGGCTCCGCTCTGTTTTAAAACCTGCCTTCGATGAGAGAGAAAATCCTACACAGTTTACCGGAAGGGTTTATTAGCACAAAAAAAAAACTGGTGTTCCATTTGAACACAATTTAATAGCTCCTGCAGCATGCCCGCCACCATGGCAGTGGCAGACTACAGATTGCGACGTGCCTTTCCCAAAGGTTACGAAGTACGTACCTATTCCACATATCCGGACGTACTTCTTGGAACTGTAACACAAGTACGCATGTCCCGAGTTCTTTACAGACGCCTGAAAGTCTTACTCATCTGTGTCATTACGCAGCGTTCGGTCCATTCTTTTCAGAAGCTGGTGTTATGCATTCCGATAGAAGCATCTCCACTGCAGAAGGTTTTGCTTTACTTGCGGTCGTTACACAATGAACAATTAAAACTGCAGAAGGTAATACTTTATACAGATTTGCTAGTCGTGGTGAAAGCTGGTGAAAACACAAAAACTTTGTTATTGTCTCACTTTATTCCCTATTTAACACTGTCTAAAATCCCAACAGCACGTCGTAGTTGTTTGGAAGCCAGGGCACCACAATATTCAAGGTAACGTGTTGGCCGATAAGCTGACCACATCCGTTCATGAAAGCGCTACCGACTCATTCATGCTCGTCCTAGAGGTTGCAATGAAAACATTGCTGAAACGAGGGCTCAGAGCTAATCGGCAGTGTACATGGAATGAATACACGCAAAATAAACTACATGTCATCAAGACGTACATTGGTTACTGGCCGCTAGCGTCAAAATCACACCACACAGAAGCTACGCTTACAAGACTAAGAACAGGGCATACACACAACACACATCCACGCCTTTTGTGCAGTGGCGATCCACCTCTGTGTGATAGATGTAGTGAATCACTTACTGTCAGACGCGTTCTCATCCAATGTACTGAATAAGACTCCATTAGAAAAAACCTTTTTTCGTCAGAATAGCGAGAACACATTCCACTTCATCCTCGGGTGTTCATTAGAAATGAACGGTATTTTTACACTTCAGTCATTGTAAGCGTTTTTAAACAAACTTTATAGCTCTCATGTCATATATAAGGAAACTCCGTAGCGTAACGTCTCAGCAGAGGTTGTTGCTATGCTAACTACGCTGAGAAGCAGCTGTCTCTCATACTTTGGTTTCAAAAGCATTGAGGAGGCATTCGTGTCATTTTATGATAGCTCACATAGTCATTTGTAATTCACTTCACATCCACACATAACATTGCGTATCACTGTCATAATTTTGTAGTTTATACAAGCCTTTTACACATCTATATAGCGCGTGAATTTAGGCCTCTAAACATTCGTAATATACCATGCCATCGCAATCATTGGCCATCACTTACATCATATATAAAACATGGCGCTCTTTGGCCACCCAAGACCCATGCGCCACAAAACGCCACTAATCATCCCCATCGTCTTCGTTCAACAAGTTTTCGTTGTATGTCTGGAAGGAAAGTTGTAAACTACAGAGAGCATTTTTTATGAAGGAGGGAAGCTTTTCAAAATTATTTTAGTCGTCATGACCCAAAGTAACATTCAGTAGTTGATCTGTGAAAAAAAATCAAAGCATAATATATAGCAAGCTTTTTCTATCAATAGAAAACAGTTCTGTGACGCCAAGCCACACCAACCACATTGAATCCTTCAAAAAAATTGTTAACATAGTGCTTTCTTCGCATGCGCAGTGAGAAATAAAATTACATAAAACACATAAAAAAGAAAGTAACACTTTTCTGCTCCCACACGGTAACCTTGTTCGCAATCAGCAGCTTTTCTTCTTTTTTTAGAATATGGAGTTCTGCAATCTAAATACATTTGCCAGCTTTTTAACATTTCAGTGCACATACGTATCATCATTGGTTCATGCTCAGCATTATGCCAGTACTTCAGAGATTTTGTGAAAAGTTAACATCAGCAGCAATCAAGGCATTACTGCACTTTTGCACTGTGCATTTCGCACATAACGCCACTGAAAACTTAATGTTACTCTTGTTCTAGGTTTATTCTGAGTAATGAGTCATCATATTCATTAGATATCTGGCAGCAAAATCTCAAAGGGGAATTCGCGAAAGCTGTGCATGAACATTACGCACTGGAAGACTCTAGCACAGTGAACAAGAACATGGCTGTCAGTCCTAAAGGGAGCACCATTACTTCCTCTGCTACACGAGCCTATAATTTCTTTGAAGGGCAGATATTCCTACACGTTTAAAAAGCAATCAAGAAATATGTGCCATTGTGAACTCGGTTCTCATATTCTCTCAATTCTATAGTGTATTGATGGTACAGTAGTTGAACACAGCACAAACATTACTAATAAACTTGAATTTTCGAAGAGTAAAGTTGCTCTTCTTGCTATAAGAAGAAGCTTCCGCACACCCTGTAATGCGCAGTAATCGAGCTGGGTCGCCCTATCGATCCTGAAGTTTTCGCTGTAGCTATAAGCGGCAAAGGATATATAAACCGTGTGTACTCGTGCCTAGCTTATTCTCCGATTGATATTGTCGCTAAATGGGATCCTGTAGAAATAAAAGCATGTGCTAATATGCTTTAGAAACTTCCGCTGCCTCGCAAAACCAACCATAAGTGATGAATTTATTTGCTTTGTGTTGCTTCGTACAAATGTCACAGAGGTGAAGGCTGCAAGTTTCATCATGAATGGCCAAAATGGCTACGTGGGCTAGTTTGCATATCACCATTCATCTGAGTATTCATTTTATTCTGATGTTTATTGTTTGATAAGTTTGTATATACTGTACAAAATGCGGCTGTATTCTTATATTTGATGCAATTAGTGTTCTCTATAGGGCTACAAATTGATTGAATAGGAAAATCATTGAAATAAAAACAAATAAGTAACAAGTGCTTCAGCATACCAACCTTGTCACCTTCCTGAGAGAAAATCAGATATCTCAGTCTGTCACCCTTTACCCATCTCACAAGCTTGTTGCAGCAGTGCGGAAGCTACGAGATGTAAACGAACCACATCCTTAGGCAGAAAGAAACAGTTATGTTTGGAATTTCAATATGTATGCAGAAGGCTCAAAAGACTGCATTCGTTGGGCCCGTGCTACGTCAAAGCAATGCGTGGCATGCTCCTGATGCTCTGCACGTAAATCATAAGAATGACTTATTGTCTTGCTCATCATCATCGTCCTCATCATCATACTTATTGTTATCATCATCATCAGCCTGACTACGTCCACTGCAGGACGAAGGCTTGTCCCATGTTCCTACAGTCAACTCGGACATGTGCTTGTTGCTGCCACTTTATACCCGCAAACTTAATCTCATGTGCCCAGTTATCTTTCTGTCTCCTCTTAACCCGCTTGCCTTCTCTGGGAATCCCGTGAGTTACCCTTAATTACCAGTGGCTATCCTGCCTACGCGCTACTAGCCCTGCCCATGTCCATTTTCTTGTCTTGGTTTCAACTATAATGTCCTTAATCCCGGTTTCCTCCCTGATCCACTCTGCTCTTTTGTTGTCTCTTCAGGTTTCACCTATAATTTTCTATTCTATCGCTCGCTGTGTCCTCCTCAATTTAAGCTGAACGCTCTTTGTAAGTATCTAGGTATCTGCTCCTTGGCTACGTACCGGCAAGATGAAGCTGTTATGTATCTTCCTTTTGAGGGATAGGGCAATCTATACTACCAGTCATATTTTAGAATGTTTGCCATGGGTGCTCCACCTCGTTCTTATTCTGCTGGTCACTTCATTCTCGTGGTTTGGCTCCGCAGTTACTACCTGTCCTAAGTAGACGTAGTCCTTATAACTTCAAGCACACTTACTACCTATCTCGAAGCGCTGCTCTCTTCCGAGGTTGTTGCACATTACTTTCATTTTGTGCAGAATAATTTTAAGACCTACGTTTGTGCACTCCTTGTCTAACTCCATAATCTTGAGTTGAAGTTTGTCCCCTGAGTTACTCAGCAAAGCGATGTCATCGGCGAAGAGCAGGTTTTTAAGGTACTCTTCATTAACTATTATGTTTCACTTTTTCTATTCTAAGCCTGTAAGACCTCCTGTTAGCCTGCGATAAAAAACATTGGGGTGATTGTATCCCCCTGCCTTACACCATTATTGATTAGTATTTTGTCGCTTTCTTTACGGGGCACTATGGTGGCAGTTCAACCCCTGTAGATTTCTTTCAGGACGTTCATATACACTTCATTGACGTCCTGATTCCACAGTGCCTGCATTACTGCTGATATTTCTACTGAATCAAGCACCTTCTCGTAATTTATGGAGGCTATGTATAGTGGTTCGTTGTATTCTGAGGGTTTCTCTATTAACTGATTGATAGTATGAATGTGATCGATTGTTGAGTAGCCTGTTCGAAATTTTATTTGTTCTTTTTGTTGATCGAATTTTAATGTTGACCTAATTCTGTTAGCAATTACCCTTGCAATTAGCTTGTATACGGCGGAGAGCAATCTGATCGACCTGTAATTCAAGTCCTTATCTTCTCCTTTCTAGTTTATTAAGATGATATTAGCATTTTTTGAAGATTGTGGTACTCTTCCCGTTAGAAGACACCTCGTAAACAGGGTGGCAAGATTTTCTAACACAATCTGTCCGCCATTTTTCAGCAGACCTGATGTTACCTGATCCTCACCAACAGCTTTGCGTCTTTGCATGTTCTCTGATGCTTTTCTGATTTCTATCACTACTGGTTGGGTGTTATCTGGGCTACTGCTAGTTCTTTTATTAAGGTCGTGGTTGTCCCGAATACAGTACAGAGCTCCGTAAAACTCCTCCGCTATTACAACTATCCTATTCATATTGGTAGTTTCTTTGCTTTCCTTGTCTTGTAGTGCATACATCTGGTTTTTGGCTATCTTAAGTTTCCTCTTCTTTGCTTTGCAATTTCCTCCGTTCTTCAGAGCGTGTTCAATGTTCTCTATGTCATACCTTCTTAAATCGGATACCTTACGCCTAATAACCAACTTCTAAAGGTATGCCAATTCTATTTTGTCTGTTGTATTTGAGGCTTTCATGCTTTAAGGTTGTTCGTCCCTTGCGACAGCTTGGCAGTGTCCTGCCTAGGTACCGTACCTCCAACTTACACTGGACACTTCATATTGATACTCGTCAGAATATCATTCATTTCGTCAAGGCTAAGGCTGGTTTCTTCAATAAAAGCCGAGTACCTGTTCTGAAGCAAGACTCTGGATTCCTGTACTTTCTCTCTCAATCATAGCTGATTGGTTGGCTTCTTGCGTATTAAGTTCTGTCGGTCCTTCTTCAAGTCTAGGCGAATTTGAGACCATACTATTACATAGTCAATGCATCGTACTTTGCCACTTTGCCGCACTTCCACATCCTGCACGATGCCTGAATGGGCAGTCACTATAAAGTCTATTTTGTTTTTGATAGCAGCATTAGGGCCCTTCCATGTCCACTTAAGGATCTGTAGTTTTTGGTAGAAAGTAGTGAATTCACATAAATAGTTGCGTTCTGCGAATTCTACTATTATCTCCTTTCTGACATTTCTAGTACCTATGCCATAATCTCCTACTGCTTGGTCTGCAGCCTGCTTCTTTCCTACCTTGGCATTGAAGTCACGCAACCGTATAGTATACTGCGTATTTACCATATTCATTGCCGATTCTACGTCTTCATGGAAGGTTTTAAATGACGCGGCATCATCGCTAGATGTAGGCGCGTGAACCTGTACCACCTTTATCTTGTATCTCTTATTGAGTTAATTACGATACCTAACAGCCTTTCAATAATGCTATAGTATTCTTCTATGTTGCCAGCTCTATTGTTTTCAATAAGAAATCCCGCGCCCAGTTTTTTTCTGTCAGCTAAGCCACAATAGCAAAGGACGTGCCCAATCAATAGCTTTGTATAGACTTTATCTGTTCTGCTAACCTCACTGGGCCCTATTACGTCCTATATAACACCCTCTAGCTCCTCCAATTGTACAGATAGACTTGCCTCGCCAGAAAACGTTTTAGCGCTACACGTTGCCACGTTCAGGTTCCAATGGCGGCCTCTCCATATCCAGAGATTTTTAGCACCCTCTTCTGCGTTGCAGATCTGACCGCCGCTATGGCCAGTTTAGCGGCCACTGGGGACGGAGGGCCATGAGTTAATTGCCGAATGCATGTGAGAGGTAGTGGCCAGATACTGCACCACGGTGGCCGATCCTTATCTGGTGACGGAGTGCGTTACTGGCGGTGGTCACCGGTGAGGCCGCACCCCAGGCTTCTTATGGCAGTTCCATCACCACGCGGTTTTTAAAAATTTGGTTGGGAACTGCGCGGCACCGGGATTCAAACCACGGACCTCTTGCACACCAGGCTGATATTCCAATCACTACGCCATTGCTGCCACCCCTGGCACCTCTGTGTAATTGTGATACGAACAATCATAGTACATTACCAGCAAAAAGTAACACTGTTGCAGTTACAGTTAACTAACACAAAAGGAAACCCTGTTGCAGTTACAGTGAAAATTAGCGACATTACTCTTCCATTACCACACAAAGTAAGGCTTGTGTTACATGCTGAATGATACAATTATTTTAGTAAAACATATGATGAGGCATGGTAACTGGGTAATCGATGACTACAAAGTCCATTGATGATTAAAAATCAATCACTATGTCTTTTAGGTCTACAAAAGCTGTTCGAAGAATTTCGCGTCCGCGAAGGAATAGTAACCGTTCGGACACGAGTTCGCAAAAACCAAAGGCCAGACTTCTTTGCACGATCAGTGCACGATCACTTCGAAGTAACGAAGTGGGGATTAGGAAGCGACATGATGACATTCGCTAAACGGGCAGTAAATGACAAGAAAAGGGCAAAAAGGGCAAGGTTGCTAATTTTAACTATATGCAACGTGTTCCTAGAGGGCAAAAGCGTACTGTCAAACACCGGGCTGGTGCCCCCCTTGTGATGAAGGATAATCTAAAAAGATTTAGGGGAAAATGCTTGCTAGGTCTAGGACAGGTCATTGGCACCTAGTTGGCTTGTAATTCAGGTCTCCCAGAAATAAGAGGGGACGCTTGATCAGGTGGAACGCTTTCTCGGCAATTTATGGTAGCCACAAATATTTTATAAGAAAGTGAAAAGAGAGGGGGCGCTTGGTCCGGCGGAACGCTTTCTCGGAAATTTATGGTAGCCATAAATACTTTTTACCATGAAGGTGTTTTATACAGGAGAACACAACGACTTCGTTATGTATTTCCGTCAGAAATATGAGCTTATGAAATATTTACGGACAGTTTGCAAAGAGAAAAACGAGAAAAAAATGACAGCATATTCACGGTGTGAATAATGGAGAGTGGGGCGACGCTTGGTGAGCACGCCACTGCCGCGCCACTTCGGCCTCCCCTTCTGGTACGCCGCGATTTTGTCAGCGCCACCACGAAGCTTCACGGCACGCTTTTGCCTCGTGCACTCGCACATCGGGGTTCCGTCTTCAAGCGCAAGCTGCCGCCATCTTGCGCCTACGCTGCTCAGCAGCTGTGTCCATACGCCGACCTTCTGAATGTGCGCTTGCGCAAGAACTGCTCTTATTTCAGTACACCGCGCCCTCTAGCGTACGGTTTCGCCGACGAACACGCGACTGCCAACGTCATTGTGTGACGTCATTCTCATTGTCTCGCACGCTCACACATTGGTGTTCAGTCTTCGAGTGCGAGCCGCCGCCAACTTGCGCGTATCATACTTCTTATCGGCAAACCGTAAATCATCCACTGGCCACATCCGTCCGTAGTCTGTCTGTCTGTCTGTCTGTCTGTTCTATGCTTAGATGGACGGTTTCATGAACGGACGTACGAACGGATGGATGAACGAACGCATAGATGAACTCAAGGACAGACGCATGGACGGAGAGACGCATGAACGAACGCAGGGACGGACACATGGATGGATAGACGGAGTACGGATGGCCGGAAGGACGCATGGTCTGATGCATGAATAGACGGACACACGGATGAATGGATGGACGCATAGATAAACGCCTGGGCGCACGGATGGACGCACGGACGGACGAGCACATGAACGAACGCACGGACAGACAGATAGACACATGGACGGAAAGACGGGCGAATAGACGAACGCAGGCACGGACGCACAGATGGATGCATGATAGGACGGACGGACAGATGGACGCGTGGACAGACGGATGGACGGACGCATGGACGGACACACGGACGGATGAATGGACGAATGGACAAACGCAGAGACGGACGAACGCACAGATGGACACACGTATGGATGCACGAGGGTACGGACGGATGAACGTATGGACAGATACACGAATGAATGGACGCATGAACGGACGGACACATGGACAAATGCAGGGACGGACGCAAAGACGGATGGACAGATGGACACACAAGAGGACGAATGGGCAGACAGACGCATGGACGGATGCACAAATGAACGGATGCACGGATGGACGGATGGACGCATGAAGGAACGAATGGACGCATGGACGGATGAATGGATGGATGACCGGATGGATGGAAGGAAGAACGAACAGACCGACGGAAGCGCGGGCGGACTGACGGACGCTTCGTCCTACTTATTATTATTCACTCCATAGATATGATATGATTTTTATTATTTGTGATACTACAGGTAGCGTCCTCTAGTATCGTACCATTTGCATTTTCAGCGTGTACGCATTTCGTTATATGTACAAGTACGGCCTTCTATTGCCGGTTCAAGAACAAACCAGAAGTGGCTATATGCGATTACGACGGGACGCTGAGCCCACGTCTTAAAGGGCCACTCACCAGGTTTGACAATTTTGAGCTGATAAGCGCAATGCGTAGACGAGGCGTTCATGATCACGTCTGCCAAAATTTGCAAAGCTACGCGCCGCGGAAATGGGTCAAATTTCAAGATGAAAGCTGCTCGTCCTCCCCTCTACCGGTGCACGCATAGAGAATGAGGGCATGTCGTGGGCCTAGGAGTGGCTCTACGTACACAGCGCTGCGGTCACGTTGGTCCTCCACGTAGACGACTCTGCTCTGAATTCAACAGTATACCACGTGACATGGCAAAAATTATTTAACACAACATGCGTAGTTTATGTATTTGTTGCTTTAAGAGATGAGTAAATTTTGAAGTAAAAATTGAGGCGCAATAAAAAATTGTGCACGTTTTTCTTACATTTTTTTTCGTGAAATGTTACGAGATGCGGGGCTAATGTGCCTGCGTTTCACATGCGTTCGGGTTCCCGTGGTCAGCGCATTGGGCAGACGACCGCCGCGGAACGCTCCTACGCGTTCGCGCACTCATTGTGCTCATCTACTCTACCACGTCTGAAAGCCAGCGTTTCCAAACAATCCCGCAGAAACAGGCGGAAGACCACAAAATAACACTGGTCAACAAAGCAACGCCGCTCGCGTGCACGGGGGCTGGGCTTGTTCGGGCACGTCATGTGAACGTCACCTCTTGAGGCCCGTTTACATTGACCCGACGAGGGTGCGTTGAGTCGAAATAAACAGGTTTTCCGGACTCGCCCTCCCCATGTATAAGCGGACGCGTCGGGGCGGAGAGTCGTCGCGGCGAGTCCCGTCGACCCGGAGACAGGGGGTAGGTTCACCGAACTCGCCGCGCTCAGAAAGGGCATGTATAACCGGTCGCGCTGAGTTGACGGCTCGTGACCTCTCCCGCACGTCGCCGTCTCCGCTCCCCCATCACTCCGACGTTGCTCTTTCTCTGTCGGCTGGTACGCGCGCGCTAGGCACAATGACATCCTCGCGGGCTCCACGCACCATGTGGACAGATGATGAAATAACGACGTTGCTAGCTTTAGTCAACGAGAAAAAACTGAGTGATTTGCTCGATAGCAAGCATAACAGAACGAGGACATCGTTCTGTTATGCGGTAAATGCAGATCACTTTTACGTTTAAATCTTGCTTGGCACGTCCTACGAGAGCTTGTTGGTTATCGTTCTCACGACCGGCTATTTTGCTCTGCCCGTAGCAGGAAATCGGCTTGTGTGCCAGAAATCTCAAATACGTGCACATGAACGCTTTAATAAAGTTTCTGGTCACCTCGCCATCAGAATACATTTGCGTAAATTCACAGAATCGTCTACTAGTGCGCAGCATTCCAACTCCGCTTGCATTTATTTTGCGTTCTTCACAGCCAGGTTCGACTATGAAAAGGCAAATACTTTCGGGTATTTTATTCTTTGTAAGTTTTGTTTTGGATTTTTTTGCAAGTGGTGTAAATTGACTTTATCACAAAAATTAAGTGCCTTTACCAATACATGTAGTTTCCCCCAGAGGAAAAGCGTAGTCCAGGGTTGGTTTCGCTCTGAAATATTGAAATATTATACGCAGTACGGTAAAACGATTCCAGTCGGTAGGAAAAGAACCGCATTTAAACGCATTCACCACTAGTGTATGTTAATGTGCTTTGCGGGAAAGCAGTGCAGTGTTCTTCACCAAAGTCAAATTTTTACAGCTTTTCAACTTTTCCAGCGACAACGCAGCTACATAGCTTGCTTGCATTGTTGACGGTAAGTGGGGGAAAAAACACGAGTGGCGAAGACAGTAGTTTAGAAGCGCTGGCACATGAACTTTGAAAAATTTGCAATATTGCTCATGTTCAGGCACTTATCGGTTTGTGTGGCGCTCCATATAAAAATATACGCTTTGGATCATTTCAAAGGGTGCAGAAACGATATTTATTTCCGTAAGTTTAATACGAATCTTTGTTTTACGCGAGAAAATATTATTTATATTGAGCTGCCCCCAAGGCTGACAACGGCGGACCGTTAGCGCACTTCACTGCACCGAGGGTTCCTCGGCAGCCTCCTAAATGCACCAAAGCCGGCTTGCTGATTCGTGCTCCATTTTCCTGCGCTTACCACCAGTAATAGAAACAAATTATGCAGCTGCATTATCTCATAAAAAGTTGTAAGAGCGGTAAAAAATGTTTAAATATCGCCCAAGAACAACGCATTGCTTCCCCTCAAAGAACATCTTGAGACAACCTAGTAGCTGTGAACGCGTTGTGCCAAGGAAACGCTGTGTTCTTCCTACCCACCAGTTTTTTTCACAACCTAGTTATTGGGCGCTGCCACGATATATAAATTGCTCTGAGATACTGAGAAAAAATACCAAGACGGGAGCGGAGATAGCCATCGCGGTGGCGGGGCGACAACTGCGTAAACAACCGCAGCCCACAGCGGCGAGAGCGCAGGCTTGGAGGAGCGGAAACCGGTACCAGAAGACGGGCTTTCAGCTCGCCTCGACGCAAAGCGTCGCTGCGATCACCGCTCACCTCAACTCGTCCGTGCGAGTTCATATAAACTCAGGCGCGTCGAGGTAAGCTGAACCCGCCACTCAACTCAGCCCGCCCCCGTCGCGTCCATGT
The DNA here is from genome assembly GCF_043290135.1 of Rhipicephalus microplus. Classification (NCBI taxonomy): domain Eukaryota; kingdom Metazoa; phylum Arthropoda; class Arachnida; order Ixodida; family Ixodidae; genus Rhipicephalus; species Rhipicephalus microplus. The sequence goes on from NC_134710.1 coordinate 439,975,873, forward strand.
ACACGGGGCTTTGGTCGGATGCCGGAGAGGGTGGGGAAGAGATTTGGCTTGCGAAGGCTACGCGGAGGAGCGGAAAGGGTTTTCAGCTGATCTCCTCTCACCCTCGTTTCGCGCCGCTTCGAAAAACGTAATGAACAAATCGGAAAAGTTTTTGTGGCAAAATGTTTCTCATCGTACACCCAACAACTTCCACTGTCTAACTAAAATTTGGTATGGGGCCTGGTGAGTGGCCCTTTAAGGAGCTTCGCTTCTAAAGTTCCGCCGCGGAAACCGAAGCGACTTTGCGCTCCTCAGCGCGCTCCGCTAACCACTACACCACAGAGCGGCACCTGTCCAACATGTTAACGGCAAGCCATTTATATTCACCATGTAGTGCTGGCGGTCCTCAGAGCTCGGCTACTTCAGCACGTCATCAGTAGGGACGGCAGGACGGCCGCGCGCGCTATAAATATCGTGCTGCGCCACTCCGCGCGCCGGTGCTCGAGCGTCTCCACATCACGTGGTGCGTATAGATGCGTAATAATGTTCTCTAACGTGGCGATTCACTCGCACGTGCGCTCATCTCGGGATTCGGGTGCCTTGTATATCTTGTGCTTCTACGGCAAGTATGCTTTGAAGTTACAGTAGCTGAAAAGAGCACGAGCGTCATTTCCGTCAAGGCCACAGCCGTGTTTACGAAGAAAGCGCGCTGCTCACAAACGAAAAAGTAAGAAGTTTGACCGTTGTTTGCGCTCGCCCAGTGAATACCTGGGCGTTGATTTGGTGCGTTTTTTTTTTTCGTTTGAGCAGCATGCTTACGGTGTCGAGCTGTCACAGTTGTTAGTCCGCGCTCGTGCTCTGTATACTCATTTCATGCGTGCTTTCTGGATGAGGTGTGCGCTGCAAGTTTTGAGCTGATTGATGTTCTTCGCGTCACATTGCAATTTTTAACTGGAGCATTTATTGCGTCAAAGTTGTGTCGATATATTGCACAATGAACGCTCAACTTACTTAGCGAGGACCAATTTCACTTTCGTGTTATACTGATCTATAAAACCAGAGATGAACCACGTTTTCTTTTGGAGGGACGGATGGGGACTAAAGTTCGTCCGTGTGTTTATATGGGTGCGTGCATATATATACAAGCAAAATTCAAAAATTTTGGAGAAGACTCGAACCACCGAACACCTCCCCCCCCCCCCCCATCGGCTACGCCCATGTTATGCGGAGCCTGTTCAACACTGCTGGGCCTTTGACCTACACAGTGCGAGGACGCTGCCTCGCGAAAGGAAGCTATAGCGGAGGAGAGGGGTAGGGATGACTTCTGGAAACGTTTTTAATGTCATGTGTGACTGGTAGACTGATTGGCATCAACATTTCTTTAACTGTTCACTGAGGAAATGCCTATTGTGTTAATTGGGAGCATGACAATCGTTTATACATATTTTTCAGACCAGCTTGCGCTAGTTTGCGTTTTTGTTCGTTTTTTTTCTTTTCAGTCATTTCGCGTTGCGGTTTTTAGCCGCCTGTAAACACGATTAGCTAGGAGCTGCTGATGAAGGAATGCACCTCCAACACATCAAGAGCAAAACTAGAAGCTCAAGTGAGAAAACATATAGATGTCGACCCCCCCTACTCCCAATAAAGAAAAGTGGGGGACGTGAGATTACGAAGCTGTTCAGTTGCGTATATAATGATTGATTTGCTGTCGGTAGTTTAACGCAAACCTCAAATACGGACTTCTGTACCGAAAGTGCTCTTCTTAGTAAAATCTTCCCAACTGCGAGGGATGCCCTGTTGTGGACAATTCAAAGGTGGGAAAGACATGGTAAAGAAAAAGTTCTAATAAGTGAAAAGCGTTTAACACAGTGTTGCTGTTAGACATTTTTTATAAAAACAAAAGAAACTGTAAGGGCATTTTTCTGTTGCAGTTACTGTTTAAAAACGTATGGGTTACAGTTACATGTTATTGGTAGCTAAAGGTAACTAGTTACAACTACAAGTTATTAAAAAGTAACTATTTACCGGTAACGCGTTACTAGCTACTGCCCAAGACTAATAAGAACCAACATGACAATGCCCATGGAGAGGCGACTGCTTCGCACTTGCTACTTGCCCATTATACACGAAGCAATGGATAAATGTTACAATCGGCTATTCATTTGTGTCCTCGCACACTAAGGAAAAATTGTAAGTACGTTTAGTCCTTAGTATTGAGATTACCTGTTTTTGTGAAACGCATGTTAAGCATCATACTCCAAAATTGGAAGTGAAATCCTGAAAATAGTGAAAAATAAACACGCATACATTTTTTGAAGCATGAAGACCATATATAATGCAAGCACAAGCTTCAGTTGATAACCTGCGAGCCACACAGCCCATTATGACGTCCTCTTAATTCCGATACACAGGCAACTATTGACTACGTGCGCTGCCACCTTTTTACTTTTTTTCTTGCGCCTCTAGCGCTGCTGTCCAACACGAAGAATGTTGTTAGTGGCATATCCGCGTGCTTGCTTTACTCGCCTAATGCGTTCCAAAGGCGCTTTGGCAATGCCATTGAGATGTTGTAGAGTGGATGAACACACCACGAGGGAGGGTCGCTATTTCTATTAGCTTAGCAGCCTCTTCGTTTCCACACCACTGCAACCAGCTTGTGAGAGGAGTATTGTGTAAGTGCAAAGAGTTCTTATTGCGGCAAAAAGTTTGCCCGTCGAGTAGTTTGCTCGATTTGTTTTCGCCTACTTGCATATATGTCAGGGTCGTATCTAAGGGGTGGAAAAACGGACACTTGCACTCCCCCCCCCCCCAAATATTTTTCGCCATTGCACAGAGAGAAAGAAATGGCCATATTTAGGGGGTGCTCCTCCCTAAATCAAGGTGATGCTGCCCCTTCCCCCCACAAGAAAATAATTGCTGGTTATGTGCCTGACGTATGTATATGCAGGACGGGAAGTGCGTCTGACACCCTAACAAAATTCAGAGAACGTGGTATTTGCTCGCTGTCTTGGAATTGCTTTTTCTGTAGTGGCAGGCATATTGAGTTGATTGAGAGCATCATTTACAACAGTAACGAAAAACATAGAATAAATAACCTTTGAATTAGTGGAGTAAAACGGTTATGTCCAAAGGTAAAATTGAGGTCTTTCACGCGAAAACTCATTACAACTTTCAGATTACATAAAAGCGCCATTTATTAATAAATGCGAAGTAATAAAGCTTTCCAGGTTATCTGATGAAATTGAGACCGAGACGCGAGAAGGTGCAACTGTCATATTTGTCTGAGACGTGCACGATGAGTGATCATCACTATATGAACTATCAACCGCCTTCGTTGTATGGATGCGTGGCCTGCGCTTGCAATATTAGCACGCATAATGCACATACGTTAACGAATGGGGAAAGACTGCACCTCTGCCCCGCCATGGTGGTCTAGTGGCTAAGGTACACGGCTGCTGATCCGTAGGTCGCGGGTTCGAATCCCGGCTGTGGCGGCTGCCTTTCCGATGGAAGCGAAAATGTTGTAGGCCGGTGTGCTCAGATTTGGGTGCACGTTAAAGAACCCCAGGTGGTCGCAATTTCCAGAGCCCTCCACTACGGCGTCTCTCATAATCATATAGTGGTTTTGGGACGTTAAAACCCCACATATCAAGACTGCACCTCTATAAGCATAAAAGTGACGTCCTTCCTGTCGTCTGTTCGTTGCGCTCGTCGACTCTCCAGTTGTGGTTTCAACACAGAATTTTCCTGAATTCCATTATGCTACAATAACTAACAGAATGTGTCTTCTCTATATCGCAAAACTGTAATGAGGTTTTCGCATAAACAATATGAATTCTGCTATTTGAGATAAGCGCATAGCTCCTGTATATAAAAAGTTATTTTAACTTTGTAATTACGGTCTCGATTGAAGTATTGAACCACCTTATAATTCAAGCCTCTGCACAAAATTTTTGCGCATGTCAATCTCTCATGTTTTTTTTTCGCAGCATAACCTACGTTAACAAAAAATAGTTGTGAAGATGACGACCATATATCGCCTTTGCCTATTTCTTGGTTGATTTTGCATCTGTATTCACGAAAACAATTTTAAATAATTGACAGTCAGCGCTGTGTGCCTATAAGTCTGTGTGTGTGTGTGTGTGTGTGTGTGTGTGTGTGTGTGTGTGTTAGCGAGCGAGCAAGAGAGAGTGTGTCTGTTATAGCCTGTCTCTTCAAGCTTAGCTGCATAATGATATAGGTTGTTGTAGTAATAACCAATTTTTTTGAAGTTCAGGTATAGATACACTTCTGGACTTTTATTCATTACCATTGTTTACATTTTTGTTTTTTTTGCTCTTCTGATGTTTTCAGGTAGTTATGTTTAGACGACTGATATGTAGAATCTCCTAAAAGTGACCGACTCCTCAGCAATACAAAAGAAAACACGTGAGTGCGTGGTGAATAGCCTCAAACCTCAACTCAGGTAATGCGCGTATGTCGCTCTCAAAATCTAGAGAAATGACTTCGGCTGTTTCATGAAATTCTGCCTTTCCCACTAAATATCTGATTTCACCACGATCAAAGTATAGGATACAGAAGGAAGCTTGATATTTAGTTCTTGCCACACTGCACACAGCAGAGGGCGATACCATTTCTGTTATTTGTAGTTTGGTGTGTGTTTATATGTTTTTGTTACATGTGGTCACATATACAGTAGGGCGTGTGGAGCTATAGAGACAGCACACGGTCAGGGTTTGTTTCGCGTACCTTCCTTTCACCCGAAAGTGGCCCGTAATAGAGAATCAGCTGTATTTTTTATCGCTAACAGCGAATAGAGTGTACCGACATCTATAGCGGGACTGCGGCGTCATTGAGACCCAATTTCCGATAGCGGCCCTTTCGTATTGTCTTGCGTTAAGTTTAAAACAATTTTACAAGCACTATCGGGTCCCACACATATTCTCACGATGGCAGATGAGTTTTGCAAGCTATTTGAAAACCATAATATAGAATGTTTGTGTGCTTTATTAATCTTGCTCCTGTGGGGAATTGAAGAAGTTTTTTTAAGACTAACTTTAATGAATATAGAAATAAAAGAATCAACCTGATTCGACATATAATCTCCACTCTCTTCAACACATTTCACACTTCTCTGTACTAATTGATGTGTGCCCTTCAAAAAAAGCCCGAACATTCACATTGAAATGTCAACAAACTGGATTATTCCCTTAATCATGTGCTACAAAGTTTCTGGGGGCGAAGCGCTTTATGGCATCGGTTTGTCGGCGTGTCTTTGGTTTGTCAGGGTGAATCACAAACGAGGATGTGCCACAAATGTTTTCCGGTTCACACTGTGCATCTCACCAGTTTCGTCGTTACTGCTTCAAACATCAAGTCGTACTTAGCCGCGATGCCTAAACCTGCAAATAAATTTTTAAGACGCTGAAGTTCTCTGTTTTAAATCAAAAACGGTTCATCTCAACGGTGGGGCCACCTGCTTAAAACATCAGTTTTCGAAAAAGGCATAAAAATTAATGGCGTTTTACTTGCTACCGGTTCACCAAAGTTGGAGAATGCAACATTTAGCTCACCAAACATCCGGCGACGTTAGTGGAGCTAAAACGCCCTTTTCTACGCGCCATATGAAGCTAGAACCAGGCGTGAAAAAAGAACCTTAGAATTGGCTAGATTCTGAACGAGTTTTCAAGGGACGTTACTGTATCTGAACGAACCTTCTCTACATATCTGGTTGCAGGCTTGGTACCGCTTGTTCCTCATGAAAAAAAAACACTCTCTGAAAGCGATGTCTCAAATTACTATGTCCGGCTCTTCTTACTCTGGGTGCATATTGAAAACGCCGGCTCACATTGCATGCATCGTTGATCGCCGCTCAAGTTTCACAGTAGTGCCGCTAAAACTTTCTTACGTTTTGCTTTTTAAAATTTTCTCTATCTTTGGCAAGATGCAAAAGCCAGTGGGTGCAAAGTGTGATATATAGGTTGTGCGACTGATCTGGTTCAGGTCAAAGCGGGCTGCTCCAGTCCTTGCAGTAGCTGGCCGCGTGAACTGGAGCGTTCACATAAGCCATGCGGATACCATGAAAACTCCATCAGTTCTCATTTGTTATGTTGTGCAGTTTCTGTGAACGTATGGGCGCAGCTGATGCTCAGGCATCGTCCCCAATAGACGGTCGTATTGGCCTAAAGAGCTGTTTCGAAATTGCTCTTACGTTTGGATGTCAGGCCAGCAACTCATAAAATGAATGGTAAATGGTTGTAAAAATTGTCTTACTTTCTAAGAACAGGGTTAGTGCATTCTGGTTCGCGACTAAGCTTAAGCTGAATGCTTGTTATGTTAATTGTTTTGAATATTTGACAACTTGGCCTTCTTCTTGATTTGAAGTGTCTAAAAACTAGAATAATAAGCGAAATTGTGCCTAAACTCTCAAATAATCAAAAAAATCAACCAAAGAAGCTTACTATTCTATTTAAAATATAGTGTTACTGGATGGTGGAATTTTTGGTGGATATGGTGAAAATGACAGTGGATAACGTTGAACTGTAGTGGTCTTGATGGCTGATGACGGCGAAAGTGGAAAAATTGGTGGCAGATGGTGGTGGTTGTGACGAGCCAATGGTATACTGTTAACAGAAAATGCCGCCTGATGGTGGCGTGTTTGGTGGATGGCTTGGTTAACAAGCTGGATGATGGTGGCATGATGGAAGCTTGGTGGATGATGGTGGCATTAATAAAAAGCAGATGGCAGTGTGTGAAATCACGATGTCTAGCGCGTTTTGTTTTTCTCTGAGTAAACAACGCTTCAGTTTTTGTGTAGCGTAAAATGTGGCCATGAATGTTTACATTTCGTTCACGTATACATCAGTTTGACATTCGAGATGTGGTGCTTTGTTGTGATGTTTAGAAGACTAGAGGTGTCGTTGTGAACATTGACAGTAAATGTGTTACATCGCCGAGCAGTTGACGAGAAATAAATGAGTTCCAGTTTGCAATTGCCTCAACGGTAGACACGAATACAACGGTCACTTGATCATCACTTCGCTAAAAGCGCAACTCTGGCAATTTTCGCAGACCCAATTACTCCAGCCGTACTTTTAAGTTAACAAAGTGCATGCGATGTTAAAACGTCTAAATTTTTACCTTCGACATACGTCGATAAGAGTCCCAGCGAGTTTGACTTTCACCCTTCTGTTTTACCACCGCGATTTCCACCAAAGGTTAGACCAAACAACCGAACCCATACAAGCACTATCGGTGCTTCTGGATTTCCGAATACACAATTTCGACGAGTGAGAACCACAATACAGCACAGCCGTGGCGTCATTTAACCTAAATGAAGCAGTTTTCTTAGTGTACAGTATCCGCGCAAAAAGCTACAAACATCGATGCGACGCGGTGCCAGCACTTCCCGCAAGCGTACGCATTCCGTCACCGACAGCTGCAGGTCGTACTGGCCGGTACTTCTCTGGATTTTATGCGAGAACACATACCTGTCCATTCGTATGCTTACTGAACCAATATCATAGCTTAGTGTTTCCTGTGCATTGCATTTTGTCAGGCCTAGCCGTTATGTAGTTGTTGCTAACGGTATAGCTACAGCAGTGCGCTGGCACGACTGCACTGTACGTTGCGCGAAAAACATCGCACTACTCTATCACTTGTGGGGGCGTATCTATCAAATGAGCCTAGAGCCGTCATAAAACCTGAGCAGATGTCACCCTTTAGTACGAGCGAGAAACGGATAATAAACTTGACGTTAACCGCCGGTAAACTGTACCTACTCATCAGTACACTTGGTTTTTTCTTTCTTGCGGTTGTGAATTGTAAAAAAAATATAGCGCTGTTGCCATTATTTCAGTGAAATTTATTCTAGGCAGCAGTGTTTGTGTTTAATGAATGTGCCAGTTTCAGTAGCAGGTGCAGATCTCGTCTATCTGAAGTAAGCAACAGACATAACTTAAGTTGAATGGTCAGTTAGTAAGTTTACTGGCAGTCTAACAGCAAACTTTATACAGGTTAGCATGGCGCAGTGGTTAGCATGTTCAGTTAAAAAATCAAAGGTTGCATGTTCAAATTCTTGTGGTCAGGTTTTCTTGATTTTTTACATGAGCTTTCTGCGTTGTTTTATACAATTATTTTTTATTTAGTGGCAGCTTTTCATGGTGGTGCAGACGCCGTCTTGCGCGCAAGCATTGCCGGCACTCCAGATTCACCACATGCCACCATACACCATGTCACACCAATATTTCTAACACCATAATCCAGCAAAATGGTGGATGGTGGAATTCTCCGCGTTTTTTTTTTTTTTCAGTAAAGTACGCTCCGTTTTTAGGTGCTCACAGGCTAATCTTTCTTTTGTGTGCCCTTTTTAATTTTTCAGACAGCAAAGAATATTGCATCAACAACCAGTCATGTATTAAATATTGACAGCCAGGCGCTCCTGCAGTCTCGTTCTGGAAACTCCACAAATAGGTACGTGGCTCAGTCACACAGCTTCGAAAAAACCAGATCATGAAGCGGTTGCGCGTGTCTCAGCTATCAAGGCCTTACTTGACAGCCCTGACAAATGGCCAAAGTGTGTGGCTATGTCCCAATGAAATTAGAAAGACCTATAAATATTGTGCTAGAACCAAGTATTCTTTTCGCGATACTAATAACATTTGTATTTTGAAAGTGTGTTCGCATGCTAGAAAATCTGCCTGGTGGCCTGAGTACTGCTCGATGGGAATGCTGAGATAGCTGTGCCTGGTGTGTACTGTTGTTTAGGCGCACATTTTTTCTTTATAATTACAGTTTCTATATCACTAGATATACCCGCTTTATTCTGTTCATGTTGCATGCTCATAGGAAAAAGAAAACGAGGTTGAATCAAGGGCACATTTCTTCTTTGAACAAAACATATTAAAACCAACAGATAATGGAACTGAGAAAGGAATAGTGGCAATATTTGCAGGTTTAGCTGCAGTATAGTTGTTGTGACATAAATGCAAATAGTTTAAGTGGAGGAAAACCCAACTGTGGCTGGGTAGGGACCATATGAAGAACATTAAAATCCGATGGTTGTAGGCACACTCCGTAGCTGCGTGGAATCGGTTTTTGCTCCATTTTATTTATTTGCCACTGGTATCAGAGTTACTACGCTACTGTTAAAACGTACAAAAAGTCCTCTATCCCCGCCGCGGTGGTATAGTGGCTAAGATACTCGGCTGCTGACCCGAAGATCGCGGGACTGAATCCCGGCAGCGGTGGCTGCATTTTCAGTGGAGCAAGAATGCTGTAGGCCCGTGTGCTCAGATTTCGGTGCACGTTAAGAACCCTTGGTGGTTGGAATTTCCGGAGCCCTCCACTACGACATCTCTCGTAATCATCTGGTGGTTTTGGGACGTTAAACCTTACACATAAATCATTCAATCTCCTACACCATCTTTCATTTCAACGTCTCTTGGTTTCATAAGGCAGATAATATGTTTCTATACGCCTGTAATGGACACCTGTAAGTATTGATTCGATGCCAGAGACACTGTTGAGCAAATTTTTCAAAGGCAATACTTGCGCAAACCTATTTGTAGTTAAGATAATTTTAGCACATTCAACACATATGAAAGAATATTGTCCTTCAATTCGTGCCGAATAATGGGAGACATTTTTCTAGTTTATTGAAGTTCAAGTGACGCGTATGTGTTATATTAACAAGCTCACTTAATAGCGAGAACAGAAGACAAGTGTTGTTACCTCTTCATTTTTCCTCATCGCTTGTTCAATGCAGAATCCTCACTGCCATAGAGGGGGCCTCTCAAGCACTGTCCACATCCACCGTGATCTTCAGTGGTTTTGTGGCTATGGGCAAAGTGGAAATTACAGAAGCCGCTCGTGGCATCGCCATTCGCCTACGAGATAAAGTGACGTACAACTTCAGTCACCCACAAAGCCTTACCGGCGGCACTGATGCTGCTTTCATGCTCTCTGATCCAACTGCTTCCACGCCAAACCTGGCGATTGGCCTGATGCGTAGCAGTGCGCTGTTCCATGAGATGCCCGAAGAAAACATCGCGCTCCACGTCAAAAGAAATGACAAACATTTTGGCTCCACATACGAAGTGTGTTCCTCCGTACTGCAGGTGAAATACTGTGACGACGATGGTGCCGCAGATGTGACCAGTAAGGACGCCAGACTCAGCATCTACTTTCGACAGACATGTGTAAGCGTATTAATAATCATATGAATTCTGTGTGTAGAAGGTAAAAATAGTCTCTCTCATTAATAATTCAGCATAAAACATGCAAGGCCTATTGTGCCTAGCATTTTACAGTATTGTTAACACTGTTTAGGAATGAATATTATTGATGACGGACAGTACTGACAGTGGGAGCCGCTATTCACAATTCAATAATTATTTATTTATTTATTTATTTCGACATACTGCCAATCCCATCAGGGATTTTAGCAGGAAGGGCGTGAACATAAAAATTCGAATAGGTACACAATAAAGACATACATCGCGATAAAGTACAGAATGAAACTAACAGAATCGGATCATTTAACAATTTCAGATCAAAGAAGGCATAAAACATTAGTGTAAAGAGAAGTTGTCAGAAGAAAATAAATGCAGCGACTTGGTTGACACATTGGTTGACATATTGGCATATGCATCAAGAAACACAACAAGAAATCACAGCAATAAGAAACTACCCTACAATATGGCAAAGTATTTCAAGGAAGGGCAAATTTATACACACTGAAAAACAGAAACATGTTCAAGAATCAACAGGGCGATTTCTCTTCACCTGGATTCAGTACTAAAAATTGCTTAAAGAAAAAAAATGATGACATGATACTTCGCTCGTACATTGTTCACACGAACACCCATATTAAAATCAACCAGGTGATTCCGTTTGCATAATAAAAAGTTCATTTTCGACAAGGGTTAGAAATTTTGCTAATTCGGTAGTGCTGGAGATACTCGGATCCAGTTTATTCCATTCATTAGTGGCTAACGGAAAGAATGAGTACCTAAAGCAGTTTGTGTTGAAGGAGTATTCGTTAAGTCTCATTGGGTGTTTCTGGCGTGTTTTTCTAGTTTGATCAAACGTAAGATAGGCGGCTACTTCAATGTTTAAATGACCATGTATTAATTCATGTAGGAATTTTGCACGTGCTAACCTTGTTCTATTCATTAGAGTAAGTAATCCAGCTTTTTTCATTAGTTCAGTCGGAGAATCTGTATGTCTAATTATGAAAATATTAGTAGGATTTTGTGAACTAAAATTTAGCACAGATATCTTAATGCACAAAATAAAGCCAGCTTTGTGACAAGGCTTTATGTTGTAAAAAACTTTAAAAGGTGCAGATGTCCTTAAATAAGTACGTTACTGTGAAGTTTCAACCTACCGTTGAAACTTCACTGTTGATACTCTTTGTAAGTGCAAATATTTTTGTTAAATTGATAAACATTTAGTACTACTGAAACTGAAAACGTAAATAAAAATTGCAACACAAACTTAATACAGCTGCATGTTTCGAAAAAAATTTTAATAAAAGCAAATGTCCCCACCAAAAAAAGGCTTTTCTAAAGCTATCAGTGCCAGTAACTCTAAAATACCTTCGAGAAGGTGAGGAGGGGCCTATTGGCCAACAACCTTGACTATTTCAGAAGAACCACAATTCGTAATATTGATTTTTGGTAAGACAGCACCTCTCCCTGAGAAATACGGAGGGGGGGGGGGAGGACTCTCAAAGACACGCCCTCTAGTTACGAGACTGTTCCAATCTTCGTCGCAACATTTCTAATTGGTGAATCAGCCTTTTTTTATTAGCTTGAAATAAATCTTGCATATCACTGAAAATCAGAAACGACTGAGTTAGCTTTGTTGTCAGCAAAATACTATGGTGAGAGCTATTTTAGAAAAATTATTTTTTTTTCTTTTTGACAAGTCCCCTTTTTTCGGACTGCAGGACTAATAAATGGAGCCAGGCAAACATTTACCGTTCTCAGTGCGAATGCCTGGAACATTCAGAGCAAAATTACCATAACCATCGCGTTTTAGGTTTTGTGTTTATACTGCACCTACTTGCATTTTACTACGAATATAAAGCTCTTGCTTATTCAAACTTGCTCCTGAATTTCACTAAAATACTTTATGTAGAGTCCTACATTCAGTCACGAGCGAATGTAGACGTCTACTATGCATTGCACTGCATAAATGCGTATTTTTAGAACGCCATAATCCAAAGATAAAAGTGTTTTCAAAACATATTTTATAGATGGAATATATTCAAAATACCGATTCTGATGCAACCTTTTGTAGCATGAATCCGAACAAAATGCATAGGCATGCTTCATAAAGAGGGCTCACCAGTCCATGAAAAATTCTGTTAGGTGCGTGAAGAGAACGAGAGATCAATGCTGTTAGGGTTTGCATAGAATGGAATTTCCAAATAAAAACCTTGGATCATTCTCTTTTGATAACCCATGAAAACTGTTCTTCGTTCTTTCTGTGTTTCTAAAGACGTACACTGCTAGCAAATTATTTCAAATAATGGGAAGGAACTTTCGTCTTAAGGGTATTAATGGGTGGTGGGCTGCTGACTGTGTAGTTTAATAAGAAGCTGTTCTGGTCTTCTATATACGAGTTGCTATGGCCATATCCAAATAGAAAGGGCCCTAAATACTACAAAGCTTTAGTGCGGTAAGAAGTTTTAATGCACTTCCTGACATATATAGATAAAGAAGAAAGAAAGCAGAAGAAAGAAAGCAGACGAGAAAAGGCGATGTTTATGGAAATTCTTACGTTGTCTGAAAATGTTGAGAAAACGCTCAAAATAGCTAAAGAAATTTCACGAGCCTTCTGCATATGTCTTACAGCTCTCCGTCGGGGTAGTATACGTGGCTTTTCATACGTGCATTGACATGGTGACTGTTGCATCACAGTTTCCTTCTGTGTAAAAGAGTGTGTTTATGAACTATGAAAATATGCCGTTTTTTGCACAATGATTCAATCAGATTAAAAATGAATTGACATTCTCATAAAAGTATCTCATTACTTCTGTGAACCAAATATGAACTTAGCGGGAAACAGCACTCAGTTACAGTGCATAATTATTCGGAGTGGTGTACAACCCATTTATTAGGATTATCGTGGTAACACCGATGTAAACATCAGTATACGAGAGATGTATGGCAAGAAAACTTTATCGACATTTCTAATTACTCCTGATAAAGAGCAAAACAGATGCACCTCACACTGTTTCGGATCAAAAGAAGGCTTTATAAAGCTTTAAAAGGTCTAGAACAAAACACGTCGTTCCTTTGGCATATCTACCACAGTTAGAGCCTTCTCGAGCACTATATATGATGACCTTGCAGAAGTTTAAAGCAGCAAACTTATTGACGTACTTTCTCAGGATGTCCACTACAGCGAAAATTTTCAATAATTTAGAGAGGAAACATGCGGGAATGTCATTTGCAATCAGATTTCATGCATGGATGTCTCTTGATATTTTGTTAGGCAAAATGCCTGACATGGTATTAATGAAATAGTGTGTAAGTGAAGCGCGTATTTAGGCATTTTTACTGTACGTACCGTGTTGGGCCAGTAATCTGTAAATTTAGCATTAGGAACTCTCATGTCGGCAGTATCATAAGGTGCAAAGCCGCTGAAAAGCAAGGGAACTTTAGGGCGTGGTGCGTGTACACACTGGGCAAAACAATTGTTGGATCCTGCAGATGCTTAAATTGCAAGTTAGCCATATTGAGTCGGATGGTGCTGCATTAGCACAGCATTTTGGCTATGAAAATTTAATCATCCATGTGATTTCAGGCTTCATCAAGTTTTTAAAATCTAGTGCAGACATATTATGAGAGATGTTTTCCTCGATACTTTTTTTAAGAAAGTAACGTTTATGAAGACAATCCCTCTCTCTTTGTGCTTTTCAGGACATTGTTCCCGATGAAATTAAGTGCGTATTTTGGGATATCAATGAAAATGAGCGACTTGGTTCATGGTCTGGTGATGGCTGCGAGTACCTCGGTATAGTGCATGAATACCACCTCTGCAATTGCACCCACTTGACCAGCTTCGCCGTGATATTTGTGAGTAGTAACAATAATGCAGAACTGCTGTCAGGTATTTTTACCTACTGAATAATTTAGCGCTACCGATCAACTTTGCGATATTCTATCATAATGAATGCTTACGTGGCACCCTGCCGTAATAATTTCATAGAGTCGTAAAGCACTGCAATGAACCTATATATTTTCTTTAACACGCATAAACACTAAACTGATGCTAATGAATATCTGGAATCTGGACAACAAAATATTTATAGAACGAAAGTATAGTTGGTAATAAGGAACTTTGTCAAAACAAACACTCCAAAAATGCGCCTACAGAAGGTACATAAGTTTGTTTAAAGTAAAAAAAAACAAATGATGTTTTCATGACATATGGCCGCGATCTGTTAGCGGTTGTATGTTAACTGAATGATTGGATACACTTCACCATAAATAGGCTGAGAGGCTGAAAAAGAATGCTGCGCAGTTACAGCTGTGTTTATATTTTGTAAGCAAGCCTGTTGACAGTTGTTGTATTTTTCAGAAACATGAGAAAAGCAGGAGCGGAAGAAATATACATGATGCAATTCTCAGCTACACTACTTTAATCGGAGTAACTGTCTCCGGCTTGGGCCTGTTAATGGTAATTCTCACCTACATCTTGTTCAAGTAAGTAACTTGTCAATTGAAATATTGACGTGCAAATATCTAAGGAATGCTGACATGTACTTTGCAAGAAGAATGTTCAGTAAAGCCTGGAGAAGCTTTCTGTAACATCGCAATAGTTGCAGGCTACGGTGCACACGTTTTTCCGCTTTGCATAGCATATACAGTCATTCTGCAGAAGTACCCCTACATTTCAACCACTCCTGTGGTTGGATCAGCTTCAATCAAAAATAGTAATAGTGTAAACATGTCTTTGTTTATATACTATTGAATTAGCTGTATTTAAATATGTTAATTTACATAACGAATATTATGTTGATGTTCTTACTATAAATATTGAACTCAAACCGCATTAAGAAAGAAATAATAAAAATGCATAATAAGCGCATTTAAGACTTATTTTAAAACAATGCAGGTCTCAAAATAGTTGTTCAGATTAACAAGCCCAAACTTTCCGATTTGTTCAGACTCTGCAGAAGGAGGTGACAGCATCCCCTTTTGCAAGTTACCACACCTAATTCACAAGAAAACAGTTCATGAAGATATACTGCTTCTTGTGTGCCCTGAAAATCTAGACATTCTGAATATTACTGAAATTTTCGATGAAAGCAAATACAGAACCTTTAATTGCACCATAAGGCCACTGAGTAACATATAATCCCGACACATGCTTTAAGGCCCAACACATGGTCGCACAGGATCAGTGTTAGCATGTTTTCAAACACCGCTCGTGTCCACCTTCTCGACACCAGGAACGTAATACCATGATCTCGGCATCGGTAAAGTCAGAAGCAGGCTAGCAGCCTGCTTCTGACTACACCGATGGACGACAAACTCCGAAAAAAAATGAAGCCTTTTTCCCCGCAAGGACCAAGCGATTACTGCAATAGCAGGAAGTTTGAATGTCACCGGCATAACTGCACCAGTGGCGTTGCTTGAAGATGAAGATGACACCCAGAAATGCCAATTACTCAGAAAAATCACTGAGGCACCACACTCGGTTGCCATTAGTCATGACGCACACAAAGTTGTCACCAGGCAACAAAGCACGCGAGAAAACAAGTCACAACATGGCTTTCCTTGACGTTGTTCTAAGCACGACTTCAATTTTTTTACTGCCCCGAGTGGGTAAATCGCGTGATACCTGTGTGATGCGAGCCAGTATGACACGGATTTTGGTCTACTGGGAATTTGTAAAATTCGCCGAATTAATTCCATCATGTTCGATGGGACAAATTTTGGATTTTCCAAACACATGACGGTCGGATTCAGGAAGCTAGGGTGACAGTAACTTGTTCCTGAAGCTTGAGAAATACGCAAACTGCCAGCCCACAAAGAGTGAGAACTATGCTGACAGTTTGCCATGAACGCGCAGTATGTACCCGCGGTTATTTTTCAGTCCTATCACTTTTAGGACGACAAACTCCGAAAAAAAATGAAGCCTATTTCCCCGCAAGGGCCAAGCGATTACTGCAATAGCAGAAAGTTGGAATGTCACGCGATCAACGGCAAGCTGATAGAAACTTGGAGCGCGTTGCTCAAGCACAAAGGAGGCACAAAAAATGACAGCATATCCACGGGGCAAATGATGGAGAGTGGGGCGATGCTGGGTCCACACGCCGGTGCCGCACCGTTTCGGCATCCAGTTGTACTTCATGGTTCTCGCGGCGCATTTCTGCCTCGCGCTCCCGTACGTCGGGGTCCCGTCGATCACCAACCTCGCAGGCCTGCGCGCACGCCGCTCAACAGCCTTGTCTATCCTCCGTCGCCGAGCCTCTGAATGCGCGCGCGTTCCAAAACAGCGCTTTTATTGTACTAAAGAGCGCCCCTGGCATACGGCACCGACGAAGAACACGTGATCATAGCCACGCGATTCGCTCATTCTCCTTCCGTACGTGTGACGTCAATCTTTCTTTTTACAAGTAACGCCCTCTAGTGTCGTGTCATTCGTATTTTTCAGCGTGTAGTACAAGTATCGCCCTCTATGGCTGGCTCAAGAATTAACGAAGGGCGTGTACTCACAACGTGAACAAACAAGCCACGCCGTAAGGAGCTTTGTACTAAAAAAAAACACACACACACAAGACAAGCGTACTAACCACGTTCACAGCTCTACACTTGACATACTACTCAAAAACACACAAAAATGAAACATAGGCAGGATGAGGGCGAACTAACAAGTATCACAGTTGTTACTTCCCTGTGTTGAAACAGCGCGTTTCTTTCGCAAACTGGCCTTTTTCAGTGAGCGAAGCGACTTTTGTGTGCCCTTTAACCTAAGCGCAATTCGTTTTGCGAAAGCACACGACGAACAAACGGCCCCCACCTCAAGATGATCGCGCGCGCTCACGCACGCATGGGCACGTACATTGGTGACGACGACCCGCAAGGCGAATCGCAGGTTGGCGCGCCAACGCATCGCAACGAGTAGAACGCCAAGCCCGCGCTTCAAGGCAACTCGCTGGTAAGGCATCGAATACGCTGGTGTTCCCCCAAAATCCGCGCACCACCTACGGTAAATGGTGTGTATTAGACATCACCGATAGTGTGCTGAAAAGATCTGCGCCACGTGCTACGGTGTTAGAGAAGTCACCTGTTCAGACACACACCCATTCGCATATATATATATATATATATATATATATATATATATATATATATATATATATATATAGGATGCGTTTGAGAATGGATGGGTGCAATGAGCGGGGCCGCCCGCTTTATAACGGGGAGGTGAGAAATGTGCAACCAGCCTCAACAAATAAAACAAGCCTTTTTTGTTTTCTTCAGTTAGCCGAATGCCTTAACTGTTTAGTCTGACTGATTCCTAATATAAAAAACGCTAATTCACAGCTAAGTTCTGTCTCTTTTCTCGGCAGAATGTACCTATTGTTTTCTGTTTTTATTGTAATTTATCTGTAGTTTTCTGCAGACAATACCATATCTATCTTGAACCCATTTCTATCGCGGGCTTGTTCAGCTTTTATTCTTGTCCCTGAAATTCATAGCTTCGTGTAAAGGCTCGGGCCCTAGCCTACACTAGGGTGCACAACCCCGCGTTCTATTTTTACGTACTCCACCGTTTTCTAATTTTCGCCGCACCATTTGCATTGTTCTTTTTTACTGAATCTCGCTTTTTAATTACGCGTTGTAAGGCAACGTGATATCTCTTGAAGAAATGAAGCACTTCTCCCTGAATTTTCATAGAGTACCTTCCTTGGTATTTCATTTTCGTCTTTTCAGTAGTAACTCAGAGCCGGCTTTTCTCCAGCTCTGCCATGCAATTTATCCTCTCCACTTCTCTGACTTTTCGCTTGACGCTTTTAGTTGCGATATCACTTACAATGCTCATCCTATATTTACTAGTGAGCCTTCTAGTTCCTTTTCTTCACCGTATGTAGACCCTCCTCTTATACAATTAACGGACCACTTTCTTAGCCCATCTACTTTTTTCCATATTCATTATCGTCTTTTCGAACTTTGTTTACTCTGAGCTTCCTTAGCCTCCTCCGCGTCTGTAAATTTTTCGTCCGCGGTGTACTCCAAAACGCTTTTAGACTGTTTTGCACCAAGAAAATAAACGAACACGACTTTAATAAAGACTAGGCAAAGTGTCGATGTTGATGTTATCAATCGATTCATTATTAAAGAAGTGGTTTTCGTATACCGTAATACGATATATGCTAAAATCTTTTTTTGCTTTGCTGGGTATTGCACAGACCTACGAGAACATACTTGCCTGAGGTGATTTTTCGTTATGAGACAATCACTTCCAGAAGTATTTTCTTGTCAGGCGAATCTTTTGTGCTTTAGCAAAACTTTTTTCTAACCACTCGTCTCTTTTACTAAAGCTGAATCAGATATGTCAGTCTTCTATACACTTTCACAAGTTCATCGCTCAATTATCTGCATCACAGTTCCGGTTCCCATCAGCCCTTTCTTTTTTTTTACCTTGCACAGAAAATGGCGCAAAGGCACGGGCCACCAGATTCTGTTCAACCTCTGCCTTGCACTTGTCGGAGCCCTCGTCTCGTTCGTGGCAATGGCCAATGTTCCTAAGCAGCACGCCAGTGCGGTGTCCTGCACATGCGTGGGTGCGGCACTCCACTACTTCTTGCTCGTGTCCTTCGCATGGACCTTCGTTGAGGCACTACTGCAGTACCTTCGCTTCGTCCGTGTTCTGGGAACATACGTGCCAAATTTCGTGCTCAAGGCCGCCTTCGGAGCATGGGGTGAGTGTTTGTGATAAATGTTAGCGAGATGCTTTTGTGCTGTGTTGTGTAGTATCCAGATGTTATGTAGTATTCTGCAGCAGTATAGCACCATGAAATTTTCAGCTAAATAGCGTCATGCGGTCGGGACGTTTACGGAGGCAACATATCGAGTGTCTGAGATGAATCTTTATTTGCTGAACTTGTGGGTGGTAAACGGGATGTCCATATACAGCATTTCACACTGTGCACTGATAGCGGTGGAAAGTAGTTAGCGACGAACAGAGCATCAGCCGTCAATAATCTGATTCGCATCAAAGTGCATCGGTATATATGAATAAGGCAGCGAGCATTCGAGCATTATCGCTGCTGGCCCTGTTTATGTGAGAATAAACTCCGACGGTCGCGTTCGTGCGCTTGGGCGTAGTATGTTATCCCAAAATAATGTGGAATGCAGCAAGATACTCTGGCATGGTTTGCGTAAGACAGTATCTACACGTAAAATGGGCTGGTAACATGAAACATAGAAAAAATAGGAATGCCTGTGGCAGTATATTGAATAGTTTCCTATGAAACTATTATGAATACCTATATAGTGCACAATAAAACGATGCAAAAAGTGTATGTCTCGTTGGGCAAGATGGCAGAAAGTAGTTATGAAATGAGGGGTGTGAGTCACATATTCAAAGAAGAAGTGGCAGGAAATTCCTCCGAAGACCTATAATGTAGTGTTTAGCTATCACATTTTTACTACCAAGTCGCTGCCCTCATCGCAGTAGTATGCGTATACTGCTTTTTCGCCCAATGATTGTACGTATGGTAGAGGTGTATCTATTTGCAAATTACTATTACTAAATCGTGCTTAGGCTATGGTTACCATATCAGATGACTTAAGGTAGGTTGCTTACCACTGTGCCGCATTATTCTTTAAAAAATTGGAGGGTGCTTGAACTTCGCCTTCAATAGTTGAAGATGATAGTGAATCGGAACTCGTGCGTAATGCCTTCAACCATAGCTTAAGGAAAGAACCGTTGGTGTGAGTTACAATGGCCATTTCCAACAACCCAAGAATGTCTACTACAAGTACAGTTGCTAAGTGCCATTGCGCCAAATGCTTCTTACAAGCCCACATCACGGTTGTAAGGTGCCACGTGGATCGGCACCCTACATTGTAGGTGGTCAGCTTTAAGCCACCCACTCGCTACGGAGCTCACACGTTTTGACACCTGGTGCGGATTCCTCCCCACAACATTGCATGCTTCAAGGAGACCCTTTCACTACATGCAATTTTTGCAGCACATTTTCTGCTGCTTTATAAAGTAGTTTACACCACTGGTGTTGTTTTCCAGTGGAGCACCTGCTTTCCACGCAGAAAGCCTAGTATAAATCACTCGGACCAAATATCTTTTTCTTATAATTTATGTATCTCAAACCATCTCGCTTTTCACTCTTTTGCTATGCATCATTTTTGCTCACTATCGATGCCGATGCAGAATTTTGTTGTGAAAGGAGCTCTTTAACGTTCTTCAGTTAATAAATTTACTTTCCTGTCACGTGCGTCGCAACACATTAACACATGTGGCACATACACACATGGCGCGGCTGGTGGTGTGAAGTGTGTACAGCAGGCGATTGATTATGCTTATCAACCCGGATGTTGGAAATTTTAACCGGATAGGAAAAAGAGGTTCGTGTTACCGAAAATTGTGTTTCTGGTGTCAGCGGCATTGTCACTTGGTGCTAACTCACGAGGGAAGCAAAGATTTAAACTGATATATTTAGCCGCAATAGAACCAGTCCTTCTGCGGGGCTGTCAACTATTCTTTTACAAAGCCACACAAGTAACTTCATATGCTTCGTAAACTACCCAACATAGGCGTCAAGTTGAGGCAATTACAACTGCGGTGGCTATATTGGACATGAGCCTTTACAATTATTTAATTACCATTACAGATATACAACCATCACACAAAGAGCTATATATAAATAAGCATTGTTCCAATAGATAAGCGACCATTACTCAAGTTATGCAGGTCATCACACCTTGCCGTGCGCTTACTCACGACAAAACTTTCGCGTCAGCTCTGCTACCATGTCCCTCTTTAGCCGCCAAGACAGCCATTGTATGCGGAAAGCCATCGATATGTGCACAACTACTTGACCTCTACAAAGACGTAGCTCCCCCTCATAAAGCCTCACTCAAAACAAATAATACATTACCGCCTCCTATTCACTGACCGATTCGCATGAAGGTGGCAGTCCTATAAAGAGTAGAAAGCCAGCGATATATAGACGCCTGCGAAAATATGTTTTTCTTTATAAAGTCTCTCTCTCTGTCTATGTGTTGAATACCCCTTCACTATGGATTCATTAAGAGGAGTATGCTTTAATGCATTCATCACCTCATGTTTTCGCCAGGACTCATAAAAAGAGAAATGCGTCCTGTCGACATCAAAGCTTCCTTAATACAATGTACTTGAACTATCAAGATGACTTCTTTCATTCGAATAATCACTCACACATCAGTTTTAACATGCCTAATGTTATTCCTCAAATGCAAGCTAGCCAATTCTATTCAGAATCACGACGAGCTTGTTCCAATGAAACGCACCATGTTTGTACTGTTGGCTGCAAGTGTATAAAGTACAGCAACAAATTCACACACATCACACCGTGTATTTGTTTTTACAATTCACTAACCTCCAACCCAGGTATCACTTTTTAAAAGGTTTTTTGAGTACTCTTCACTACTAAAAAGTTTTCTTCCAATAAAACGCACCATGTTTGTATTGTTGGTTACAAGATTATAAAACAGCAAGAAATTAAAACACAGGGCACCAGAGTGCACTTTATTTTACATTTCGCTAAACTTTAACACAGGTTAGGCATTTTAAAAGGATTGTTGATTATTTTTTGTTATCACTCCAGAGTTGCCGACTTCAGAAACTTTCAGAAACCTCTGAAATTGCACGCACTTTTTTATATCTGCATTGATCCAAAGTCTTAGTTTCATAGGAGACCAGCACTGGATAAGTTGTGCGCCAATAAACAACACATGGCTCACGACACAACTCAGCCCCTCGTACCCAGACGACCAGCTGCAGTTTACTGCGGGGAGAGCACGCGCATGTGCCGCTGCCATGCTTCAATTTAGAACGAACAGCTCTAAAATTATTGCGCAAGTGATACTGCACTGTGGCTTAGAAAAAGACTTTGTACGAAGGCTACTGTCACATAAATGGCACTCGAAGATGGCGAGAAGCTCTGCAAACAGAACTGCGGGTATACGCATGTGACATCGAAGGGACGTGCTGTCCAGTGGTGGTGACTACCTCGTCATTGTTGTCTGGTTGCGTGTTGGATTTTGCGCTAAGGTAATACCAGCTGATATGCCCGTGTGGCGACGATACCACACTGCGCACCTATGTAGTAAAACAAAAGAGAGGATGTGTTAGCTGTGGCATCAGGTTTCTTTTTTTTTCTGGCGCCATTTGTACGCCCTGTTTACTATAGAATGTACGTGGACGTTGATCAAGCAAACAACCATAAAAGCAAACATGGGTGGTGTCACGCTCCTATGACAGATGGCACGGGATGGATGTCCAACCACGGTGGCCGCATTTATATGGGGGCGAGATACAAAGAACACCCATGAAACAAGATATATGAGTGCCTTGAAGAACTGCATGCGGTCACAAATAATCATGATACCTACAATACAGCCTGCCTCAAAGTCATATCTTGTTTGGCACATGAAACCATAGTAATCATTGATGATGAACTGAAACCTTCATTTTATGCAGACAGTGACAAACGAAAAAATTAAAACTGCGTGTGGTACAAGTTGCCGTGGCGAGAGAAGCTTCAGCATTGACTGTAGCGCACACGTACACACCTAAGAAAGAAGGCTTCGTTGAACAGGATGGCCGAACACGCAGACGCATCTGGCCACAAAATAGACCAGAATAGCAAAAATAACGAAAAGAAAGGAAATGGAACTAGACTTCCGGGCTATATCCTGACTCTTTGACAGTTCAGAGTTTCACTTCAAAGTATACAGAATCGAACTGTTTGCACATTCATTTTTCATTGTGAACGAGGCTCCCGTGCGGAAACTAAAACGTTCTGCTCTTGAGTGAACATTCATGGCTGGTGCTTATTTTAACCCCATGGGCTCGAAATAACAACCACAACATCAATGAAAGAGAGAAGTGAGAGTAGTACTGCCAGCGGCCGCTACCGTGGCATCGCGTACAAAGCGCACTGTGTCACATCGCGGCTAACGTTTACTACTACTTCCCGCATTTGCAGACTGCAAAAATCTACATAGAAAAAATCGGAGCAATACATTGCTGTTCAAAGAAAAAAGAAAACACAGTGAAGCTGCGTTAAAGACAACGACACCAACCACCAGCTTTTTCTCTTTTTAACAGCGAGGCGAGATCACGTGCTCTAACCCTGCACGCCACCGTGATTCCAGTGCTCACGCCTCTAGTGGTGGGCCTCGCGCCCTATACCAGCAATGTTTCGGTGGTTCATGGTTCGATTTCCGAATAAAAACTTTCAAGAAGGATGACTTTGACGTAGAAAACTTTGAACAACAACTTTACTTGAGAAAGGCATTGCACTATGGGGAAGACCCCAAAAAAGTAGAGATGGCAGGACTGCGAAGACGCAATTTAGTACTCAAAAGAAATAATTCTGTACTTGAATAAATACACTAGGCCAGTAGGCAAACGGGGTATCTTTGAGGTAAAATATTTTTATTCAGGAAGTACGTGTAAGAATAAATTGCTAGACGTTGAATAATTGCTAGACGTTGCTAGAGCATAAACCAATTGTAGATAACTCAAATGAACTTTTGATGGTGTAGCTTCGTGCCAGCCTTTTTTCTCAATCACATTCAGCCCAAAAACAATGTTGTCACAAACTTGCCCCACACGATGAAGTAACACTGTGACAGCTTTTAACAACAGTATATCGATTTGTATTTCAAATGTGGATTTGTAGAACACTCCGTCGTGCAAGGGAAGGTTTCATAAATGCTGTGCCATCATTCATTCGCCTTTATGTGAATAATTTATAGCAAGAGAAGAAAAGTGTGCAGAATCTGTCTCAAAGTAACCCCATTTTACAGTAGAGCATATAGGTTTATGGTGCGGGTGGGGTTTTTCTTACCTCACAATAAAGAATAATAGTACAAGTCTTTGACATCAAAATCAAATCAAATCATTTTATTTTCCCAGAAAGAAACAGGTTCTGTAGAGGTTCACTGGCTAAAAGCTGTTTATGGACAGCTTGATGAGGCTAGTGAACCCTATACAAGGCAGGTGGAACAATGACAAAGATGTGTATTACAAGAAAAACCATAAGTTAACATTACAATACCAAATACGGTGTAATAAAAACATATATACATTCCTATGAAACATCCTGATACCAGCATAGCACAGAAGATTACATGAACGCGAGCAAAAAAAGAACAAAGAAAAACAAAAGAAAAATCCAGCAACCATAACACCATTATTGCCAAAAATAAAATAATAAAATTAAATAAATGATGAGAATATCAGGGAAGATATATACAGATTTGCTCCTTGTGTATGTGCTACATCATACAATGTACATCACATGTCAGACAAACAAAATTATACAGACAGAATTATATCATATAACCTATTCGGTACAGCATGGATGCACACACTGAAAGAAAAGCTGAAATCATTGCTGAAAAGATGCACACATCTAAGCTGAAATCATTGTATGTCTTCGGATAATACTGCAGCAGAAATATCACGATAGCCGCTGCATTGGGCACAAGGAATAGATCATAATAATGTTATGCCATGCCCCGAAAAGAAGTCATGACCCCTGTTAAGTCACGCATAACAGGGGTCAATGACGCGGCCAAGTTGAAAAAGTGCTAAGACTAAAATGTCAGTGAACAGCTTCATGAAACATCTGATGTTTCACTTAGAATCTATATTTGTAGGCATTTACAATCAAGTAATGCTTCAAAGCAGTGTTTGCAGTGACTCTCGTGTTGCATCAGCTGTTGACAATATTTTCTTACAAGTACACTTAGGAGAAACAATCTCTCAATTTGGGCTGACACGCAGCACACAGAGACCTTTCATGCCACAAGTTTATTTTCAGCCCGGAAAATTAGGGTAGAAGTTTATTGTGAAATTTAGTTATGTTCAACTTTTGAAAACGCGTGGTATTTTCGCAACATTGGCTTGATGAAAATTTCTAAAACTTCTAATCTTTGGTATAACGCACCAACAGATGACAGTGTAGTAATCTTTCATGGGTTAATAGCTATGTAAGACGGAGTACACTCGTTTAAATGTCTTGATGTCTCGTGGTTTCGTGTGAGAACCCCAAGGCGGCATTTCCGCTCACATTTTTTTGTCGTGCGTTTTCTCACTTACCAAGCGTCGTGTCGCGGTAAAAGTGGTATTGACCGGATTGTAAAATTATGCTTTACTAATAGACGAAAAATGTTTTCCGCTTTAGTGTACTCTATGGGTGTACCGAGACAATCTTGAGACGTCGCAAAAAGGAAATTTTTCGTTTCCTCGGTATTCAAGTATTACCACTAGCACACAACACTCAGCCAGCATGCATAAGATATTTACGTTGATTTTAAAAGATTTTACTGCAGATTATCGGCAAGCACTGCAGAGGACATTATCGCGACAAGTTGACGTGGTTTCTTCTGAATTGCAAACTGAGTCTTTGATGCAAGCTAACTCACAGAAATCACTGTCATGGTCAATAGGATAATGTGCTCATCACTTATACGTATCAAGAGAAGATCGTTTATCTGTCATTAGTACAGTCGAATCACGATAATTCGATCTTGAAGGGCCTCGAAAATTTGTTCGAAATAAAAGAAGTTGGAATTAATGAAAGCTAAATGAACGGAGGGCTCACCATGCAGTGGCGCATGTGCATTGAGCTAACACACGAGGGGGAATTTTCAGAAGACTTACATTTATTCACAAATCACAGCACATCCGTCATTATTTGAAGCAGTCGGTGATGCACGTCTGGACACGTTTGCCTGGCAGCGAGTCCATTTTGCACGCAGCTTGCAAAGCATATCTACTTCGGCTTCAGCATTCTCCTGCCAAAAGAAGCCTCGCGCGGCAATGTCCAGTGCCGACACTCTTTGTAGCAATGTCCAGTGCCCAGTGCCGACATTCTTGATATATATATATATATATATGCAAGTCATTCAACATTTCCTAAATCATGCACAGTGAATATGAGCACTCTTATTTCAACACAAGTAGTATTTTCTTCAATCACCCCACTCAGCAAACAATCATGAGGTTCACATTAGAAGTCACCATGCCTGTCAAATAATTTGACTGAGTCCAGGGATTCAAATATATATCCTCTAACATGGTGACCTTGAGATTCGTGAAACTGAGGGGAAAAAACCGTTTTTTTCATGGCTGCAGACATATCACATCATCATCATCATCATCATCATCATCATCATCAGCCTGACTACGTCCACTGCAGGACAAAGGCCTCTCCCATGTTCCGCCAGTTAACCCGGTCCTGTGCTTGCTGCTGCCAATTTATACCCGCAAACTTCTTAATCTCATCTGCCCACCTAACCTTCTGTCTCCCCCTAACCCGCTTCCCTTCTCTGGGAATCCAGGGATCAACTGCTACAATAGTGCTTGATAAAGAAAGCAACAGAATACCAATCAAGAAGGGTGTAAGGCAGGGGGACACTATCTCCCCAATGCTATTTACCGCGTGCTTACAGGAGGTTTTCAGAAGCCTAGAATGGGAGCAGTTAGGGATAAGAGTTAATGGAGAATACCTTAGTAACCTGCGCTTCGCCGATGACATTGGATTGCTGAGTAACTCAGGGGACGAATTGCAACTCATGATTACGGAGTTGAACAGGGAGAGCAGAAAGGTGGGTCCTAAAATTAATCTGCAGAAAACGAAAGTAATGTACAACAACCTCGGAAAGGAGCAGCGCTTCGAGATAGGTAGTAGTGCACTTAAAGTTGTAAAAGATAATGTCTACTTAGGGCAGGTAATAACCGCAGAGCCGAACCACGAGATCGAAGTAACTAGAAGAATAAGAACGGGGTGGAGCACTTTCGGCAAGCACTCTCAAATCATGACAGGTAGATTGCCACTATCCCTCAAGAGTAAGGTATATAACAGCTGTATCTTGCCAGTACTTAGCTACGGAGCAGAAACCTGGAGACTTACAAAGAGGGTTCAGCTTAAAATGAGGACGACGCAGCGAGCAATGGAAAGAAAAATGGTAGGTGTAACCTTAAGAGACAAGAAGAGAGCAGAGTGGATTAGGGGACAAACGGGGGTTAAGGATATCATAGTTGAAATAAAGAAGAGGAAATGGACGTGGGCCGGGCATGTAGCGCGTAGGCAGACATATCACACTGCACTCCAAATAATTTTGCTAGTAACTTTTTTTGACGTACGTGAGCATATTAGTATTCACAAATACGTGGCGCATACACGCATCAGTCTTTGAACAAACAGTGCTGTGTCAAAAGACTATTACTATAGGCCCCTTCGAAATCTTGTAATGCTTTTTCGCACGCTACCTTTGTACTGTGGCAAAGGAGACTTAAGTGGTGTTTCTGCACGGGTTAGAAAAAAACAAAAATTTTCGCACCACAACCCCCCCATCCCCCCCCCCAATTTTTTTTTCAAGGGGTTAGGATTAGAGCACAACGTTTTGGCTTGCTTGCAAGGCGCGTTTGATCGGATAATGTATTAACGGTACGCGCCTGTTGGCCTTGCAACGGCACCGGATATCTATCGCACGTGGCACTGATATGCCAACTAACGTGCTCATGGAATGAACTAAAGCTGGATGCGTACAAAGTCGACGTGCTGCGGATATGTACAGTGGTGAGCACTGTTACGGTGAACACGCGAGCGCGTAGCCGACGGCACTATCAGCGCCACGTAACAGCCATAGTTCAAAACATTGCACATGCTCATCATGTGGTTTGCGAAACACTCTTTCCACCGCGCGCATCACGTCATTGATACGCTTGTTCGTTGTCTGCTAGCCGCATTTTTTGTTCGCTGAGCTGACACCTTCTGCATTTCAAGGTCTATCTGCATTGAAGATTGGCGCGTGAAGAAAAAAAATTGCCCGCAGCTTCCCTCGGGGGAACACTGAGGAGGATGCGGAGCATATAATTGGTTAACGGGGTGTTAAAGTGCGACTTACTTGGGTCGATGGCTAAATTGGTTAACGTGGTTGTGAAATGGGGTGTTAAATTGCGACTTACTTGGGTCGATGGCTAAATTGGTTAACGTGGTTGTAGGAGGGGGTGTTAAATCAGTGAACACGTACACACGTATGCGAAAGGACGGCGCTGGTCGAAGGGACGTCGATCATTGTGTTTGTGGATTCGTTGGAATTCATTTCACCGCGACCTTGGACGTCGACGCGCCGTACAAACCAACCGACGAGCGGCAACTGAGCGAGCGAGCGCCGACCTTGAGTCGCGACGGCGCATGCACTGCCGACGGCGCATGCACTGTCGCGACGGCGCATGCACTGTCAGCTGTTGAATGTTCTCGAAGGAGAAGCGCGCGCGCGGCACAGATGGCGACGGCGCGACGGCGCATGCGCTGTCAGCTGTCGAATGTTCTCGAAGGAGAAGCGCGCGCGGCACAGATGGTGGGCGACGGCGCGACGGCACATGCGCGCGCGTCAGCTGTCGAATGTTCGAGAAGCGGTGCGGACGGCGCGGACGGCGCACTACAAGGCGCGAGTATAAGATGCTTCCGCATCTAAAAAGTGGGTGTAACAGGGATAATTATTAAACTTTTTATTCAAGAAAATTGCACTTTTGCAATTCAAGTTAAACAAGACCGTGAGAACAAATATAAAATCATGAGCAAATTTAATAGCGAGTCATGTGACCATTTACAGCAACGACTGCATCTATCCTGGACAGTAACGAGTAGTAAAGTGATCGAACATATTCCCGATCGGCTTTCAGCCTTCCCCACTCGTTGTTGACTTGCGCCTACAACTGGTCCACAGCCGTGGAATAAAGGGACTTCCTTGCCAAAGAAGCTTTCAGGCGGCCCCACACGTTTTCTATCACATTCAGGTCCGCTCCTTTCGGAGGGCATTCCAGTAGCTGCATGTGCTGCTCCGCCTGGAACTCCTTGGCAGCCAGCTCCGTGTGTAACGGTGACTGGTCCTGTTGGAACAGGTAATCACCGTCTGGGAATAAACTGCTCGCATATGGCAACAGCACATTGTTCAAAATGTTGCAGTATTGTTCTGACAATAAGTGTCCACGTATACGTTGTAGGGGCCCTAAACCATATTTTGAAACAGCACCCCACACGCTCACACTCGATCTCCCACTGGCAGAAACACCTTGCACGTTGTCTGGGTCATTCCTGCGTGGCATTTTGACGTTAACTAAAACAATTGTTTTTCAAAGCAGGAAATTTGCCTCACCGTGTGCCTGGTAGTCTCCAAACACGCAATCTTTGGTCTTGTCGCGTCGAAAACGTCAACTCATCCGAAAAGATGACGTGACCCCACTCTTCTGATGTCGATGCTTCGTGCAACTCAGCGAACTGCCGTCGTGCGTCCTTGGGTGCTGCCGTTAGTAGTGGCTTCTGCGCAGCGAGGCGACTGCGAAGGCCCGCAGTACGCAGGCGACGCCAAACAGTGGTGTCCGAAACGTCCAAATCCAAGTCCTCGCGTATTGCTGGGGCTGGCAAGAAAGTGTTACGAACAGGAGCTGCAACTATGAGGGCGTCTTCATCGTCTGTGGTAGCTTTAGGGCGGAGTGCACGGGGTGCATCCTCAATGCGACCTTCATACTTGCAGGCTTGAATTATTCTGTTCACAGTCTCAGGGGCCTATTAACTAAAGCGCCAATATACCGTTGAGAATAACCTTTCAGGAAAAAATCGACAATTGAGTGCCGTTCATCATCAGGAATTCTAGCCATAATACGATCCGGCGACAGAATGAACGGCTGCAAAAGATGTCTGGTTGTTTAGTATACGGCGTTGCATGCACAACCACCTTGAAGGGAACGAATAGACACGCCCCCACAGATATACAAGTTTTCGTCGTGTTCTGTTCAAGCACAGATGTTTAAAGAAATCTTCAAATGCAGAATGCATGGGCTTAGAAAATAAAAATGCGGTTCACAGACAATGAACAAGTGCATGCATGACGTCATGCGCATGGTGGAACAATTATTTCGCGGAAGGCGTGATGCGCATGCGCAATGTTTCCAGTGAGGACCGTAACGGGGCGCTTGCAGTAGCGTCGGCCACGCGCTCGCGTGTTCACCCTAACAGTGCTCACCGCTGTACACTTCGAGTTCTAGTTCCTAATAAATTCTAACATGCCATGGCCGCGCTTGCTGACTAGGAAATTCATGTTTCTCGCGAAGGGTTGCTGGCTACGGCCACACATTTTTGTCTTGAAGTTGCGTCATCCCGCCGGTAAATATCTGCTGCAGTCAGCGGACCGACGGGTGCGCGGCGTTGTTACTTCACTTGGTCGATCGCATTTCGGGAGTGTCTCGGCCTATTGGACAGCTATTTTACACTGTGGCTTAGGGTTAGGGCCTGCCTGCATGGATTGATGACGCAAACTACAGGTGGCCAAAACGTCCTCCATTTCTCGCTCAAATTAGGGCAATTGAGAAAATATTGAAACTGGGTGGGCATTTCGGCACAGCTTGGTGCAATTTCGGCAAATTTCATGGTTTTGGCACAACTCGACACACAAATGAGGAATTTTAACACATTCGCGTAATTGGCGCAGCTGTTGCACCAATGCATTTAAGCATCACGTAGCAAACTTGAAAATGTTTTTTTTTCGTATTTTCACAACATTGGCTCAATGAAATTTTCCAAAATTTTGTATGCTACGTCTAGGGCATCCCCAGAAGACAATGTAGTTCATTTTTATTGAGTATAAGCTATGTAGGACCCAGTACACGCTTGCAATATTTCGTACGTCACTGTGTTTGTCGTGGCAATCCCAGCAGAATCTACACCCAAATTTTCTCTTTGCAAGTTTTCTCTGTTGCCAAGCATCATGTCGCGGTAAGAGAGGTGTTTTGGGGATTGTGAAATTACAGTTACTAATATGCGAAAAATCATTTTCCTGTTTATTGTTCCATAAGAGAGAATGGAAGCGTACTTGACTTTACGACAGAACTGGCGCAGAAATTAAACCTTCAGTTTTTAGACATAAGGTCAAGATGTTACACAAACAGGACAGAAAAGGCTGAAACTAAATTGGGAGCAGTTTTTGGAGCAGCAAAATTTCAATTTATAGCAGAAACATTGCTTCGGAGCAGTTAGCAGCATTTAATACGTTGTCATGGGAGCTTAAAAACACCAATTTTCAAGAATGTAGGGGCACCAGGGCGTATTTTAATTGGCTTATAACACAAATAACACTAGATCAGATTTTTAAGGAAGTTTTTAAAGAGAATATTGCTAGGTATGAACTTCACTACTTTTTTAAATACCAGATGACCTATCTAGCCATCGTAACAAGAAAAATGATTTTTAAAAAAGGTGTTATTGAAAGCTAGGTTCTCCAGAAACATTAAAAAACGCATCGCACTAACAAAATTCAAAAATTGTGATTGTACAAGAATCTTAGTGACGGAACAGTGGTCGTGCGCTTAAAGAAAAGCCTCACATGATAGCGTTAAGGGTTTTTAACAGTCAACAAAAGCACGCTGCACGGCCGTTCGCAGCCACCTTGTACGAGATCACCTTCAAGAATGCAGCGCTAGAGTCAAACAAACCTCGCCGCATCGACTATCTCGTAAAGCGTGTGCATATTCCACCAAGTGATAAGCGTATCATACTGATAACACCTCTCCACACGAGCAGCCACACTTTATTACTATAGCACAAGTCGGCCAGTTTTATATTTTTTATTATGTATAGGTCATCAACGGCGATGTAGAACTCCCGATAATAGATCTACTTGTGATTGCCGCCCGCGCCACTCCGTGTCTCCCGTAAAGTGCTCGCCCAGCCCATGTAAAAGAAAAAAAAAATCCGTGTCCACCCAAGCAAACGGCCGAACTTATTGCAAAAGAAAAGAAGGAAAGGAAGGAAATGAAGTCACACTGCCTCCAACCGAAACACTGATCGAGATAAGCCTAAAGCTCGTGTAGCCCAGATCCGGAACGCATGCAGCGACGCCTCTTTAAGCACTTGTTGCGAGTTTCGATTAGAAAACGGAGCAGTGGGAAACCACCGTCCATGAAAACTGTGCTAAGTGATCACCGACGCGTAATGAGTCACGAATAAAGCGTCGAGGTGCCCGTTAATATTGTTTGCAATGGTTTCAACGCGCGTTTTCTCACCACGGCTTCGCGTGTTACCTAAGCGTTTCTCACTACTTGCAGACGCCGATGAGCAGATTTCGAATGCGGTGGCTATTTTAAATGCAATGTGCAATAAAAATTCACTTGTTTAAATAAATTAGTAGCTAATGGGTGGAAACCGGAAATAGGTTGCACATATTCTGCCACTCACGAAGCCCATTTTGAGAACCCAAGTGCACGTGCCAGAGCATCCGGGAGTCGCATTGGATGCAGGGAAAAAATAACTCCACGTTTACAGCTGCTCGCTCACAGCAAACACGTACTCGTAGGTTACCGCATGCAGCAGCGTAAACATGAAAGCCACAATGCCTGTAGGAACCCGCTATGCACGACAGAGAACCAGAGAGTCACACTCTAAGCCAAAAACGGCCGAAATGGGAGCAACGGCTGTTTTTACTCTTTCAGACCGACTGTTACTCTCCTTAAAGACCAAGCGGAACAAGATGGCCGACTTGTTCGAGAATGGGGGAGCAACTGTATTCATCTTAAGTTTGTAAGGGAGCAACAGAAGGAGGAACCGCTGTAAATGCTCTCGTCACGCAACGGTTACTCCCCGGCAGGACACCACACACAAATATGCATGCCGCCCACATTGACATTCATGGGCCAGATTATTGTTTGTTCTGTGTGCCAAACTTCACCAAACCAAAACAGTGATTTATTTTAGCATCCGCAGATAATAAGATAGCAGCGCTGGCGGAACACAGAAGGCCTGTGATTTCAGCTACGGCAAGTATACACACGCAGCAGCAGAATGGAGAGTTGGCACGTCAAAGTGGACCGAACGCCGAGACACGTGCAAAACAACGATAAAAAAAAAGCCTAGACACGCCGTTCGACCGCGAAGGAAGGGCGTCAAAGTCGATCAAGCACCGAAACACGTGCATAAGGAGCCCCCCCCCCCCCTCCAGATATATCGGAGAAAAAAAAAAAAAAGCGGACCCAGACGCGCTTTTCATTAGCCGTACACTTAGTAGCACGCTTCACCGTGTAGTTTGAGGGCAGAATGACAAATCTGCGCCATCTGCGCCCGCACGACAAGTGTGGCGCTAGTGTAGTAAGCGATGTAATTTACAAAGTAATTTTTATTCAGTGTTTATGTTTACTAGCACTAAATAAAAATTACACTCAATTTTTCATATTTAATTATGAGTTTTAGTGTACCTCGGTTTTTTCTTTATAAGTGTATTAGGAGAACACACTGAAAGCATTGCGCTGACGCCTGTGCTGCCACATCTCGACGTTTTTTTTCGGCGCAACTAGGTTCGCGTTCGCACTACTCATATTCATATGGTCTGCGGTCGGCGAGCACATGGACATACGAGCTTGTGGGCTATGTTTTGATCGTGTGTGTGTGTCGCAGATTTGCGTTTCTACTTATTCGTGATGAAGGTTAGTGTATATTTATCTTTATGGAGCGCGAAGTTGTTGTGGATTTTGCTGCCGGGTGGAACAAACACGTCGTAAACACGTCTTCAGCTATCTGCAAGCCTGTTCGCTCGTCGGACAAAGGACTGTGCATGCATCAGCGTGCAGGTGAGTGGCATTTCCAGCAACATTTAATGCTCTTACAATACATTGTTGAGTGGTTGCGCTATTAAAAGAGAAATGATTTGCTCTTTCTTATTTACCGTATCCATTGCTAGCCGTCTTGGACTAAATTGCCTCTATTATTACCGCCTGCATACCCTCTTGCTTCCCCTGTCACCACTGCAGTGCCAGTGTACTTTTGCAGTTAAAAGTTCATTTCCGCAACACTACCTCGCTTGAAGAAACATTGGGGCGGGGTTGTAGCTGCCTTCATACTGGCACTTTTCTATCATTGGTTTTATGTAACGTTAACGGCTGAGTGTTGGAGCCTTGGGCTGCATTTTTTAGAGCTGTAAAGCGTATGTAAATCAGTAAGCGAACAAACCATTGTCGCATCACTTCACTGGCATAGCCAGGCGGTTGCGCACAAAATTTTTTTAGGCCGGTCGTAGGGAGCCCATAATGACGACCATATTCGCTTGCCCGGCCTCCAATTAAAATAAGCGGACCCCCCCCCCTCCCCGCACGCCTAAAAAAAAAAATTTGCCCACATCACTGCGTCACTTGCTTCACCTCTGCGCTGAACGCACTATTTTAAAAGCGCACCATCAAGCGAGCAATTTACATATGGACAGAACAATTGGAGGAGGAATGACCCAAATCTTTCAGATTTCTTTAGTCATGCAAAACCTTCGCAAAACTGAATATTGTAAAAGACAATCATAAATGCTGTATGTTCTCATTAGCGTTGTCATTATTCTGCATCATGAAATCTTTATGCGCTGTGAAAACTTGGCATGCCGTTGAAGCCACATATCGACGTTAATACCAACCGACGAAAATTTCGACAACCTCAATAACGCCGTTTGGGATTTGCCGCATGCACATAATTAGGCTGATTCCCACTTGGCTGTTCTTAACCTGACTTCACTGCTACCAAACGAAACAATATTTGATGCATGTCTTTTACTACTTTTTTTCAGGGATATGACACAAATTTGGTTATACTGCAGATAAAGATGCTACCAACGATGCTAAAGTAAAGAAAGCAAGTGAATTTTGGTAAGTGCAGACTTTTTGTACTACGTATGTGAAAGCATCGCTTTTTAGGGGCAAACTGTGCATGTGTTGGCCAAAAAATAGTTTATCATGTCACATGGTTACACTGGCACTGACAATTTGACATGGCTCTGCTGGCCCGTGTGTGTGCTCACACTGTTACCGTTAAGATAAAATGTTTATGTTTTCATTGCAGGGATTGCTGTTTGTACTAGAAAGCCAACTGCCAAGATTTGTTTACGCTGGTGCTCCTAAAAGTACGCTTTCCCTATTTACATGAACTTTGGCTTGCACAAAGCATAACACTTGCGCCTAGATTCACAAAGCTGTCCATGCGCAGGCCTTCATAACAGCATTTCTTGACTTGAGTTTACCCTGTTTTCTGCAGATGTTTCTTGGGTTTAAAAGTGCCACAGCATGTTGATTTCCCCCACTCTGAAAAATTCGCATTCAAAGTTCTGCAAGAGTGGGCTCAACTTTCTTGTGCACCTCCTTGCTGTTCCAAGATCCTGAAGTGTTATGCTCTTACTAGAGCTAACAGTGTTTCTAATGTTTGTATTTCCATCACATTGACCAAGTATGCGATCTTGGCTTGACTGGTAGCACATCCTCAACAAATGTCTTTGTGGCACATGTAGAAGGCAGTACAAAATAAATAGGCAGACATTCACACCAGGAGCTAACTTCTAATAATGCTTTTTTTGGAAACCATGGTGCGCTTATTCCAATTTGTCTAACAGAGCAGCAACCTGTTTGGCTGTGAACCAACAAGACGTTGAACTAATAAAAGCTTCACATCTTGTTGCTCTTAGATATATATGTAGTGGCAAGCTATCTGTGACACTGTCAAACAAAGAATCAGAATATCTGTGCATGCCTTAAGATATATTGCTTCGTTTAGATATCTCGTGGCTGTGACTCGTCAACAGAGTGAACAAATGCACCCTAGTTTACTAAATTTAAAGCATTTTTTGAAGGTAGCACGGTCTTCATTTATTTGTCTATAGTTTTGTCGAGCCGTTTGCGTCAGGTACAAAGAAATATACTGAAGATTATCATGTAGCCTCTGCAAATGGTCGCTTTCAAGCAGGCTTTGCATGCTTGGCTTGTGCCTACAGGTATTGCACAATTCAAGACGCAGCAGCGTATAATAGAACAGTAGAATGGAGAGCAACTATGTGCACAAGCTAAATAAGTATTTTAACATGAGCGGACGGTACGTGTTATTTGCCACACACATGATCTCACTTAGAATGCCTATTGGTGAATGGGCTCATAGAAATGTCACTCAGCTGTGTATAGGAAACAAGTTAACTGAACCTAAGGGTATCTTTAACTGCTACAAATATGCCTTGTTGAGGTGCTGCACATTTTCTTCCAGAATATTGCTGTCTGAGACATCATGTGAAAAGAGTCTACCACATCAGCATTTATATGGCTTGCCAAGTAACGTTTGCCTGAACCTTCCTTTTTTTTCACATTTCGTTTTGCAGTAGACATCCTAGAATGTAAGCGCTCCTGCAGTCTGTGTGACTCATTGTTATGTATTGATTCTGGCATGTTTAACCTCATACTTCTATTTTTTTCTTGCAGCAATGAGATGCTTCACATATGCCTGTGGTGACATTCCGCTGTGCTAGCCTGATGGAAACACCAGCTGCGAAACTTGAGTCCTTCAGCATTGGAGAAGTTGCCCATCTCTCACCAATGACACAGACTGCCCTATGCTACAAATTCAAGATTGTTTTTCCACGAATGACGCAGAAAACCTTTGATGTATTATGGTGCTTGTTTAGTGCTGGCTGTGGTGTGGCGAAGTCTACTTTTACGTGTGCTCACACGTCGCCTCATAAAAAGAACAATAAAGCATTTATTTTCCTTTCAATATTGTCCACTTTTTGTGTTAGAAGCACCCAAGCAGTGCTCTTCCAAGGAGCTCTCGCCATGTATTAAGGGTGTGACAAGCATACTCGAGATAAATAGTCATTTCCCCAAGGAGTAACTGGAAGCATGTGCAGTTAGTTTTCAGAGAGTAACTGCGAACACGTGGGAGGAACGGTAAAGAGTAACTGTTGCTTTTAGAAGAGCAACTGGTGGGAGTAATGGTTGGTCCGCAGGGAGCAACTGGTGGGAGTAACTGTTGGTCTGCAGGGAGGAACTGGAGGGAGTAACTGTTCATCCCCCGAAGGAGGAACTGGAAGGAGAGCAACGGTTACTCCCTCTGCTGTTACTTCTTTTAGGGGAGTAATGGGAGTGGCAATGCAATTGCTCCCTGAAAGGAGCAACCCCTATACCCCTGTTGCTCCCTTTTGGCTTAGAGTGCAACCCCGCTATGCTTGCCACCCAACTCGGTGGTTTTCTCTAGCCGACAGCGGCGCTAGAACACACAGCCTTGCTAGTACAAGCAGCACGCTCGATGCACGGCAGCACATTTTTGTGGGGTCAGGCATATTTGCAAAAATTTAAGGTGGCGGTTCCACTCCCTCCATCTCGCCATAGTTCGAAAGACGACACCAGACGACGACACTCATCAACGCTTGCGAAAAGCAAGAAAATTGCTCACGCAAGTATGGTCAGCGTCGCCTCGTGCGTGTCTTGTATGTCTTGCGAGGAGGCGGAAATCGGCCAGTGAAACCAAGGAGGACAAACGCAGACGGCGTCTTTCACCTACTCTCTGCCAACTGCGGCCGTCGTTTCAACGACACGACGAAAGGTACCTCAGTGACAGCTGGCTGACTGAAAACGGCGTCGTTTCAACAAAGTGTAAACACACGTGCACACACGCACATACACAAACACACACTCTCTCTGTCGCTCTGACTCACTCACGTCCATGGAATAACGATTCAACATGACATCAAATAAACGCTTTGAAGGGCATGAGTGCACTGGCATCGCCGCTAACCTTATTTTTGATGTAGTGACCTTGGCACTGCCTTGACTGAGCGTCGCGCGAGCACGGTATTTTTTTTTTTGTCACGCAAAACTGCTCAACCTCAGCCATTGTAGCTAGTGCTACAATTCCAGCCAGGCACAATTCAGCACAAGATAACCGGAGCATCCTCAGGTTATTTGCTAAGTTTCACCCTCTTCAACTACAATAAAAGGGTTACCTAAATAAAGAGCCTCTTGTTGGTGATCAGTTGAACAGATGATTTACACAAACATAGAGGAGTTAGAAGCTCCTAGAGCCCACGGTTTTTCAAAAACTTTTTATGAGAAATACGTGGACAACCTATTTTATTGGATGACGTGGGATATAATCCATAAGTCGGTTCACGCTGTTTCCCGTCTTGCTTTCACCATCTTTGTGCTGCTGCCGAAATCATGGTAAACTAAGCTCCCACGAAGTGTTTGCTTTAGGAAATTCTTCATTTTCGCCAAGAGCAGATTTACAAATGCGATTTATTAGCACGAACACAGAGATTATCGAGTAGCAGCACAATTTAGCTCAGCGTCACATTTAGAGGGAAGGCCGGAGAAAGGGGGGTCATGCATATTCGAAAATCATAAGGGATTATGACGGCACCTACATAAGGGCCACTCGTCTCAGCCCATGGTCTTGTGTTCAACGAATGTATTTTCCTATGCTACGTTTTCTACATCAAGTGCAACGCTGTGAAGGCTAGCGAGAATTCTTGCAATCAATACGTTCGCACTAAGAAATAGTAGGGTTATCTTTGCAACTCACTCATGACGCTGATTTATTTTCTTGTTTCTGTTTTGTGCCTTGGAGATAACACCCCGCTATACGGCTTGTCTCGGTTCTTATTTCTGGATGTTTTACTTCTAGCATTTTGCGACGCTCTGCAGGCGCATTTGTGCTCTTCTCACACGAGCGTTTACAACGATGAAAGCTAGGTGCGAGACGCGCGAAGTCACACATGTTTCTGGCCAAAATTCTTGCATAGCTTTCACAGCGTTGCACCTTATGTAAGAAACGGAGTATAGGTACATTTGTCAGCATAGGCCTGCCAAAAGGGGGACATGGTGGGCGCAACCCCCCCCCCCCTCCTTGTCCTCTAATTATCGGTGCGCGAAATCTGTCCCGTACTATAGTGCTTAGAATGTGCACCCATACAATGCATTGATGGAGAGGGGGGCGCTATTGACTCTCCATCGAAGGGAAAACCTCCACACGTGTATGTCCACCAGACGACGCCAGCGATGCTAAGGTTATCATTTAGAGTTACGTAGCGCCCTGGGGTCACTGAAGGGTGCTTATAAAGTAAGATATATGGTCTCTACATGCATTGGCTGCATAAGGTATAGTTATTTGCTAATTTTCTTCATTGTATTAATTAGCGAGTTCGTGTAGTGTAAGTTGTGCACGTACTTAAACTTTTACATGCGATCCAAGATTTATTTCTTGTCTGCTGGATCAGTTGCCATTCACTGGAAAAAGCAAAATACGCTTCAATCGGTGACTTTCAAATGTACGAAGAACACTCGAAAAAAACAAACCTCATGTCTTACAATTATGCAAGGCTTGCCAGTGTAATTATTACGCACGTAGATACATGTGTCAACGAGAAAACAGTGTACTGGAAATGACGTGTTGCAATATTTCTGTATTTTTTCTTTCTTCGGTGCCATATGGTTTTTTTGTAAAAGAGTCGTTGCAGAGTAGTGTGGCGGCGAGAATGACGTGACATCTCAGGATGGGGCTGGTCGGTAAACATGTGGAGCGCTTCAGAGAAAAGGTTCCATGCGAGAAGGTTGTTTTATTTTTCATTTTCATCTTGTTTTCTAGCAGCACGAACATGCCGGCATTTCAGAAGAAATCGGAACGCATAACTTTTCTGGGAGCGAAATAGTTACAGAATCCATTGTTATTTTATGCTTCTGCTAATCAGCAGAAACACAGATATTTGTTCTGAAAAGTTGAAAGTTTTCTTTATATTGACTTACAGGCACTGTCGACAAGTTTGCCATTTAGGTTGCCGCAACAGTTTTTCAAAAATAAACCGGCATATCCTACGTACCTTAATAATCAACGGTATGCGAAGCATGCGTAGGGAAGGTGACCATGCTGCAATTATTATATCACGACACGTCATGAAATGACGCTTAATAAATGTACAAATCATGCACGCCCAGACACAAGTTGCAGATGTTTGTATAATCAGTTTTTTGCACTTGCGTGATGATGTCAAAGGGGAACACCAATATTAGCAACACCAGAAGCGATAAGCTGATATGAAGCGCTGGTGCTCGCGAGGATGGTACCACTGAACGCTCTTACATAACTCGACTTCAGCGCATGGCACCTAACTGACGTTAACCCGACGTCACGACTGTATCGTAGTAGTACATATGTTATCTTGATGTAATTGGATAGCCAGCACGGCCACCACAATTAACGTTTCACGAACATTAGGATCTATTTGAAAAAAAGTTCTGGGACCTGGCGTGGCTTTGTGGTAGAATGCTTGATTGCCACGTATAATGCTTGGGTTCAATTCCTGCGGAGACTTTGACATTTCTTTTTGTATTCGTCAGATCAGTGTTGCCGATATCAAGTTTTTCTTCATGATCACGTGTTAAAGCTGTTCTTATGTGTTCTCGTTGTTGTTGGGTAGACTCCAAGTTTCAATCGCCTGTGGCACATAGCAGTGGCACATACCCGCCCGCAGGTTTGTGCCACTCTCTAGTGGAAGGTGTTTGATGGCGTAGGTGACGGGATTAAGAAAGCATTCATGTCTTGACTATCGCGTCCTATTCATGAAATTATCATATTCTCCTATACTAATTTTGGTTCACGCAATCACGACAGCACCCAGACGTGAGCGGCTAGATAGATAGATAGATAGATAGATAGATAGATAGATAGATAGAGAGATAGATAGATAGATAGATAGATAGATAGATAGATAGATAGATAGATAGATAGATAGATAGATAGATAGATAGATAGATAGATAGATAGATAGATAGATAGGTATATAAATAGCTACTCTGAGAGTCGCTTAAAGTGCTTGCAGTACGCAAAGAAATGCTTCACATCGAAAATATTCGTCAGTGCTCCAGTATATGTATCAGCACTATTTTTTTTAATGTGGCCATTGTCATGGGCGTCGAAGTCAGGTTATTCTTCGTTGGCCATACAGCTTTACTTTGAAAGTCTCGGCAATTAAAAGTTTGAGAAGGTCCACTGAAAATTCGGATGTAGAAGCGCGATTTGTGTGACAGTATTTCTGCGAATCAGTGTACCAGTTTCTTGAAGTAGAGAAGGGACAAGAGGATGTACCAGAGTGGATTGTGAGCATCGAACCATTGGTACGAATGCCGCAGTATCGACCAATAGTCAGCTCAGAGCTGACGGTTCTTTATTGTATTTTGTGGTAGTTTTGTATTTTGCAGAGTGTGTGAAATCTGTAATGTCTTCATATGTAAGCAAGAAAGATAAAAAACATCATGTCCCCTTTGAAGTGGCACTACATACATTTCATTCGCATGGCATGTCAGCGTCCTTTTTTTTCACAATTTCGAACCTCACAGACATAAAAAAAAACTCAAAGGAACGCGTAAAACACGAGCAGTCGAACCACGAAGGGATGTACATTACTAACGACGCTGCGGGGAACGCTGGTTCTGCGAACGCATGACGAACGCACAATTTTCCGGCGTACCGAAACCATTTGCCACTTAATGACACCGCCCCACCTGCTGAAGTGGTGCGAGTGGAAAGAATTCATTACTAAGCCCTCCTGCTTTTACGGTTGGTGTTGGTTACGTGCGGTGCCTAGACTTACCTTGTGAGGCAAACTATCCAGGAGATATAATCCATACCCGTTTTACCCGTTTCATTAGTTTAATTGCTCCACATTCGGCGAACGTTTGAACTCACGTGAAACAACTTGATTTTTTATTTAATAGATGGAGCCACTATCAAAAAATGCCCGTGAGATTTATGATTCGTTGAAAATATTTAGTTTGAAGCACTTAGTAGCCAAGTTAGTGAGCACGAATAGATACAAGACACAATATGCATCTACTATTGTGAAATACTCGTTGGTAGTAACAAAGCCAGTTCCTACGAAACTGGCCAACAGAAAAATTAGCTATAGTCAATGCTGCATTGTAAGTTTCCTAATAAATATAAAAAAATTTGCTTTTCAAAGAATCATAGAAAGGGGCCGGCTGCTTCGTTATATGGAAGTTCACAATATCAGCTGGTATAGTTTTGTTGCTTCATCGTTAAAGCGAGACCAAGTACAGCCATAAACTGCCCCATTGACACAATGATATTTCGTGTAGTTTTCGTCAAAGCACTAAGCGACTTCGTATGGAAAATAGGTCTAATGTAGTCTACATATCCACTCAATATTATTGTTCTGCTATATAAATAAAAAAAGATAATTCTACACAAACCTTCACTGCTTAGCCAATTTTCATGGGAACGTAAAGAAATCACTAAGTAGTCTATGTCCAATATTTCTTTTTAAAAACCTTGAATGGCACTTCCTCTAATGGCACAGTATTTTCTGCTTTATTACCTCTAGTGGTTTCGCCATACTCGCAGTACAATGGAGGCTTCTACAGCGAAAATGTTTTTGTTGCTACTACTATTTTCATAGCTACTAGGTAACGCTTCTAACCAGGCATGAAATTGAAATGTCATATAAAAAAGGGGATAATGAGTGTGTGTGTGAGAATTTATTAGAAGGCAGAGAGGTCGGCCTGAGCTAGTTCGCTCTAGCCTGCTACTTTACACAGGGGATAAGGGAAAGGGGGAAGGAAATAGGGATGAAGGGGGATGATTGGGACAAGAAGAGGTGGTGCGTATGTACAGTAGCCACTTAGCATAGTACCCTACAGTCTAGCTTCTAGTCCTGTGCTTTTTATAAAGTCTAGAACAGCCTTTGTAGCAGTTTTTTACACTGTTTGGTCGTTCATTGCTGACAATATGTGGCTTTCACTTAAAGGTGTTCGTCCGGTGCTTGCCAACGTTGCAGTTAGCATTTTTCTTTGCGCCACGTATAATGCACGGTCACAAAATATGTGAGCTATTGTTTCGTGCACTTGGCAAGCGTTCACAATTCGGGCTGTCCACACGGCCGATTAGGTGGGTGTAGTGGCGAGTGAAGGCGACGCGCAGGCAAATTCGGTGCAGTATATTAGTATGTCTTCAGCTGATTTTATCTGGAAGACAAAAAGTCATACCGGGGTCTGCTTCCCGCAGGCGCTTGTTCCGGTGATCTGGTAGCGACCAGTAAGTGGCAACGAATTCACGCATAAGTGATCTCAACAATGTGTTGACGTCACCTCGCGAGTAAGGTACTTTGACGTACATAGGAGCGTTGTATACTGCCGCTCTTGCTTCGCTATCGGCTGTTTCGTTGCCAACCGGACCGCAGTGTCCAGGAATCCATTGGAGGGTAATCAAGTGACCGCTCCTGTGTGTTAGGTCAAATGCTTGGACGATTCCTAACACTCGTAGAATTGGCCTCTTCTTGAGCAAGAATAGATAGCTTGAAGCGCTGGATTTTGCATCAGACAGAATCGTCCATTTACTCGGTGCTTGGTCGTTCACAAATTTTATGGCTTCTTGTATAGCAACAAGTTTTGCAGCTGTCGAAGATGACCTATGATCTACTTTGTACTGTCGGGAAATACCGAGTTGAGGGATCACGAAGGCTGCAGCTGAGGCGGATGAAGTTACGAATTCATCGTTGTAAATGTGCACAGAATCGCTTTATCGGTCATCTAAATGTGCCAAGGTGAGTTGCTTGAGGGCAATATAAAAAACACGTGACTTATACGAAATTCCACATATGTGAAGGCTCACCAGCGGTTTAGTCAATGTCCATGGAGGCACTGTTGAGATTATGGCAAATGCAGAGCCTAAAGGGATCATGTGCCTATGCGTATCGAGGCATCGCGAATAGGTACAGTCTGGTCTGTCCACTTGTAGCGAAGACAACGGGTGCTGTGCATGTCGGGTCAGCAGACGAAGGTGCACTCGAAGAGGCTCATAGGACGTGTAAACCTGTATAGGGTAGGTGCGGGACTCCTCTATAGTGCCAGAGGTTGACGTGCACCGTGGCAGGCCAAGGCATATTCTCAGTGCTCGTGCCTGAAGGCTCTCTAAAGTACAAAGGCACGTTGTCCGCAAGCTGGAAAGTACAGGTGAGCTGTACTGCATATAGCCTACAAACAATGCCTTGTATAACTGCAGAAGACTTTTCTCTGAAGGGCCCCATCTCAGTCCTGCTATAACACGAAAAACATACACAAAACTGATTAGTTTGTTTCGGAGCACAGTCACATGCTTTGACCAGGACAGGTTGCGGTCAATGACGACCCCTAAATAG
The DNA here is from genome assembly GCF_043290135.1 of Rhipicephalus microplus. Lineage (NCBI taxonomy): Eukaryota > Metazoa > Arthropoda > Arachnida > Ixodida > Ixodidae > Rhipicephalus > Rhipicephalus microplus. Next base: position 440,020,110 of record NC_134710.1, read on the forward strand.
CGGTGGTGCTTGACCGCGGGAATCACTGCTCCGTGAGCGAAGATTAGGTACCGCGACATTGATTTCTTCGTAAATGCCAATGCAGCACATTTTGATATTGAAACTTCCAGGCCCTGACGACATATGCATATGGGCATCTGCAGCAACGCGACCACAAATGCGAGCAAGGCTACAACAAGGCACATCAATAATATCTAGGTACTTACGTCGTCAGGGGATAATGAACTTTCTGAAGTAGCACAATTCAGTTTTCTTTGTGAAGCGCAGCGAGCCCAGTGCATTCGCAAACAATGCGTAAAAGGTGGAGTGGTTGCGGCCGGAGTGGGACCACCACCTTAATTATTATGGCGGCACCATGGGATGGGAGCGTTTGTCCCCAGAAAGGTGTAAATTAAAAAAAAACTATAGAGTGCACATAGTTAGTCAACCTCGCCCTTTTTTCCCCGCTGAAGCTGAGGTTGACACAAAAATTCTAGCTTTTGAGGCTGTGTGGCAGCAGTTCGGAGCAGTTTTTCTGGTTTTTTTATGTTTTTGGAGTAACTTGGCGCAGGAAAACAGAAATGTATAAAAAGGCGCAGTATGCGCAGCTGTCTCACCTTTTTCCAAAGCACGTGTGTTAGCAGTACAGGCTCAGGTCGGAAAAGCCTCTTTTCTCTTAGATATCAGCTTATTCCAGACCAATGATAGATTGGCTGCGATTTTGGCACAGGGGGTTGTGTGCAAGTCATGTGTGCACACAGTACAAAGCAGTGTTTATGCTCAGATCCAGAGATTGCAAACAGCAGGGTTTCAAGATTATGTGATCACTAGATCTTACGAGAAGGTGGCGAGATGAATCAAACATTTCATCAAATGCTAAGTATGTGAATAAGATCATGAAAGCAGCTTCAGCCAACTGCCCAACATTGACAAGATGACGCCTTATCAAAAGCGACGTGGTCAGATATAATGCAGAAGTGATTTGTACGGCTCTAAAAAACCTGGGCAGCACTTGCGCACTCGTTAAGCTCGAGGCCAAATGCCAAACCAAGAATAAAGATGAATCTGATCAGAAACACCGAAGCTCCTTCATTCCTTGTGTTACATGAGTGTGCAAGATTCCTCTGTAATGCGCCAACAGTTATATTGGTCAGACAGGTAGGTGTATTAATGTTAGATTACGGGGGACCACATTAAATACGAAAAGAATTTCCGACAATCAAACTTGATTGCTCATGCACACAGCGTCCATGGGTGCAACAGCCGAAATAGAATTTGAAGCAATTTTTGGATCAGCAAAATGATACTTTTGAAACACTAAAATGTAAACTTTGAGTAGGTTACAGGGCACAAATATCCATTTTATCACCAGTTACCGAACTGGGAGTAGGATAAAAAAGAAGGCTTATATTTGGAAACACAAATATATATAAACCATTCGACATCACCTAAATCATGCAATGTAAACATGAGCAGTGCTGTTTCAATGAAAGCGGCATTTTGATCCACCCCACTGAGCCAACAATGATAAAGTCCATATTAGCATTTGCTGCACCTCTCAAATCGTTTGACAGACTGTTCGAATTTAAATATGGATGTGCGAAGCTCGTGGCCACGGAATTTGGGAGATTCCTGAAACCGAAGAGTACGGGTGGTGAACAAAAAAGCTCGCGGACAATTTAGGGGAGCATAAATGTCATACAGGTCTCGAAATCGTTGCCAGTAGCAGATTTAGGCATTATAAATTATACTGGTTCTCATAATTAGGTGGCGTACGAACACATCAGTAAGTGAACGATATGTACAGTGTCCCGTGACTAGCGATAACAGCCCCTTCCAAATCTCAATATGCTTTTTCTCTGGGCACTGGTGTATTATGGCGAAGGTGGCCTACGCATGATTCTCTGCACGGGTTGGAATACCAAGCCAAGAAATTTTCTAACCACTATACTCCCCCCCCCCCTTCCTACTTTGTTCTTTCATCACGGGGTTAGGTACCGCTTTGGCTTTTCCTTGCGAGGTGCGTCCGACGAGATAAAGTAAAACAGCGTGCACTCGTTGGCCTGGCGACGGTACCGCGGATGTCGATCGCCAGGACCATGGCTGGGATGACGCAACTACAAAAAAAAAACTTACAGTTTTCAGTGAAAACGGCAGTGTCCAGTTTTCTTTTTTAGAACCTTTATTCATAAGCTGTGTGGTATTTCACGGCAGCTCTTAGTAGATCAATCCGTTTTCAAATCTGACCATGCTTTTGCCTGTAGATCAAAACAACATTGAGAGAAAGTGACAGTGGCTATGGGCCTATACTAGAGACGTAATCTATAAGCGAAGATCCCTGTAAGCTGAGGTCCCAGAGGGCAGGCGCGTTGGCACAAATGTTTTTCCAAGGGGACCTTCATTAGAGCGGGGCCCGGGCAAGCAGATGTGGTAGGCCGTTATTTTCTGCGCTGCTATATACCATAGAAAAAAGTCCGGGGGGGGGGGGTGCCTTGTGCGCTACCCCCTGGCTATGCTACTGGCGCATGGGAACTCCTGGTGGTGGTGGTAGCGATTAGAATGAAGAGGAAAAAGGCACCTAATTTCTGTCTGCCTTCAGGCGACACGGCGCAGTGCCTTATAGGGGTGGGGGGAAGGAGGGATAAAAAGAATAGAAGGAAAGTAGAAGCAGAAGAAGACAGCCAACGAGAGGAAAAAAAGAAGGAGATAGGAAAGTGGGGATCCGGTCGAAGCAGTCCAAGGGCGGGGTGCCACAATGCGAGAGCTACACGGCGTCAGGAGACCGCGGAGGGCGAACCAGTCGGCGGGAGCTACGCTGAAGTCGGAGATCGCGAGGGCACAACCGTCCAGCTTGAAATCCTGCGAGCGAATCCGGAACTCCTGCGGTCCGGTACACACATGGGGAAGGATAGCAAGAGAGGAGGGTGTGAGTGGCATAGGCTGTGGTTAGGTTACTTTTGTGAGAGAAGTAGCTTTAGCAGACTGGAGTGGCACATTATGATGTAAGAAAGAAGGTTTCGTCCAACGTGCTGGCCAAATACGCAGAAGCAACTGGCAGTGAAACAGACCGGAATAGGGTGAAATTAACCAAAATAAGAGGAAAGGAATCGGACTTGCGGGCTATATCCAGACTCTGACAATTAGACAAAAAGGGCACACGTTCTTGAATGTAATGTCAGCAACTTCTCCCAGATATACACACCTACATCCTATTTCAAAATATACGTATTCCATTTGTTTGCACATTCATTTTTCGTTGTGGACGTGGCTCCCGTGCGGGAACTGGAACGTTCTAGTTTTATGCGAGTATTCATGGTCGGTGCTCATGTTAACCACATAGGCCCGAAATAACTACCACAACACAGAAAGAGAGAAGGCACAGTGGCATAGCCAGTAACTGTGAGAGTGCCCTCACGTACGTAGCGCCCTGTAGCGTGCCGCCGGTAACTTTGCTGTCTTTCCGGATTGTGTAGTCTGCATTGTGTAGTCCGGATTGTGCAGTCCGGATTGTGCAGTCGACTGCAGACGATGAAGTGTTCCGTGACGGTCAGCTAAATAGGCCTTCCGAACAAAACTGCATGCGCACTCAAACACACACACACACACACACACACACACACACACACACACACACACTCACACACACACGCACACACACACACACACATACTGTTCAAAAAGACTGCTCTGCACTGTAAAGTGATATCGAGGCCTTACTGACACTGGTACTATATTTCAGTTTTTGTCATGAACATTTCAAACAGCCCCTCTAGGCGTCCCTATGAACTGCGGGGCAAATAAAATGCTGATTTTATGATGAGAAGTCCAGGATAAAGCACTTGCACAGAATACATGAAAAACTTCTAGCCAGCTATTGTAGCAAAAGAGCCATTTGGGCGAGTTGCTAAGAATTTATTATGAATGCGAAAATGAGGGTGCAGGAAAGAGCAGGTACTACAGAACAAAACAACGACACAAGCACACACTCGCTATTGGAAGTTCTTTGAAGCGATAGCGTTAAAAAGGGCGTTTCGTGAAAATTGCGGCGTCGGCATTATTGGTTGTGAGCAAAAAAAAAGGTCATCATCTTGTGCTTGACCGAAAAATCGGGAAACATGTAACTAAAAAAGTTTTGAATTTCTTAGTTCGGCTGCAGACCAAACCCGGGTCATTTGCGCCACAAATTAGTGTTCTACAACAAAGCCAAGTTTGTGCTTGTGAATGTAATGAAAACAACTTCATGTGATTGGAACTGCAGGGAAATGACTTTCATGCTTCACAATACTAGATGAATTATTGGAGTAGTAATGGGCGGTACGAGCGTGCGTTTTTCTCGGGCGTCACCACATGTGATTATGATAATGACTTCAAGGTTAAAAGCCGGTCACCAAATACAAAAGGCACACACGCAACTGCGGCTCTTTTCTTAAGGCCCCGTGGTTTGTACATAGCAAGTTCGAAAAGATGTCATGCACTTTTTTGTGGAAGTACGTATTGGGACAAGACATCGCTATTGCGTTTAACCATTAAGGGCGAAGTATGATTGCCCCCCTCCCCGTTTTTGAAGTGACAACAGGTACACAGGTTACCTACAAAGTACATAGTATGGTTTTTCTTGCCTAACACACAGAAATACTGCCCCAATACTCAAAACCTCATGCAGACACATGCGTATAAACCGAAAAAAAGAGGGAGGGGGCCACAAGCCAAAACCACGGGCGAGGTTTATATAGTCACGAGTCCGATGGAATCCCGTCTGGTCAGGGAAAAACATAGTGCAAAATAACAAAAACGCCGACCAAGGTGAAATACACAAAATTTAAAAAGACGTTTTGGCCCCCCACACGGCAGCCTTATTCACAGTCATTTCTCGTATACTGTGAACAAGGCTCCCGTGTAGGAAGCCGAAACGTCTTTTTAAATTTTGTGTATTTCACCTTGGTCGGCGTTTTTGTTATTTTGCACCACGGGAGAGGACTGCGCAGAACCACAAGAACAAAACTGCCTGAAATATCTTCCTGCGTAAGCTAACCAAACTTCTTAAGGACGGAGCAACTGCGGTCTTCTGTGTTTTTTTTTCCTTAAGTTTTCGCTTAGGGTACATCTTCCGCTCTAACCTGCCGCGTTTTAGTCCCCTTAGTATCTCGTTTACCATGTTTAATGTGTTAACGAGAAGATAAGTGGGCGCAGTAACATGTTAAACAGTGGTAAGCTGTCTATCATTGAGATTCCAGAATTTGACACTGGTGTCGATGTGATTACCGATATTGCTGGTCTGGTATTTTTTAAGATATAGCAGCCATGCTTGTTGTTTTAGTGGGTACTATTTGCGTTCGGCTTCTTAAGTGTGGTGACATGTGACACTAATAAAAGGCAACTGTATCAAATAAAGCTTACTTGTTAGTTGACCACTGCTCCGGTCGCTTTCTTTTTCTCGTCCAATTTTCTTCCACTTCAATAGTTTTCTCTGTCGTCTGGTTAGCTTCGCAACAACACAGCGTTTATTCAACGCCAATGGTGGTCTTCAACATCCATCCACATTGCTCACAATTATGTTCTTGTCTTGCGATTTTTGCATTCCACTTGGCTCACCTGCTTTCACTCCCCAACCACACACCTAGGAACACTCACATACGTTGTCGACGCTGTCAACGCTTGGTTGAGCTTAGTGCATAGTTTGCCGTCAAAATAAAATATATTCCCAGTAGCAATTTATTTCATTGTTCTATTAGTTTGAGTATGAGCAACTCTTGGAATTAGAAACAAACATTCAAAAGTGGCCGCATGATTGAAAAAAAACAAGTTTATGTAGTCAAAAGTTGTTTTTTTATATAATATTGGCAACGTGCTGCGCAAGACTATGCGTGCTGCTTAGGCATGCTAAGTTTGCCACTAAGAAGTCTTTTCAGAAATCTGCTGATGTGCCCTTTTTGTAGCGAGAATCAGAATGGTAGTTTAGTCATTTATTTTAGTGCTTTAAGTAAGATTTTTTGGTTGAAAAAGGTTCCATGAGGGGTGAATATTGTTGAAATTTATCGGCCACTTTTCAGAAATCTTAAGTGAATATTTCAACGAATTACCACAGTCTTCATTTGATAGGTACAGGATATTTTAGGAATGGACAAGCATGGGCACATAAGCTATCATATTCACAGGTGGGCATATTTTCTCGTATCCCTTTTCTGTTCAAGTTATGTTTACGCATTAGGTTTGAACTCCTTGCGTGGAACCAAAGTCCTGTACTCTGGAACCATAATAATCTCTATGGTTCGTACACAATGGCATGATTTTCGGCATAGAGCAAAAGAAATTACGCTAGTACAATGAAAAACCCGGTTCAGCTGTTTGATTCATCGCTGCGTAAGTCAGTAAATGTTCACGTTTGCAGCTTAAGCAACGCACGAGTTGCCTTACTGGTTACTACAGCAGGCTCAAGCATTTCTTCAAACTTCAAGAACAGTTTGCCTCTGTTGACCAATACCTGTAAACCAGCATTCGGACTCCCGAAAGCATCTCGACTATAGCTCTGCGAGTTCGTCTAGGGCTACTGCGATGTTCATCAACAGATGAGACAATCGAGATCGCTAATGACTACCCACTCAAGACGCAAGACGCATATCATAATGGAAGTGCTCAGAGCACACGTGAGGCATGTTACTCGCGCCCCTGCCCATCATGTAGCTTCACTGCCAGAACACCGACCTCGTGAAAAATTTTGCCAGACAGTCTTTTCATATCGCACACGCATTACTGCGGCATATACAACTCGATCCAGAATTTCATCTCCCCCGTGGAGTATGACTTATGCACATGTTGAACACACGGTTCCAGGCATAGGGTCAAAAGCCCGGCTCTCGTCTCCAGCGCTAAAGCATCTTTCTCTTCTCTTGTTATAGGAGAAGTACAGTGAGCATACTCATCTATATACTGACGCTTCAACTAAAGTGGATGGGTCTGCAGGAACGGTGATCTTTCCTGCAACAGCGACAACGTTGAAGTTTCGGTTATCCCATCAGACATCATCGACAGCTGCGGAACTTGCTGCTCTACGTAGTGCTGTTAAAGTCGCTAAACATCAAGAAGCCAAGAAATGGAGCGTGTTCCCGGACTCTAAGGCAGCACTACAGTGTTTGATATTCGCCTTTTCCGGGGACCTCATGAACAACTAGTGCTGTAAATTAGAGAGCTGCTTCACCACCTCTTCGACGAAGGACACAGAATCACCTTTCAGTGGCTTCCAAGTCACTGCGGCATATTGCGCAACGAACATGCCGATGCAGCTACTCGATCAGCACACGAAGATGGTGAAGAAGAATCTATACCATTTTCAAGGACTGATGCTGCGATGACAATCCGAAAAATCGCTAATGCGGAATGAAAATCCTTGTGGAACACCGAGTGCTTACGGCACACGTGACGGCATAGACTGGACACGTCTCGTCGACTCCGGCCTCAGTCTGGACTCTCTCGACTCGAGACAACGGTGCTTTGCCGACTATGGCTTGGTGTCGCCTTCAGCAAAGCTTTCACCTTCCGAATCGGCATGGAAGACAGTGCTTCTTGGGGTCATTGCGGCAGCGATGAAACTATATAGCACGTCCTCTGTCACTGCCCTCGTTAAAGCGTGCAAGGACGGCAACTAGCTGCTGCGTTAGCTCGCCTTGACGACAGAATTTGTATGAACAATCAGTGCTTGAAAGGCGACATGATCTGTGTGCTCACAGAAAATCAGTGAAGGCCTTAGTGAACTTTTTGCATAGCAGTGGCCTATTGTATAGACTATAGCACTCCAGCCCCCCCCCCTTTTTTTTGCGCGCGTCAATTTACCTCTTCGCTTTCGTTCCCATCTTCTCCATTCTCCCTCCCCTAGTGTAGGGTAGTAAACCGGATGCTTCATTTTCTGGTTAACCGCCCGGCCTTTCCCTCATTTTATTCTCTCTCTTCCTCAAGAAATGCTAGACAATATACTAATTGGCTTTAGGGAAGTACTTTTCAACAACAAAGTAGGAAATCTTAGTCTGGCAGGAGGTCAGTTATATAAATAGTATAGGGGAATGTATGTGTTAAAACGAAGGCATGGTTAAAGAAACGCCGTAGTTAAGGCCGCGAAAAATTTAGACCATCTTGTTTTTCGATGCGAAGCAGCTCTTGGACTAGCCTGTGTAACGCTGTCTCTCCGCACTGGGGTGGTGCCAAGTCGGCCACGCCTTCCCTCGCAGTGCGCGCGCGTGACTGTCACTGTATCCCTAGCCTGTCGCCGCTCACTGCGTGCCATCTCTCTCGCTTCTCCCTGTTCACCACTTGAAACACTTTATTCTACTCCTCACGTCGGCATCATCCTCTCACCCGTGCCACCTCTCTCCATCTGTCAGCGAGAAGCCACATCAGAAGGATACAAGAAAGGGCATGAAATAGATAACACTGACGTAGACTGTCCAGTGGTGGTCTGTCCCTGCCTTGTGCTTCCCAAGTCCTTGAATATGTACCAACCAGCCAAAATAAGCATTACAGCACATGGAAGGGTATCGGCAACCTGGAAACCTCGTTGGCGTTGGAGAGCTTGCTGCCTAATCAGCAAATAATGTGGATTCCACTATAGGAACTGAAACGTCAACAATTGAAGTGACTAGACATAATTTTTAATCAGGAGATGCAGAAACGCCATGATGGTACGTAAAAATTTCAAAAGTAAGACTATATGGGCAAAGACCAAAATTTGCCGGGAGCTCAAATGCTGCTTCGGCATTGCTTCTGCGGGAGAGTAGCTTGCGTCTGCCTTTTTTAGAGTGTGACTTGCGTACGCTATGACATACTCAGCGTAGCCGTCTCCCGGTGGCGCTAGTACTGCACCAAGTTTCATAATACTGGCTTTCAAGCGCATTTGTCGGCAAAGTGTGGTATCAGTGTCGATGAATTCATGCAGCATAAGTACTACAATTTTGCTTGAAGACCTTATCAGAGAAAATCATATTCCGTGCCATAAACTAATTGGCCTGAGGTGCAATAATCCTTCACAAATTTCGGCACAAAGCCCCGCCACGGTGGTCTAGTGGCTAGGGTACTCGGCTGCTGACCTGCAGGTCGCGGCTACGAATCCCGGCTGCGGCGGCTGCATTTCCGATGGAGGCGGCAATATGCTAGGCCCATGTGTTCAGATTTGGGTGCACAGTAAAGAACCCCAGGTGGTCGAAATTTCCGTAGCCCTCCAATATGGCGTCTCTCATAATCACGTCATCGTTTTGGAAAGTTAAACCTTACAAATCAATCAATCAATCAAAGTTCGGAACAAAACACAGAAATTCGCAGCCTGATATAGTTGTAGTTTTTTGGAAGCAGTGGGCTTCAGAAACTTTACAAGCTGTGTGAATCTTGGCTGGGTCAGGAAGCACAACATCAATCAATAGAACAGGTCCCGACTTTGTTAATTCGTCGGCAGGAAAATGGCAATATTCCCTTGAAGTTCACGGTCCGGAAAGGTGAGACATTTGAACATACATCCCGAGCGGATGAGAAGCGTCGGAAAAACAGAAAAACAGTATGTCACCAAGATAACATGTTTTTCATATACAGTTTCAGGTGATTTTCAGTGCGAAAAATTTACAGGGAAGCGCATTCACCCATCCTTCTTTCAAACTCGAACCGTAGGAAAGGCGCAAGTACTGGCAAAAGGCAAAATGGCACCCTGCATCAGCATACTGAAGACTTTTCTCAGCATGTGCTCGAATAAAGTGAGTGCACAAAAGTACATAAAAAGCATTGGGGTAACTTTGTAGAAGCCATTAGGAGTGGTCTTGTGTCACTTATGTTCAGCAATGAGCAGTTTTGAATAGCCTTAGCGGAGATTTAAGGCTACTGTGGCGTTGAAAATAATGAAAGGCATCCACTTTTCAATGTAGCCGATAGATATGTGTGCGAACGGCAATAGCGATTCGACAAAAAAAAAATCACCCGGAAACGTATTAACTCATCCTTCGTTCGCTCTAACCCCACCGGAGAGGCCAAAAGACAGGTAAAAGACATAATGAAGCCCTGCTTCACAATACTGCACACTTCTTTGTTAATACTTCTATTGTTTTTTTCAAAGCAACCCCATTCTTTGAGGTGAATGTGATGCGAATTGTTCGAAGCAAGCGTCAAGCTGCCAGCCCAGGGTCATCTGGACATGTTCACGCCCCTTCTCACGCACTGGCCCATGCTTGTATTCACCCAGCCGTGCACCCTGCGGTTGAGATAAAGATAACGCTGTGCACTTAGTATTCACCACTTCTAGGGTGTCAATGGGAACCAACGTGTAGCGAATTCCTTCTGCCTTCAGTGTTTGCTGGCATAAATAATATGTTGAGACACTAACAGCACCGCGTGAAAAATGATTACCTGACAACTACGTCATGATTTTTGCACCAGACGTGTGCTCAGATCTCTCTTGTTTCCCGCCGTAAACTATACGCCTCCACATGGCATTACGCCCCATGATGACCCCAGACCTCCTCCCTGAGCGCAAAATTGTCAGGAAAAAGCTGACCCCGGCAGCGTTCATACGACGATTGCAAACATTAAATGTCCTCGTCCCAGTAGAAACCGAACCCCAGCATTCTGCGTTTCATTCAAGTATTCTACTACACAGCTACGCAAAGTGTAGCAACTGCTTATGTAGACCTAATGTCCGTGAAATGTCAACTGTGTTAGCGATGTTCACTATCCAAGTCTTCAAACTGCATATGAACTTCTATGATAGAGCCGTTAGTTCAGGTGAACTTCAACTCCAAACTGGACATCCGCTATAGTTGACCGCATGGCTTAACATGGCATTACACTGCATGATCATCTCGGACGTCAAGCCTGAGCACGACAGCGCCAACAAAAGCTGATATGGCAGCTATAATACAATTCTAATGAATGCTGCGCCTTCGTTTCTGTTTTACAATTTGGCAGATCATTCCCACTTTTACACCGAGCGTATCATTGGCTTTGGCTACTAAACTTTATCATAGCAAACGGGTTGTGGCCTTCGACTCCGAAAGAGCAAGTATTCTGCCCTACATGGCTAATTTGAGCAAGATTTTATGGCAGTAGCAATCAAGGCTATAGAAAAATACGTTTCTCCCCAACGCTCTTTTTACTTGGCGATGAGAGCACGGGAATGTGCCGAGTTGTTGCAACCAAGCGAAGGAAAGATTCAAAGAGAAGGGATAACGATAAAAAAAAATAATCCCACCCTCAGGCAGTGGCAGTCAGGCTGACCAGCTCGATTCTCGGGAACGTCTGATCTCTTGGGATTTATCTCCCTAATATGTCTGGCAAATAGTCACTAGGTTTTTTTGCAATCATTACGTCGTAAAACGTGCTTCGGTTTTCTCGTGATTTTTAAATGCCGTAATAAAGGTTGAAAGTAGTGAAAGGTGCCGAAAAAAGCTATAACCTGGTTGTATTCATCAAAATTTTGCGTGAACTTTTATGAGATAAATGGATGCTTAGCAGTTAACTTTTGAAATCCAAAGTTTGATTTGCGGTTGCTTCGGTTGTTGCTCTAAAAAAAAGAGATCACCGCCCACGTCAAGTTCTTCATAGAAATGGTTGACGAGCGCAAGCTGAAACATGCAGCCCCGGTGTTTAGCAATAATTTTAACTTGACGCTGCACTGAAGCCTGTCAAAATAATGGTTACATGTTCGTGCTTCTTAATGAGGATACACACGGTAGGCTTGGTTTGACCGCAGTGTTAGTTTCACACTCCGCACTTTGTACCTAGCATGATTACGCTCATGAAGCAGCATAATGAGCAGTTAGTTAGTTTCGCAATTAGTTATTCACAGTGTTGTTCTGAAACCTGAGGCGGTCCCAGAGCTCGCCACCGAAGCCAACTGCCGCTAGAGAAACTCCCGCCGCAAGTCCCCGCAATCATTCCATTGACGGCAGAACGCGGCACTGTTACAAGCGTTGTACATCGCGAGCTAACTCTGCGACGTGGTTTGCATGATTCGCCGGCCACCGACGCTTGCATTCCCATTCGCGATTTAGTGCGGCTTGAAAGGCTGCCCCTACGCAGTTGCTGCCGGGAATTGGCCTCCCGGTCCTGTTATCGGGCCTGAAATGTAGCATGGGCCCGCGGAATACGAGTTCTCATATGTTTTTACTATCGGCGCAAAAGTTGTCCATGGTATACCCATGTGGAAGGCTTCAGGAGAAACTGACGTGTGCATGCTACGAACTACGGCTGCGAAAGGATGCACGACGTGAGATGCAACACAGCCAATAGCGCGCGTTCTTGGGAACGACGCTGCCAACCATGTAACTGATAACACAGCTAATAGAGACGGCTCGTGACACCACCGCCGGGTGCTTTTTCGTTTTTCCTAGCCATGTAGAGCTTTCACAGTAAAAGTGCGATATAAAGCTCTAGACAGGGGGACAGTATTCCAAGAGCAGGTAGAGTAGTATCGGGAGAGACGGCGCGCGAGCAGGTATACGATAGCTTCCAGTCAGAAGAAGCATCGTTCCAGCAATAATATGCATCACAACTTATGATTCTAAGCGCTTTTCTGAATACAAAGTTTCCGATGGTGACAGAAGCAAATGCAAAGAAGTAAAGGTTGGAGAGACAGCAGGCAGCTGGGGCACCGCGTGGGGGAACAAAAGGATTATAGTTTCACCGTAATGGCGAAGCAATGATTGTGACAGCAATAGATTGGAAAGTCACGCGAAGAACAGCTACCAGAGCGACACGTGCGTGTGCTGTTCAAGATAAAAGGACGCACGAAAAATCACCGCTCTATCTACAATTATATGATAGTAGAGGAGCTTGCTCGGAGGTACACGGGGCGAACTTTGCTTTGTGCGACCATTTATGTACGAAGGTTTGTTAACGAGCAGGCGCATGATGTGTACGTCGAAGGCAGTGTGGTCACTACTTTCGGGGCTGCCATGGCACAGTTTTGGTGTAGCGGTTAGGTTCGTCGCGTAGCAAGGTGTGTGACGCGAGGAAGACGGAGATATTGCGGAAAACAAAATGAAGTTATATTAGACGAAAAAAATCATTGAAAAAACAGTACTAGACGTCGTGCACGTACGCGGTTCACACACATAAGAAAAAAGTAAGCAGTCCCACAGTCTGTGCCGTAGCCCAATGCCTTGAAGTAGGACTCGTTGCGTGCTCGGATGCAGTCGTCGCTTGGGCGCACAGTTCAGCATCCCGATTTAGAGGACATCGCCAGGTCTAAACGTAGCTGCACACTGTCAGCAACGTCGGCATGCTGCACGTGGTTAGCAGCTCCGGCCTTTCGAGGGCGCTCGCCGTACCAGAGATATCCGCAGGACTACTCACCCATAACTCGTGCCTGGCCAAGCTGACACCCATGCCCCGAGAACGTCAACTGCTCGAGGACAAGAACCAGGCCTTCCGAACCTCACGCGTAGTAGCGGGTTTACGCTAGGCTCTCTTGCCCTTGTCTCTTGTCGGCGTCCCAAGAGCTCAGTTCTGCGAAAGCGCCTTCTCTTCTTTCTTCAATGGGAGCGCTTCAATAGCCCTTCAGATTTGTCATCTTCCAGGTGGTGTGCTGCTGTCGTCAGCTCTAGACCCATTTTCCAAGCTACTACATCACATCTCCCTCCACTCAAGAAAGTTCTTCTGATAGAAAAACTTAAGCGCACTTGGGACACATTGGTTCGCAGACGGAAACACACACATGTAAGCAGCACTGCCCCCTATAGGAGTTTGGAGCCTTGCACACTCGACACATTCGATCACAAAAGTACACACCAGAAAAAAATAGGAACAAGTCAAAGAACTAAAGCCTCATGATACTTGCATCACGCTGTATGGTTGAAATCTGAAATTGCGAGCCAATAATACCGCTGGGCATCGATTCTTTATGCAGACGTTACTCACAGAGTTCGCAAACGGCTCATGTAATCTACGCCTCTATTGTCGTTGCCTTTTATATACTTGTTCGAAAAGTCGTACTCCATAGGAATGAGGCTGCACTGTAACACGCGGCTGTTCACATGCTTGGCCGAATCGATGTACACAAGTGGTTTCTCGTAGCTCTGTAAAATGAATGTGCGTCCGAATAGAAAGATATGAAATTTCCGGACTGCCCACGTAAGAGCCAGAGCTTCTCGCTCTACTGTAGCGTAAGCAGCTTCACGTGGTTGTAGTCTATGGCTTGCGTATGAGACTGGATGCAGTATTCCTTGATGACGCTGCATGAGTATGGCGCCTACACGTCTCGATGATGCATCGGTGTGGAGCACAAACGGTTTTGAAAAATCAGGTGCCTTTAGAATGGGTGGCATAGATAGCAAAACGTTGAGTCGGTCAGATGACTTCTGCTCCTGTTCTCCCCAGAAGATTTTGTTAGGGGCCCCCTTCTTGGTCAATTCTGTCAGTGAATAAGAACCTTCAGAGTAGTTACGCACAAAATCTCTGTAATAAACTGTAAGGCCCAAAAACGAGCCTACTTCTTTTTTCGGTTGCGGGTGCTTCGCAGCCTGTATTTTTTCGGGAGTTTCGACCTGTGGTCAAATAACGCTTTGTCCTAAGAGATGACCGAGAAATTTGACTGACTCTTGGCCATTCTCACTCTTTGTTGGCCGAATGGTCAAACCAGCCTCCCGAACTCGCTTGAGGAACGACTAAAGTATATCTACATGTCAAGTCCAGGTTTCAGTAGCAATGAGCACATCATCAAAGTAGTAATAAACATGCGTTATGTCTGCTACCACTTTCCTCGTTAAACAAAGCTGTGGTGGTTTTAATACCGAACGGCATGAATCTAAATTGATACAGTCTTGACGCTGTGGAAAAAGCAGTCATTGATTTAGAGCCTTGTTGCATGGGAAACTGCCAATAGCCCTTAGCGAAGTCAAACTTTCGAAAGCATTTCGCTTGTTCAAGATAACCAAAGATTGTCTACACGGAGTATAGGCTTGTTATCATTGACTTTAATCTTGTTAAGGTGTATGAAATCTGTGCACAAGCACATCGTTTCGTCTTTTTTCTCCACAACTACTATAGATCAATTGTAAGCAGACTCCGATGGTTCTAAGATGCCTTGTCGTAGCATGTCTGCTATTTCTTTCAGTACCACTTTTTGGGTAAAAAATGATATAGCGTATGGCCGTATGCTTACGAGTTTATCCGTGGTTAATCTCAGCTTTCACTGCACGACGAGCGTTTTGCCAGGAACAGCCGTAAATACGCTGTCCTACTTATTCAATAAGTTGGTGACTCGCACGTGCTGGGTAGGAGAAAGTTTTCTGCGATATGGTTACGTCGGCAGACGATTCTTTTCGTTGGAATCGCACGCATGGTAACTCGTCACTTTCTGTGTGATCTGCCTTTCAAACAGCTGATGCGTCACGCAGTGATGCAGGTGGCCGTTCCTCATACTTTTCAGTAGGTTTATGCGGAATAGCGTGCTTCCGGTACCGAGGTCAATCAAATTATCGACATCATTTGTCCTCACAAGGATATTAAAGAGTCCCTTCCACGTCAGAACCAATTTTTTGGTATTCGATAGAAGCAGTAGCAAAAGCTTGTCTCTAGGGGATAATTGATGTGGTCTGACCTGTTAGTCAGATTGCTTCTTCTGTATAATCTTCGCTTTCTGAAGCTCCTTTTTGGCTAAACGACAGGTGTCTTCAAGGTGATTCTGCAGTTCGACTACATATTCGTTGGAGGTTTTTACATCTTCATCAAGATATTCAGTGGACCACCATTCTTGCAATATCGCCAAGGGACCTCTGATGTAACGGCCGTAGAGCAAGTCGAACGGGGAGAAGCATAAGCACGACTGGGGAACTTCGCGATAAGCGAACAGTAAGGGCACCAGGTACCAGTCCCAACTCTTCGGAGTCTCCTGACACATTCTTCTTATCGTCTGTTTCAGTGTGCCATTGAACCTCTCTACAAGGCCATTAGCCATGGATTGATATGGTGTTGTTGGCAGTTGTTTGAAGGAGAGCAGTCGGTTTTGCTCCTTCATTAGGCGTGATGAGAATAACGTGCCTCTGTCGCTGAGTATCTCCCGTGGAACTCCCACACGAGAGAACATCTCCAGAAGCGCCTCAGCGAGTTTCTCCGTCTCAAGATCGGCAGTGCTACAGCATCAGCATAACGCATTGTCATGTTAATCATTGTGAGTATGTACTTGTTTTCGCCGTCTGACATTAGTGATAATGGGCCCACGATATCAATGGTTACTCTCTTTAATAGGGTGCCAATTATAGGAGTGCCGCCGAGTGATTCACAACCGACCAAGTGCTTGGGAACAATTCTTTGACATATGTAACACGATTTAACAAATTGTGTGATGTCTGATTGAACCCCTGGCCAGTAGAAATCTTCGTGTACTCGTTCTGTGGTTCGTTTAATTTTCTGATGGCCCGCAAGGATGTCTCCGTGGGCCATTATCATTATAAAATGTTGGAGGCACCTTGGTATCACAAGCTGATCTACCTTCCTCTTAGAGTGAAGGGTGTACTTGCGTTAGAAGATTCCGTCCTTCATAAAGAACGCAATTTTAGCAAACATTGTTTTGACCTATTGGTTAGTGGCTTCTAAGCATTTCCGCAGGCTGCTCTCTTGCTCATGTTTGGTTCTGAAGTTCTTTGGGCTGATGTCCAAGGGGTTAATAACCAGTACTATGAGTAGATGTGGATTTTCTGCCTGTCGGTTTACTGCTGCATTTTTTGTCTTGAAACGTGTTTTTCTTGCAGCCGATGTCGAAGTCTTTGCATACAAGGATCCGCTTTCAGATGCGGAATTTTTGGCGCCAGAATACTCTTCTGCCGCATTCCATATATAAAGACGGCTCTTCCAATTGTTACCAGGATTGTGAGCTTCTGGAAAGCCTTCAACATTTCCCAGGACAACCCCATAAATGATTTCCATACAAAGGGCTTTTTGTCTTTCCAGTGAAGAAAGTTGAAATGATTTCCGCGTGTGCTTCCGGTAGCTTCATCAACCGTCCATCCAAGAGATAAATCAAGAAAATCTTTCTAGTCAGCTTGCTATCCGCCTCAAGAGACCTTTTGACAACGACAGAATTGCATGTCTTTCGAGTATACCTTCGGCCACGGGCAATTAGTTCCTTCAGCTTGGCCGGGTGGGTTTCCGCGCACTGTGAATGATCAGGAACACAACGGGAAGCCGGCGACTCTGAAATAATGGCTTTGGCTTTATCTCTTTGTTGTAAAGAGTATGAGGCCTTCTGAACGCTGTTTGCCTTTATGTGGCAATCACCTGCTTTATGCTAGGTGCGGCGACACTTTCTGCAGAAGGGCGGCTTTGTTCTTGGACCCTATGTGTTGGTACGGCAATCAGCAGCTCAGTGACAGTTTTTGTTAGGAAAGAAGCACGTGGTCTCTCTTTATTGTCTTGCCGCTCAGACGTTCAAATTTGACCTGGTTGCTTGCTCAGGTGGTCGCCTTTACAACTGCCAAGGTTAATAAACCCCTGGGCCTCCAAGTAGTGGTCTGTAGCCTTCACCGCTTTCTCAACGCTTTTACAGTTTCTTTCTTTAAGAAATGCAGCGAGTTTCTCCTGGTATTGTGCGACAAACTGCTCCGAAACAATTTTCTCTCGCAGAGCATCGTAGGTCCGGTCTGTGTTGGCCATTTCTTGGCAATGTTCAAAATAACGTCGTAGACGCCCGGAAAACTGCATGCCCATTTCAGAATTATCTGGTTTGGCTTATATACATTTTGTCTGTTAGCCTTCTTCTGTGAACCTAAAGTGTTGTAGTAGTGTTTTCTTCATCGTTACGTAGTCCGTGGCATGTACATGTGCCGTACTTTCAACTACAATCGAGGCTTCTATGGTCAATCAAAGGCTTAGTGATAGGGCCCATTTGTCTTGCGGCCAGTCTTGACTAGGATAGACACCCTCAAATCGTAGTATATATGCGTCCAGCTCATTGCGTTCGTTGTCAAAGGCTGGAATGAGTTTATGTGGACATTGGTAGCTCTGCGTGTTGCCTGTGGGCGCACCCTTGGTAAGCCACCCAGTAGTTGCGCTACCTGCTGTCGCATCTAACCTATAAAACATTAACTTGAGCTTAAGCACTTTCTTCTCTGCTTTTAATCTAGCGACTGCCTCTGTTTCAGCTTCTTTCGCGACATTTTCTTCAGCCAGAAAAGCGTCACGTGCCTCTCTTTCGCGTGCACATTCTTGGTTCATCCAATCTTTTAGTGCTGAGCCACTTATCCCCAATTCATTTCCGATTTCCATCAACTTATCTGCCTTCATCATCAACCATCACACACACATATGCGATGTGATGCTCTTCTTAAATATAACAAGAGTAGTCCTGTCTCGCGAACGCCAGATATGTGGTAGTAAGGTTTGTCACGTAGCAAGACGTGTGACAGGAGGAAGACGGAGACAGTGCTGAAAGCACAATAAAGTTATAGTGGATGAGAAAAAACCATTGCAAATTCAGTACTAGCGTGGTGCACGCACGCGCTTCACACACATCAGAAAAGAGCAAGCAGTCTGACAGTCTGTGCCGTAGCCCGGTGCCTTGAAGTGGGAGTCATTGCGTGTTCGGATACAGACATTGCTTGGGTGCACAGGTGAGCATGCCGCTTTAGAGGGCATCGCCAGGTCTAGGCGCAGCTGCACACTGTCAGTGACGTCAGCTCGCTGGACGTCGTCAGCAGCTCCGGTCTTTCAAGGGCGCTCACCGTACTGGAGATATCCACAGGACCACTCACCCAGAACTCGTGCGTGTCCACACGACACGTTGTGCCCCGAGGGCAGGAACCAGGCGCCTAGTAGTGTATTTGCGCTAGGCTTTCTTGCATCCTCTTGTCGGCGTCCCAACAGCTCCGTTCCTCGCGAGCGTCTTCTGTTCTTTCTTCGATGGGCGTGCCTCAATGTCCCTTCATTTTTGTCATCTTCCAGATGATGTGGCGCTCTCGTCTGTTATGCTCGCATTTTTCAAGCTACAACAACACAATTGGTCATGTTGATCGGCGCGTTAACCACCTGCCCCTTTATGCCATACTGCCTGGTGCTGTGAGATTTGGGCGCACGTTAAAAAACCTCAAGTGGTCTAAATTCCCGTATTCCTCCTCTACGGCGTCTCTCATAATTATATGGTGGTTTTGGGGCATAAACCTCACACATCGATCAATTTTGGCGACTCTGCCCGTGAATTTGTGAACAGAGGGGTCTCCTTTCTTTCCCGTCTGCGGGTCTTTCGCGTTTTTCTTCGCGCAACCGATCGGCTACGTTAGTTGAAGGTTCCGGAACTGGCTCCGTGTTCTGCATCAGCCGCATTATTTGCGCTAGACACAACACGCCACTAATGATTGTCTCATACAATAACAATCATCACATACATGTCCTGATTTTCATGTTATGACTACTCACTTATGTTCGTCTTACAGTTATGTTATCCCATACCAATTTTGGTTCAATCCCAATAATATGGCCAGGAGAGCTAAACATCATAGGCGGTTAGATAGATAGATCGATAGATAGATAGATAGATAGATAGATAGATAGATGGATAGATAGATAGATATATAGATAGATAGATAGATAGATAGATAGATAGATAGATAGATAGATAGATAGATAGATAGATAGATAGATAGATAGATAGATAGATAGATAGATAGATAGATAGATAGATAGATAGACAGACAGACAGACTCAAAGACGCTGAAATTCGCTAAGAAATGCTTCGCATTTAAAAGTACAATAATAAGGTGGTACAGGCCTACGCACCTAAATCAAGCTGTGATAATTGTCTCGTTGAACACTTCTATGAAGACTTTGAATAATTGATTGATTGATTTGTGGGGTTTAACGTCCCAAAACCACCATATGATTATGAGAGACGCCGTAGTGGAGGGCTCCGGAAATTTTGACCACCTGGGGTTCTTTAACGTGCACACAAATTTGAGCACGCGGGCCTACAACATTTCCGCCTCCATCGGAAATGCAGCCGCCGCAGCCGGGATTTGATCCCGCGACTTGCGGCTCAGCAGCCGAGTACCTTAGCCACTAGACCACCGCGGCGGGGCAGTGTAAGGGGAAGTAGATGACCGACCCTAGGTATACTGGACGGCGCAGCACGCAATAAGGAAAGATAGAGTGGCCGATGCGGGGTGACTCAGTGGTAGAAAAGACAGTGATAAAAGAGCTTTCGAAAACCGTCATCCATAGATTATTGACTCTCTAACATAGTTTTAAGTAGTGTAAATAAACATCTTGCAAATTAGAGGAACCAAATATCAGATAACTGTTAAATCAAACCCTTTTATACCATGCTCTGTTCTTTCATAGAAATTCGGTACATGTCAAAAACATACGTTGGCAAAAAATTATAGATCAGTCAAACTCACTTAACCATACTTCACGTCTTGGGCTCATTCTGACCCACCAAAATTTTCTTAAACCAGATTTTCTCGGGCTCCAGCTCACTAAAATATTACCCACCTTTACTCCCTCCGGCACATGGCTTAAATTGAGTATGAGCGAATCTCGACTTAGTCGACTCATAAGTGAGTTGCTGACTTAAGGTATCAACTTAAGAAGAGGATCAGAGAGTGCGCTAACTTAAGAAGATAGATTAAATCGATCAATCAGATAGATACGTACACAGACCGGCATACAGACAGATATGGTTAAGGTGCTTTTAGTTTGCAAAAAAATGCTCTGCTTTAAAGGGCAAGTGACGTGCAGAAGCTCAATCTTTTTAAGAAAAGCGTCACTTTGATGAGACTTCAGCTTTTCTAGTTTCTATGAATAGAAAGCACTTTCGAGACACTCTGAAACTTGCCACTCTGTACTATAGCACTGATATCCAAGCGATAGTCGACGCACTGCCCTAATCAAGCTTTAGAATCAAAACCACGGGTAAACAGCACGAGAAAAAAACAATTCCTTGTTATCATCGCAAAATGACAGTTTTTCTAGGCTAAAAAAAGAAACAATTGAAAAAATGATATGTTTTCGAAACACCCAACAGCGCTGTATAGACCATGTATAGAATCTGCTGCCATCTAGCAGACGCTGAGTGCCTTTCCGTTACGTTGAAGGCTAGGCGTGGTCCATCTGTGCAGACAAGGAGTGTCCATATCAGCGTGTGGTGGCTGTGAAGGGCAGCCGTGGCGACATATTTTTGTGTGCCATGTCGCTCACATTGAAGAAACTGGGATGCTAAAAAGATTTGCAGGAAATAAATTTCCATGTTATTTGACTTCCTCGTAGCTGGTGCGACGGTCCAGATTTGTTGCCCGTTTCACAGCTTACGTATAAATGCATATTTATGTTCACCATTCTATACAGATGTTGTGGGAAAGCATAGGCACTTATCACAGCATGTTCTTTCATGTGATGCGAGAATAAAACAGTTTTTGCACTGTGTGGTCGCAAGCACAGACAAACCAGTCTTGTGCACGAGCTTCAAAGCTGCATTGCGGCTCCTTATGCTTACCTCTGCTGCTGTTGGCTGCGTTGCCTTGTCAAATACGTTGGATAACAATTGCATGTTAGCCACGTAGCTTCTGCATGTCATTTATTCTCATCTAATGGACCAGTTGTGCTCGAACATGTTGCTTACAGTTACTTGTTTATAGTGGAGTTTAATAAGGTAACATTTGGTCGTGCTTGCACACGTATTGCTTCGCTATGTGTACTTTTCAAGCATTCTATGTGCTCTTTCAGAGGGGGCGGTCAATTTGAGAAGGACGACTCGAATGCCATGACCCTCCCGCTGTTAATGTTGTTTTTATACCGCAAAATGAGCACACAAGTTATTCCAAATGGTGATCTTCCTTCATAAAAAATATTGTATCCAACTTTGTGTGCCGTGAAACGTTAATAGCGGCCTGAAGTTTGTCAACACTGAAACTGAAAAAACAATGCTCTATTGGCAAATCCGTTCCACTTGACTGTGAATGCACTCCCGCTGTTTAGGCACAAAGTGGTTTCGCAAATGTTCAGTAGGCCATACAAAACTGTCTTCCTGCAAACGGCGTGAAATTGTAAGGTGGAAATAGGCCCCGAAAGTGATGACGTGAACGCAAATCATTTACACCTACTGTGCTGTCTACGAGCACAGTCCTTTCCCCCCAAAAGGGCATTCAATCAATTCAATCAGCAGGAATATGTTCACGCCAGCTAATCAGCATCTACTTTATGGATATGCTTTTCATTTTTCTTTTTCACGCACAGAAGACTAAAAGTTTCAAAATTATTACTTTCGTGTGAATGCTATATTTAGCATACTCTGATGACTACAGTAGCTAATTGTTCTTTATTTTAATAATAAAGAAAAAAGTAGAAAAGTTTTATTTCAAGTTACACGTGCAATACATCAGAGGGGCTATTTTGAAAGCATTCTATCTATTGCAGTATAGAACAGGGCCGAGATCAAACAGAAGAACGAGAGGGAGCCACACTAAATTGGTCGTGGATATTCTCATGGTCAAGACATTGGAATGGCCATGTAGTGTGCATTCAACGGGTGGCGTCCACATTGTATCAATAAAATGGAGACAAAACGGCATGCGAACAACATGGATTTGATTTAAATGAAGCGATTGAGCCCAAACAATTGTATTAGCTTCTTTTGCACGTGGCTTACCATAATCCTGCTGTGAAAATCACAACGAAATGACTCCTCCGAATCGCAACACCACCTTGCGTCTACTGAAGGCACGAATAAATGGCTAAAGTCATCCCGCTCTGCAGTCTCTAACTTTTAAAAATAACACGTGCCAATAATAAAGTTTTAGCTGTAGTAATTTTATATGTCTTCATGTGTTGGAATAACTTCTGAATGCTCTTATCTTGCCTACGGGCTGTTTGCTCCCTGTTGTTCTTTCATTCTATCTTCTCCCTATTCTAAATATAACGCTTACAAATTAATCCTCCGCACTGACATAGGCCGTTTCTAGTTGATTGCGCTTTGCAATGCTGTAACAGAGCTTCTTTACACTAGCTGTGTCACGCTATAGCCTATCTTCAACTGCCCTGTATTGTTCCTTATGATTAGCAAATAACTAAAGTGATCCTTATTTTAATATCCAGTAACCACTGTGGTTAATTTAGATGGCCCCTAAATTGCCCTCTATGTGTTTTTTTTCAAACGTGTCATGTAAACACATGCATCATATGTATAATTCTGCTTGATCAACGATTCTTAACGTGGCAGCGCAACAAGCCACTAGCGCTCCCCAAATTCCAAGAACCAATCCCTCCATGCCTTTGGGCCTGGCACGTGACATCAAATTGTTGAATCTGACGTGGAGAATAAATATTCTGTGATTTGTCACGCCAGCACCTATGAACCTATGACTTCCGGCTAGTCAGCAAGAAGGTGTCCACGCCACTTGTCGTTTGTCGTGATGCCCGCATGGATGTGCGTGCTTGCAAATCAGGTACTGTGGTCCGTAGCACAGGGTTCATACTGGTACGATTCGTATAAGCACCGGCTGGCACGGCCACAGCCGTTCGCCAATAAGCACACAGTTGACAGAGGGCGGAGTCGTGTTAACCGAAACAAGACTGTGTTTGGAGCAGCATGTCCTCGATGACGTATACCACGCAAGATTGCGAAAGGTGCTCGGCAAAAGGGTAAAGCGGCTTCGGGAGAGGTACCAACGGAAGGTAGCGAAAGCAAGAACAAAAGAAGAGATCGCTCTGCTTAGATAAAAAAACGCCTTTAAATCCACTATTAGAGCACCGTTTAAAAAAATTTTCACGGCTCCATGGTCGTTGTGCATCCACGCACAACTTCCCCACCACAATTGAATTTCACCCTCTGGGTGGTTGAATATTGCATAGGTTTCTAGCTGTATGCAGTATAGTACATATTGCGTGCCACCCCTGTTAAGTTGATATGATAATCCTTGGTGTATGGCTGTGAGATTGGTGGCCTCAAAATCAAGTGGCACATGTCTAGACCAGCAATGCTATTGCCACTGATACCTACTGTCAAACGTGGGACTCTGACGCGGCATGGCATATTCTACATCTATTTTATTAATATAGAGCAGGAAACCTAGTCTGGTACGTTTGTGCGCAGAAGCAATATCACTCGTTAAGGAGTAGGGGGCGTTTATAATATTAAAATCACATGAAGGTAACAGACAACGTAAACCTTGGAACTCAGAAAGAATATAACTTGAAATTTCATATTTTCTTTCTGACTCACCACGAGTGAATTCCGAAAACGAACTGAAAGGTATTGTTGAGCTTGCAAAGCAACGAAAAAATGTAACTCAGACCTCCTTTTGTTGTTTGCCAAGCTAACCACGCCAGTAACATGGTAATCACCACCACCATCAACACCTTCTTTGCTGCAAAGTAATTGACATAAATGTTGATGCCACTTTTATTTATTCGCGTTGATGTCACGACGCATTTAAACGCCACCACACATTTTACCTAATGCAGCTAGCAAGTTATGCAAACCTTGTGTAGCATACTAACCTCCCACACAGAGAACTGCCACTAGCTACTATAGGCTATGCTCCACATACGAGGGAGTTTTAGAATAACTTTCGCAGGTGCTGCCGGCGTTGCCGGCATTATGGTCAACGGCCGAGTTTTAGTTTTAAAATAGTGTTTGCTCTCCTGCGAACCGGAACGCATAATCACAGCGACACCGTAGGCTCAAAACCATCGTTTGCGGTCCATACACGCCACCCGCTAGTTCAGATTTTTTGCGGGTGAGCCGCGAACACGAATGGCTGCTCGCATTAAGACGCATGCGCAGTGGCCGCAGCCGCAACGCAAGCGCTCGCGGTGCGCTATTTTAAACTTCTAGTGCCCTCACTGAACCCATGGCAGACTGCAGTAGTTAGCCTTGTTTTACGTGCACCTTAAAGTCGCGGTTATGCGAAGTGGTGCGACAAGTGTGCTACGTGTACGTACCATTTAGTTCACACTGCTGATACTCTTGCGCAAGTTTGACATTCAGGCATTGGTCTTAGTGACGGGCAGGCACTTTTCTAAAGGTTACGTGAGACATAGGCAGACGACATAAGCTCCCGTCATGTTGAAGTACGCTTACACAAGTTGCATATGAAAAGAATACCTGTACTCTACTGTGTACCCTAGATCAAAAGAAAATATATTGATCACTTGCGACGAGTAGCGTACATGTGACCCCACTGCTCCTCCTACTTTGCCGTCTACTCGCACACTACGGTGAGTGGTTGATTGAGATGCACGTGACAGGTATCAACACGAAGGCACTCGTACAGAAGAACAGTAACTTATACTCACAAATTAATTCTGCTTTGTCGCTGTCTTGGCTGAGACAGCCTAAATTTTCTTCCCGGATCACCTGGATGACAAATTCAGGGTTTCCAGGTCTTGGTAAAGGAGAATCAACAAAATCTGAAGAAATCGCTTGAAATGTGGCCAGGGAAGTAATAATTCACAACAAAAAGAAAACTGCTTTCAAGCCTCTTTAGCAAAAGTGATGTTTAGCACTCAGGAGAACAGCGATGGTGTAGTCAACCAGTAAATGTCATGGTTGGCGCAAAATACTCCAAAACAAATTGTTTTTATAACTATAGCATGCAATTGATAGCTTTTATACAGCACGACCTGGCTGTGTAACAAACAAAACAAGCGTACTACTTCTTACGACTGCGCTAAGTTGCATTGTGCGTCACTTGTACACCTGCCGTAGCGGTGGGATTAAAACGGCCGCGATCTGCGCATCGTAATTTCCGACTCTCAAGCCGTGATTTTGCTGGCGTCTGCACCAAACGTTTGCGTGATTCTGCGCCAAACACAACAAGGAGGGGGGGGGGGGTCTGATCACGATCAAAACACACAGTTAGAAAAATCAGCAAGAAAAACCAGGCGATCCTCGCAAACGCAAAATCGCGAAATCCAGCAACAGCCGATCCGATTGGTGCATATATTTTGTTTATACATGCCAAAACTCCGGACGGTATGCAGCTGCAGTACTCTTTAACTCGACATGCGTGAAAAGCCACGGTTGTACGTGCGAGAATGACGTGGTAATACAAAGCAAGAATGGCGGCCGTAAATAGGCGAACAAGCGCACTTGTTGTCCTAATTATATAAGTGTTAGTATAAGTGTTAGGGGGTTAAAGATATTGTTACGTCTACGAGAGGGGTTTATTCAGAGCCGACGTAACGGTCGACTCGACGGTATACAGCAGTGAACGCGCACCAGCGAGCTCTTTCCCCCAACCGAACGTCCTCTTCTTCTGCCACCACCATGTTCCCCGCTACACAGGTGCACATACCTAAATTACACATGTGGTAACGTTTACCTCCGCGCAGACGAAGCCCACTGGGTGAGTCAAACAGTCTCTCGAGGAATAAAGCGCTTCAAACATGCAACATGGACAAGTTCAGTTTTTGCAGACCGTCGGCCGTTCGAATGGAGACGCGCTATGCGGTAAACTAAATCACTGATACGGTCTACAACAAGATAAGGTCCCGCATAGTGCGCTAGCAGTTTCTTGCTCAAACTACGTTTTCTAGTTGGTGTCCACAGCAACACTAGGTCACCGCGATAGTACGTCACGTGTCGGCGTCAGCGGTCAAAATGTGCCTTCGAGTGGTCTTGCGAAGCAAGAGTGCGCAAATAAGCAAGGCGTCTAGCTTCTTCGGCCTGACAGATGATCTCGAGTATACAGGGATCATTGTGGTTCAAACACGGGAAAATGGCATTCAGGGTATGACGAGGTGGTTGAGCATATAGAAGAAAGAAAGGACTGTAGCCGGTAGTTTCATGCTGAGCGGTGTTGAATGCATATGTGATAAAGGGTGGATTACTGTCCCAGTCCTTGTGATCTGATGCAACATACATAGACAGTATTATCGAGAGAGTTTTGTTCGTTCGTTCAGTTAGACCGTTCGTTCGGGGATGATATGGCGTAGAGTGCCGAAACCTTGAAGCACAGACACGAAGCATCTCTTCCATCACGTCTGCTGTGAATTGTCGGCCACGGTCACAGATTACAATTTTGGGAGGTCCATGTCGAAGAATTACAAAACGTAGCATGAAGGAAGACACATCGGCTGCAGTTGCCAATGGTGTGGCAGCTGTCTCGCCGTACCGTGTTAAATGGTCGGTGCAAACGGCTATCCAGCAATTTCCATCAGAAGACCGGGGAAAGGGTCCAAAGAGGTCAATTCCGACTTACTCGAATGGAGTTTCAGGGGGCCGCACCGGATGTAATCGCCCTGAAGGAGCACTTGTTGGGCGCTTATGACGTTGACACTTGTTACAGCTAGACACGTATTGTTCCGTTGTCTGACGCATTTTGGGCGAGTAGAATCTTTCTTGAAGAAGGCAAAGAGTTTTCGCTGTGCATAGATGACCGGATGTTGGGTCATCATGCATAGCCTGCAAGACATAAACGCGAAGACTCTTTGGAACCACCAGAGAATATCGTGAGCCGGTGTTGGTGTACTTTTTTTGGTAATAAGCCCGTCTCGGATGCAAAAGCGGGTAGGGGATGATTTTGGTTTGGTAGCAAGAAGCTGTTGTATGGTACTGTCCCTTTGTTGCTCATTCTTAAATGTCTTGGTATCGGAAAATTGTTGTTCGAGTGATGCAATGTAGGTATCAAAGGTGTCCGCGTCACGTTTCGTCGTTGGAAGCCGTAGCCGCGAAAGACAATCTGCGTCAGCGTGACGTCGGCCGCTTTTATAGGAAACCGTGAAGTCATATTCTTGTAGACGAAGTGCCAGCCGACTAGATGGGTCACGCAGATTGACCAACCAGCAGACAGATTGATGGTCTGTCACGACGGTAAAGGGGCGTCCGTACAGGTAGGACCGGAAGCGCTGCACTGCGAAGACTACTGCAAGGCATTCTTCCTCTGTGACAGTGTAGTTAAGCTCGGACTTGCTGAGCGAGCGACTTGCATACGCTACGACGTGTTCTTCATTATCCAAGCGTTGAACCAGGACAGCACCTACAACAATACCGCTGGAATCTGTGTGAAGCTCAGTGGGAGCCAGAGGATTGAAGTGTCGAAGAAGTGGATAAGACGTCAAAAGAAACTTCAACTTCGAAAAAACAGACTCGCATTCTGGGGTCCAGTCAAACTGCACACCTTTCCGAAGCAGACACGTGAGCGGGTATGCAATATTAGTGAAGCCAGCAATGAATCGGCGAAAGTATGAACAAAGCCCCCACAATCTGCGTAGTTTTTTCACCGAGTTTGGCTGCTCAAATGCCTTCACTGCGGCCGTCTTGGCGGGATGCGGTCGTATGCCTTCTTTGTTTACCAAGTGCCCAAGGACGAGTGTTTGGCGTTCTCCAAAATGACATTTCTTTGAGTTGAGCCCCAAGCGTGCTTTGCTTAGGCAGTCCAGTACGAGGCCAAGGCGTGTGTTGTGCTCACAAAAGGTGCGCCCAAAAATTACAACGTCGTCCAAGTAACACATACACACTTCCCACTTCAATCCACGCAGAATGTTGTCCATAAATCGCTCAAAAGTTGCGGGCGCGTTGCAGAGTCTAAGCGGCATCACATTGAATTCAAATAGTCCATCTGTTGTAACAAATACCGTTTTCTCCTTGTCTTCCTCGTGCATTGGAATCTGCCAGTAGCCTGACCTCAAATCCACAGATGAAAAGTAAGAAGCCGATGATAGACAGTCGATAGCATTATCAATCCGCGGGAGTGGGTATACGTCTTCTTTAGTGATGGCGTTGAGACGGCTGTAGTCAACACAAAATCGCCATGTTCCATCCTTCTTCACTAGAATTACTAGAGCGGTCAACGGACTACATGATTCTTGAATTACATTTTGCTTGAGCGTCTCGCAAATTTGTTTATTGATCACTGCGCGTTCGGAAGGCGATACAGGATATGGTTTCTGTCGGAGAGGTCTGTGAGATGTCGTGTCGATTTGATGCTTTATACGAGAAGCAGGGAATGACAGTAGATTATGCTGGGCGAAATCAAAAATACCGGCATTTTTTAGCAGAATACCCACCAGTTCCTTACGTTCCTTCGTGATGAGTGACTTATCAATCATAGCCGTAATGGTGGTGTCCCTGGCATGCAGAATATCGCAACGGGCATTATTCGGGGACTCATTGCTTTCTTCAAGGGTGGCAAGCGAGAATACTTGGTGTTCACGAATCTCTGGAAGTTTCAGACCCTCCGGCAGCACTGTCGGTTCGTCAGAGCAGTTAATCACCCATAAACCAGTATGCCCTTGCGCAACCGATAGCGTGCAGTAGGGTATTAAAACTGTCTTCTTTATGAAACTGAGATGCACGGGCTCCACAGTTGCGTCAAATGTTTTCTCAATTGCAGATGAACAGACAACAGGGACAGACAACGGCGGCAGATTTCGCAGACAACAGCGGCACAGTTGTGTCCACAGACACGCAAAGAGCACTTTCTTGAAAGGGCGAGTTTTCCATAAACGCAACCGGGATATCGGAATCTACTGTAATTTGTCCTGTGCGGCAATCGACAGTTGCACCACATAGCTTCAAGAAATCGAGTCTCAGAATGACGTCATGCGTAGTATGAGGGAGAACTGCAAATTCTGCGACAAAGTTCTGGCACGCCAAACTAACATTCACAGTGCAGACACCAACAGGTTGTAACACCTCTCCGCTTACTCCACGAAACGTATCAGGACGGTCCCAATGAAACATAACCTTTCGTCCAAGAAGGCGGGTGAAACCTAAGCTCATCACTGACACGTTTGCACCTGTGTCCACCAACGCCATTGTTGATACACCATCAATAAGCACTCGAACCTTATTTCTAAACATTGAAGCTAACGGAGGTATATCTGTTGAAATCGAAGACTGTCCGGTGACCTCACCTCCAACGGCTGCGCTGGCTAGTTTTCCGTAGGAGGCGAGGAGTGGCGGCACCGAGGAGACGGTGATCGGTTGGCGCGAGGGGCAGGTGGTGGCGGGAATGTCGGTGCTCGGGTAACGCCGGAACGGTTAAATCTCGGTGATCGGTCGTACCTTGGCGGCTGCCGGTAGTTGCAATACCTAGCAATGTGTCCTTCGAAGCCACAGTTGTAGCAGACTGGTAGAGGACGCTCGCCGAACCAATGCTGAGACCACTCAGCTGTGAAGGGTCGGTGACGAGCTTGCTGAGCGGGGGCTGCCCACATCTGTGTGGCGGGGCCGTGACGAAGGCGTTGGCCATATCGCTGGTCGGCCGCGAATAAGTCACAACGTGGCCGTGGATTTCCAGTTTCGCTGATGCCTGCCACAAATACCGATGGTGGCAAAGGAGCTAATGGCGCCGCTGCGTAGTTGGTTGGATTGGTAGGTAGATGAGGAATGGTTTCGTCAACCCTACCACCTTGTTGCTGCAGCTTTTCACGCACAATTGCCCGAATAGTAGCGGCAAGGTCGGTTGGCGGGCTCACGTCGACGCTGGCTACCGTTGTCACATTTGCCAGCCTACCGAATTTCGGGGCAATGCGACGAGTCTTCAATTTTTCAAACGTGCGGCAGTGATGGTGGACGTCGGAGGCAGAGGTGAGATCATCCCTGCCTATCAGAAAATTGTAAACGTCTTCCGCTATGCCTTTCAAGAGGTGTCCGACCCTGTCTTTTTCAGACATCTGCGGGTTTATCATCTTGCAAAGCTTAAGAACGTCCTCTATATAAGCAGTTCACGTTTCCCGAGGAGTCTGGGCTCTTCCAGCAAGAGTCCGCTCCGCGCTTTTCTTTTTTGAGTCGGAGTCACCAAAACACTTCTTCAGTACTTGAGCAAAAAGAGCCCATGTTGTCAAGGACTCTTCGTGGTTTTCGTACCACAACAGGGCAGTGTCCGTGAGAAACAGCGCGACGTTTTCCTTCTGATCGATAGAGTTCCAGTGGTTTTACCGACTCACCCTGTTGTATTGCGTTAGCCACGCGTCCACATCTTCTCCTGCCATTCCCGCGAACGGGCGGGGTTCCATGTAGTGATGCCTAGGTGTAGCCTGCGTATACCTGCGCGAAGTCGAGGCGGTTGATTCCTGACCTTCGCTCTGGGCCATGACGACGGTTGTCGGCAGCAGACCGGCAAGAAGATGGCTCCGGCGAACTCCGAACAGCTGTGGCTCCATGGTACGTCGACGTGCCTTACCCAGCACCTCCACCACTCTGTTACGTCTACGAGAGGGGTTTATTCAGAGACGACGTAACGGTCGACTCGACGGTATACAGCAGTGAACGCGCACCAGCGAGCTCTTGCCCCAACCGAATGTCCTCTTCTTCTGCCACCACCATGTTTCCTGCTACACAGGTGCACATACCTAAATTACACATGTGGTAAAAATATCATAGTTGAAATCAAGAAGAGGAAATGAACGTGGGCCGCGCATGTACCGCGTAAACAGGATAACCGCTGGTCATTAAGGGTAACAAACTGGATTCCCAGAGAAGGCAAGTGGGTTAGGGGGAGACAGAAGGTTAGGTCGGCAGATGAGATTAAGAAGTTTGCGGGTATAAATTGGCAGCAGCAAGCACAGGACCGAGTTAACTGGCGGAACATGGGAGAGGCCTTTGTCCTGCAGTGGACGTAGTCAGGCTAATTATGATGATGATGATAAGGTGTTAGGCGTTCCTGTAAGGTTAAATTCAAGCTATACAATTGAATATAATAGTACCAGTTGAATCACACCTTGGGTTCGACACTCAATCTAGAAATAAGCACTGGCTACATCCTTGAAAAGATGACCAGCATGGTCACATGTGTGTGTACTTTTAGTCTCAGATACACCCAGCTCTAAATACAGCACACAAGACCCCATGAACACAATACGTCAGCTCGTATTGTAAACAACAATAACTAAGCTTATACACGAGCTTGGTTTGGTAAGAAATGCACAAGCCGTAACCGTCCAACTACGCCCGTCGGCTATTTACTCATTCCTAACAACATTTTATGTATACGCACTCGAAAAGTACCAGATTATGCTACCAGCGAGCATATAAGCAAAACATTGCAAAAATAACAGAGGCTAAGGAAGAGTGGGTATAACACGAGAACTACTTTTTAACATTTAGATAGCTTAGCCGCAAAAAAAAACTCTGCATTGGTGCAAAGCAATCGGTGAGATTATCACTTGTGTTTTGAAGGCATAGCAACATACCTACTTCTTTTCGTTGTTACGATGTTATTGCACACTACATTATCAGTTTCACATATTAAACCGCGAAGGCAGCGCGTCAGTATTAGATGGTTAATTGGGAATGAGTCTGAGGGCTTAGATAACAGAAAAAAAGGAATAATTTGCATATTGCAGTATACTCAAGCATAGAATTTATGTGCTACATAAATCATATTAGAAGTAATATCTCAACGGGGCTGCAATTGAAGGTAATTTTCGAGGAAGCCTTACCAAACTACGTATAGATTTACAGATTCTGCCAACTTCACTCAGCCCATTGTGTGCCGTGTGTCGGTGTTGCCATGCTCTGTGAATGGTGCTGAAGTCTAAATCAGAATGCTGACGGCATAGCACCAACAGTTAACTTAACCTAGTTGTTTTAACAAACCAACTATGCCTCATCAACATACTCTGCACCTCACATTTGTATATGATGTCACAGATATATTATACAGTGATTTCCTCCAAAATTGGCTTCTTGCGATTTAACCATCAAATCCTTTCAGAAAACGTGTAGATTTCAAAAAAAATGCTGATAGTGACACTGTTTGTCGCGTCTTGTCCTCTACATGTGCCATGCAGGATGAGAAATTCCAGACAAACATTTCAGCGTTTGCCCCAGCCTTGAATTCTGTCACGCTTGCGTCAATAACCTACTCACTACGAGGAGTTCATCAGATGAGCGCAGCTCACATCTGCACTCTGTGATGAAACCCCCGTACAAGGCACATTTGTGAGCATAATCAGATGTACATTTGATGTCCAAAAGCTCATCTTTTCATTCCCTGTCATCTCAGCATCCAGTATTCAACTCTACCCAGGCAGATTTGTCGGAGTTGAGAGCTTCCCATCTCCGAATACTAGATGGTGGTAAGGCCTACTAGATCCTTTGTCTTATTTTTGTCAACTATTATACTACCATATTTTGTACCATGGCGCCAGGCCATTCTACATATTTCCTCCACCTCGTGCTGTTAATAGACAGAACTGCTACTATATTGAGCTCCCTTGAACAAAGAACTGCCACAAAGACTTTTGGGGATCAACAGATGTTTGCGCGGCAGTATATGCGACTCCCTGAACATTAAACGAGAGTTCCACTATGCATCATCGTACGACATCTTGAATGCAATTTGTGCTAGATGTCCATCACAGACTCGTTAAAGGAGTACATATGGGAGCCAATCAGTTTTCTGACATGTACTGAAAACTTATGCCCACTATCTGAGCAGCGTTACAGCATTTCCAGTGGACACTATCTGAAGCCTATAGATTATCAAAAATGTCACTGAATCTTGTGGTTGGGTCTCTAAACATATTCAGCAATGTCACAATGCGGCTGAAACTTGACATGCCGAAAACCAATCGACACAGGTGGTACGTACACCCACGTGATGCTATACACCTTACGTTATCTGGTTGGGGAAGGTTTTGGATTTCCCGTGTAGTTTGGTATAGGCGAAAGACTCTCTTGTTGTGATATGCCTCATTGTGCATACAAGTGGGTAAATATGGGTAGAGCTTATGTCACTTCATTATTACATGTAATAACTTAAGTGAGTTCTTTGTCATAGAATATGTGAGTAAATTTCTTATCAGTGCATTTTACACTGTCTCAGTTACAATCGTGGCACCCTTATTCCTATGAACTGCAGCAGATGTCAAAGTTATCAGAATTCAGGTCACATACATTAGGCCCATATCATATGAGCTGTCAACGTGTTTGTCATTGATGCACTGTCACATAGCCGAATCAACTTGTTCACCTGTCCTAGAGAAATGTAGAACCAAAAAAGTGCCAACTGGTTGACATCACAAACAATCTGCCATCTGCAAGAATTATAAGCTTTATGAAAACAAAACAGATAATTCACTACCTATACCGAAGTCATCATAAGTGCACACATAGCCTGAAATAGTAAAACTATACCACTTACATAAATCAATAACCTTTCTCCAGAATGTGATGTATAAAATTGCATATTAACTTATTTTTGAAGTCAATCTAGCTAATAAAGCCTTTACCAGCATCATTTCTTCAGGTAAAGTGAAAATATTTTTTCAGTGTTTGATGCATTCGTTATATCTGAAATGATACTTTATGTGCGAAAAAAATGCATCATTGAATTTATGACACGTGGGTTATGATGGCTACAAAAATTATTCAATAACAGCTGTAATGTTATTATATGATTCAGTAAATCTATGCTTTGCATGGGTTTGCAAATGTGCTAGTTCTCGAGTGCCACAAATAAAAAGCGAGACTGTGATTTCAATTTTTTTTGCCTGGCACTTATGCTCGAGAGCACCGAAAAATAAAGTGTAACTTTGTGTTTGCTCCGAGCTGGACCCCTGCAACCAGATCTCACCTAAAGAAGGTTCAGGCACCATTCTAATTACCTGAATTTTCAATCAGTTGAAATAAAAGACGGTGTGGTTTAGTATCTTCAGCTTTGTTTATTTGTACATCAACAATCTCATTGTCGTAAGTCATGCTTAATTGTCTTTCGTAACTCATTCACATCATAAAAGCACTGAAAGCAAAGCCACATTTGCAAAAAGCAAGATCAAGATGATACATGTGCCCCTTAACAGCAATAAGCATTGTTCGCGTAACAAATGGGATGAATGCTGTGAACGCTGCCCCACATCAAATGGTCCTTCGAACATTTTGAGAGGTATGCTTGGTCATAACTCCGACATGGTTTAGTAATACAACTATAGGAGCCAGAAATCTTGAATAAGACTGACAGATTAAGGTGATATAGATTCGTGATACTACAACAGTACTGCAAAAAAGATTAGAAACAAATGAGCCACAGAAACACAAGCGCCGATTTACAGCTGAAGTTTACTCAAAATTGCAGGACAAATATTCACCTCTGTACTCAAAATTGAGCAGCAAAACCAGAAAAACTAAAGAAGTTGTACACAATGGTAAAAGATTTGTTACCTCGTGGTGTAATTGAAAGGAAGCTGATGCATGAATGTTTTGCATTGCGGCTGTACGTTCTCAATTAGTTTCATTTTTTTCAAAACATCATCACAAGACAACTTGGGAAGCTTGTGTTCCCGCACGTGACTCAATTGCCTTTTTACTTATTTGTCGAGCCAGTCTAAAAACCTCAAAGCTTACTGGATCTCAAAATTAGATATAGTAGTTCATTTCTTACTTGTTTACGTGACAATCTACTCGTATAAACTCTTTTCAGCTTCAGTGTTGCCATAATTGTTGTGTAGCTGCTGCTTGACTAGTTCGTTTTGAGTTACCTCGAGCACATTGCAATAATGCTATTCAGACTCCCGGCAGCTTAAGTGCAATGGACTTAATTTGTCGCTGACAGTAAGTCAATGCAGCAAATATTCCTGCAGTTGACTCGTTTGAAAACACATTCAAGTCAAATAAAGTAAAAGGCCAGCTAGTGATGCAGTTTATAATATCAAAAAAAGTTATGTGGAGCAAGGCACAGCGTTAGATTAAAAAAGGAATTTAAACTGAGAAACAAGTGATCCTTATGTATATTTATTAAAAAAACATGAGCCGCGTCTGACAGGGGGCTATACAAGAAAGCACGTTGATCGTCATTCTCTGATCAGCTTTCAAGCTTCACTTTAGATGAAGCAAGCCTGGCTTCATCCACTCGTTGCATGTAGAAAGGTACCAGAAACTAGGTTCAAATATTTCTTTATATTATAAACAGTGTTAGCAGAGCAACATTTTGGTGTTGTATTTCTAAAACAGTTTCAATGCTGCGATAAATAAAAGACATCTCAAAGTTTACATGCTTCTAACTGATATTTAGGTCTTTCAGGCTTTTCATTAGGCGCAACTACTACACTAACATGTCACGTGTATAAAACAGATGGCTCAAAAAGGAAAGGTGGTCAAAGATGACCACGCAGGCCATTGCTCATTTATTTGAAGAACACCATCTGCATGCAGCACCATCAGTGTCATTTGTCTCCTTTAATTGGAACACACTCCTAACATCTATGAACACTCCTAGCAACTATGAAAGTGGTGAGCTTATTAGAGATAAATTCAGTGAGTCGTTGTTATAAACATTAGAGCAAGGGCATTTTAACCACGTAAAGATGAGTTGGGTGTGCGTATATGCCCTTGTTTTACGTAATGGCGAGGGTCGGCAGGTCATCGGAACAATCCTATGTTGTCTAGGGTCAAGATTTTAGTTGGGAATGTTGAGTTGGAACCAGTGGCATTAGGTGTTCAAGATTTCTTGTGGCATCCACTTTAGCACGGGTGTATGGTTGGTGGTTGGCGTGTTCAATGTGTCGCATTGTAGTCTGCCATGTCTCGTTCACTTGCAGTCAACACTTTTGAGCGTATGTTCAGGAGTCGTACTGAAGCCATTGCTAGGAATGCAGGTTCAGGTATCTTTCATCGGTGCATAGGAGCCGAATACGAGCAATGGCTTTCTTCTCCGTAAGTGACTTCTGCATTTGTGTATTCTTTAGAACGTTCTCGCGCAAGAAAAGCATTCAAGGTATGTTTTCGTGAGTGTTCAGTGCTGTGCATGAACTGCTGACGTGGCTGAAAGGCTTTACTTTTTTGGTTATGGTGTTGTCTCAGTAAGGGCCACAGAGCCTTCTATTGAGTTATAATATTTCTCTTCGTAGGGTTGGTGTTTGCATGCTTCTTCAGTACTTCGTACTATTATGAAAAAAGGTACTAGCAGGTGTTGATTGTGGTGCTTTTATCTGGTGTTCCAAATACTTTTCGCTAGCGTCATTTGCACACAGAGCACGAAGTCAAAGTATGGTGGTAACATTTGCTTTGAGTATTCTGTTGTTCTCATTGTATTTAGGCTAGGGTGAGTGCCAGGATTCTTTTATGCCGGCGGTGCACCCACGATAAGCGAGGTCCTTCAGGAGGACCAGAGAGGCGGGGAACTTGGCCATTGTGTTGTTTGACTGCTGATGGTGTCATTTGACTGCTGATGGCTGAGTGTGACAGCTCTCTCTCTCGTGCACTTGTTGTTTGTCAGTTACTTAGTCGCTTTATCAGTTGAATACTGTTCATGTGATGGAGATAAACCTCTATCGGTTCTTGTTTTGTCTTTTGCTGTTGACGTATCTTCAGTGTCTTTTCTCATTGTGCCCTTACCTTACTTAGCTGGAAGATCAGCAACAATACAAGTTTACAATCTTAGCTGAATTTTATTCACTGTAAAAGTAATCGCCACTCTTTTATCTGGCATTTTGTTTTGGATGGTTGGCATGTCAGTACTTCTCTTCTTATCTAGCGTATTTTGTGTAAGTAGTATTCGTCGTGGCTGCTCCTGGTACTAGATGCAGTGCTGACTCACCAAGCCTTTTTACACAGCAGAAAACCTGAAAAGTGTGGACTAATCAATACAGGTGTGCTCTTTCTTGGTGGCGGCTGGTGTATATTTGCAGTGGCCAACGTGCTCAGCGTGTGTTACTAGCTCGAAAAGCAAAGCCTTCTCTTTTAGTTAGCTGCAAATCAGGTGCGAAGAGTACTATTAACACACGCTAAGATTATAGCCCCTTCAGATGTGAATTATAACGCACTGCAATAAATGTGTGAAATTCCAGTAACACCATCACAAGGTACTCAATATTACATTCTAAAGAAAAAATTACCTGTTCTTTTTACGAGCTTCTGGAAGCCATTACAATTTCTATAAAACTGCATACTTCATCAATCTGCTGTACGTTATGTTTAGGTTTGACGTAAAAAGAGCCCCGCCACGGTGGTCTAGTGGCTGAGGTACTCGGCTGCTGACCCGCAGGTCGCGGGATCAAGTCCCGGCTATGGCGGCTGCATTTTCGATGGAGGCGGAAATGTTGTAGGCCCGTGTGCTCAGATTTGGGTGCACGTTAAAGAACCCCAGGTGGTCGAAATTTCCGGAGCCCTTCACTACAGCGTCTCTCATAATCATATGGTGGTTTTGGGACGTAAAACACCACAAATTAATCAATCAATGATGTAAAAAGAAGGAAATCATAAGCTCCCGATGTGTGTTTTTTTATTTTTGAGTGCATTACGTTTGAAAGAAAAAAGCAACACTTGACGTAGGTTTTTGAACACGACTGAAATGACCGATCAAAGATAGCAGTTGCTTTAATAAAGTGATCGTCTACTGTCGTACAGAGCACACTGAAGTCAAGTCAAAACATACTGATTAGGGAGAAGGTTCCGTTCATCTAACAAACTTTGTATTTTGGTCTGTTTTGGCCTCAAATTGGCATAGCTAGCATAAAAAGCTTGGGTACGCAAATGTGGCCACTGCTGCTAAAAGGTTATATTTCTTTCATTTAGAATAGGTTTGCAAACATAGGGCCGCATAAACCTCGACCAACTGCCTGGACTTGGGCACCTATAACCCGTGATAGAGGCAGACTTTTGTGTGGTGGAGAGATGGGGGGGGGGGGGGGGTGACATTCTTGGTCGTCAGTACAGGCAAGTCGAGTATGTGTTATTTGATGCACGGTATCCTTCCAAATGCTGAAAATTCTAGGTGTGGGCAATTCGCCCGGTGTCCCATTCCTTTACTACACCGCTGCAATAACTATGAAGCACCCATTTGCACTTTTGTGCCTTCAGTGGCTCATCAATTAAACTGCCTCTCTGGTGGACGTGATCATTTCAGCCAATACTAGTACAGATAAGCTTGATATCTTCATCTGCATGTCAAACTAAACTTGGAAATGGTCGTTGTAGTTTAAAAAGTCTTGAGAAAACATGTTTATATACCACATGAATATGAATGAATATGAAAACCAAAACAAAAACGTACTTCATGCGTAGAGCAGCATAAGTCACAAAGATATAAAATACGGGAAGAGTGATACGCTTCACCTACTTTGGCCAGCTGAGCCGTTCAATTACGCTTGCTTTTAGCTGTGCTTGACTCTCCCACTGATTATAGGACGTCCTAAAGACACATAAACCACGAAATTGCATGCAGAATATGTGACAACTAGGACCTATGAACTAGTTATTTGCTGATCACAATCCTGTTTGCTCTTCCACACTAATCCTGGAGAAAAGAAACCATAAAGATATGACTGAGGTAGATCGAGAAACACCGTGAGAAAAAATTCAAAGAGCTCACATGTCAAAATGCACAGCTACTGACAGCACAGGCAACGCTCTTCAGTACTGCACACAGTCACACTCTAAATTTTTGGTTGTAATAAACAATCATATTTTCCAAGATTTAATCATAGATATTGTCTTTTAGTTTTGATGACCGGTACTGACACCAGCTGTCAAAAGTTTTTCCTAATTTGCTGCAGATTACCGCGATTGCTGACACATGCTCCGGTTTCTATTGCATACGTCAACTGGTTTCTAGAAAAACAGCGAGCTGGCCTTAGGCCCCCCCCCACACACACACTAAACAAAAAAATAATAAAGGACAGCGGGTGTGAAAAAAACTCATGCTGGCCAGATCTG
Organism: Rhipicephalus microplus; assembly: GCF_043290135.1. NCBI lineage: Eukaryota > Metazoa > Arthropoda > Arachnida > Ixodida > Ixodidae > Rhipicephalus > Rhipicephalus microplus. Next base: position 440,059,642 of record NC_134710.1, read on the forward strand.
TGCAAAACACTTCCTTCTTTCCACAGACTTAAAAGGAAGAGCAGGAGGGGGGCAGAGGAAGGGGGAGTTGTGGTTCTGGATTTGACAAAAACAACACGATGGCGTAAGCATGCGTGTTTTTTAGAAACTATTTAGCCTACGTGTTATGTGTTCTACGCTACAGCATATATGAACTCACTGAAGCTTTTTTTTGCCTGTCGTACTGCGGGCCCCATTAGGTCTACGTACTGAGCGTAGGCTGATGTTTTGGCTACAGTATAGCAATGTATATCTATATAAAATAATCAACAGAAAAACGTTCTATAATAGAATTGTGATTCCCCAAAACCCACGAAAACAAGGTGGCCGACACCGACGCACTCCACGACACTTTACCTACCGTTCGCTGCAATGTTGTAGGCAATTCATGTGGTCGTTGCGATACAGGGTGCGTGCGTCGGTGTGTGTGTCATACGACGGCAACTGCACGTGTTGCACGATTCAATCACCGTAACGCAACTGATAACCCCCAGTTCCCACATGTCAAGCGCTTGCGTACCGTTAACAGCGCTGTGAACTCAAAAGAACCAAATCGGTCGCGACGATATCGTAGCAGGATACACGATACGATACAATTTGCGTCCGATATCCGCGACATCCAACGCGCTTGGCGTGGTATCACCGGTGTCATGCAACGAAACAAACACTGCCGCGCGTGCCGGGTCAAGTCAAAGTGCGTCGCTTACGGCAGCAGCATCCGCAGTTGCTTCATCATACACTTCTGTACGATTTTCACATGGGAAAACACCGCATCTGACGTCTGAAAGGCGACAAGCTTGATAAATGTTTCTCAGTAACATAGTCTACCTTTCACAACTTCAATCAACAATCATGCATATAGACAAGTTGTGCAAGATTTAATGACAAAATTAGATTTCTCTTGTGCCCCACATATTAATCGCTCAAACTTGAACGTGAAGTCGGGCCAGAACAGCACCAAAAAGCAACAGACGCAGAAATTGGTTCATTCCGGTCCAATATCATGCCGATGAAGTTGACCCTTTAGCCGACGCCGGCAAAAACGTTCGAACGACGGGCCAATAATGCCGGCCTAAATGACCGGCTCCCCCTTATTGGCTGCTGCTTGCACAATTTGGACCAATGTGGCTGTTCTAATATGCTCGCACATCCGATATTGGCTGAAAGTTCTGAATGCTGGGCCAACATCACTGTTCTATGAGACTGGCAGAGCCATTTTTTTGGTGAAAAATTGTCAATGCTAGCCCAACATCGCCGTTCTACTCGGCTGGAACAGCCATTATTGGTGTTACGTTGTCATTAATAGGCCAGGAATTGGTCATTATTGGGCCAGGAACTGCCAATCTATCCCCAACACTGGCCCAACGTACTGTGCTGCCTGGGTTCCATATAGCTTGTGAAGCTTTGGCCTTCCTTTGAACACATCCGCATAGGCTCTGTTCGGCACGGAGCTTGTGCACTGAGGGGCGATCAAACAAAGTTTTAAAGGTGGTGTACGAAGCAGCCCAAGTGGCAAATTCAGCATGGTGGTTTGTGAACCACAGGCTTGTCGCGTGTTTGAGGTAAAATGAGACATAGTCCAATTTCGAGGGGTCATTCCACTTGTTGGCAGCAGTCGCCTTTTTCAAACAGATGCAGCCAGTCATCCACATCTTGGTCCTCGGCGCCGCTAAAAAAGAGGGGATCCAGTTGCCACAGGGTGGTAGGCACGATGAGCTGTGGAGATTTGGCCGTGCTTTGCTGGACGGTGCCTTGCTCGGTGGTCTGATCAGGCATTGTCAATGCAGCGGGTAGCTTCCGGCTTCGAAGTTTTTGATCTGCGTACCCAGCACACTTCTACCACTTCGCAAGGGAGTTTATTAACGACGCGAGGTAGTACACTTTGAGAACTAAGAGAGTGCTGGGTGCTCTCTTTGAGAGAGCGCTTTTTTGTCGCATATTTCACTCCCTCTTCCAGAGTAAATCGCCTTTTGTTGAGACAGAGTACAGTGATTCAACAAAAATGGATCAAAGCACTCCCCCTTATAATAGTAACATAACGGTGCCCATAGCATAGTATCATGAAGAGAGTAGTAGTACACCTCAAGAAAAAGAGTACCAAGACTTTGACCATTATAGGGCTTTTTAATTGTTCTTGAGAATTTTTTTTTGCGACCAATCATAAGGATGGGTAAATACAAGCACTAAGACAAAAAAGTCACAGCTTTGCTGCAAAGGCGAAGCATTGAACGCAACAGCAGCAAATTAGAAGGTCACGCGCAGAATGCTAAACATATCTACACGTGCCCCGCATTTCTCACGCAAAAATGGCGCATGAAACGTACTCACGGGTACGGATCAACCCAAATAAGCGTCTGAGTTGTAAGTTTGCTGTGTCTCAATAGCACGCGCGTTTCATAAACGTAGGCTGCGCAACGATTGCAGTGACCTTTGTGCGCTCGGTAACTACAACAGGATCATTCCGACGACGGTCAAAGGCGAGCCAAGACGTACGATTCTCCCCACTGCAAGATAAGGGTGCGTTATCGAGTGTACAGCCCACACACCCTTATTTTCTACACGGGCCAAAGTACGCGTCAGAGATGAGAGCCACTGCGCGCTCACTGCGCCATCTTGCTGATAATGATGAAAACACGATACTTCCCCCCTTTTCGAGATGCCCGCCAACCACGGTAAATGGTAGATAAGAATAGCTTGCAGTTTAAATTACGGTGGCTCAGTGGTTAACGCCTTGCATTCACGACGCGGAAGTGCCACGTTCGATTCCGCGTGCAGGAGTCTTTTTCCCGTTTTTGTTGTGTTTTTACATATATAGATACGTATACATATACCGCGACATCCATCGCAAGATAATGCGTGACATCGATGCCGACACCGGCGGCGAAATCTAGCCGAGAGTGTTCATATAATTACTATCGCAATAAAAAACAAAAAAATGGTTAATCGTCGCTATCTCCCTCAACAAGCAAGTACAGTGCGTTTCAGTGCATGTAGGTGTGTTTATTTGGTAGTGCTAATCATTCGCGGTGTGCCGACTCACCTAGATGTAATCAGGAGCAGGAGTTTTACCCGCGTTTCACTCTCTCTTGCCTGAATACTATATAGGAATTTCACTCTCACAGAAAGCGGTGAAGTAAAAAGCAGTTTCACTCTCTCATTTAATACAGAGTAAAAATGAAGTTCATTCTATCTGATGCTTTGTGAAAGTAGAAGAACACGCTGAAGAGTAACTTGGCCGTTTTGCCACTGCGATACCCTCCGCAGTATTTTGAGTATAGCTGGTGCGGACAGAAATGCTCGAACAGCCCAGCGTTCACAGCTCGTGCACAACACTCTGGCTTCGCACTAATAAATAGTTCCACTGGTCATTGCTTTGCGAATTCATCGCTACTATATTATCATTATTATTATTATTATTATTATTATTATTATTATTATTATTATTATTATTATTATTATTATTATTGAATTTGAGATGCATTTACACTCTCGACAATGTAAATACACGTTTGAAGGTGAAGTTCTTGTTAACGAATTTCATATTCTAGATTCGCTAACGTAGAGGCGGCCCCAGCTAAAAACTTTACGTACCACACCTGCACGGCAATGCTTGTTTTACAGAGCACATGCAGTCCGCTTTTTGTCTATTGCTCACTTATTCTTTCTCTCCACATCGGTACGAATCTTCAAATCTTCCTTAGTGTATTTCATTAACGCAGTGTGTTCTTCCCTTCCTCTTTAGACTAAGAGGCATGCAACGAATGTGAGAAATGACGCGTGTCTTCTTCCTCCTTTGTGCAACCAAGCTGATACTTCACAAAGCAAACTTTTTAAGCGTTCAGCGACAGTGGCTATTGCAACGCGATGGTAAACTCCTCCTGTAGGACACCCAACCAGTGAGGTAAATATCGAACTCATTTAGTGCTCCCACAATATGGTGGGCGATTAGTGAAGGTGTGGTGTGAATATATCAATCTTCATAACCCTAGCTAATTTAGCACTGGATTATTATTTTGGCTGGACAAATTTTTCATGCGTGTTTGCTAAAACATAAAGACCTCCGAAAACACGCAAGCAAACATTGAGCCTATGTTAGAGTAGTTATGAATGAACAAAAAAGGTGTCAAATTAGTTCATCAAGACTCAGTGTTTCGTAAATGACTAAAATGGCTCTTTTCTTCTCGCTACTCACAGAGTAGACGAATTCTGAAATTTGCCGTGTGGTAGACATTGACACAGCTTCGGTGCTTTGCCACATAATTGGCGCCGAGCCTTTTTCGCTGACTCACCCCAGTGTCACCTGCAATTTTTTCTAAATTTTATTTACAAATACTGCAGGTCCTACTCGGGCTCAAATAGCAGTGTGAACATAAAAAAAGTCCAAACAATAAAAATTTTAACTATCGCTAACTTAGGTCGTAGAGTAAACGCAAACCAAAATCAATAAGCATATTGTGACCTCTAACATGACTCATGCCCAGTGAAGGCAATTTGCTGAGGATTGCGTCTGTGAATTTGTTAAATATTTTTGGTGCTAAGTATTTAAAAGCAAAATAAGTAAAACGTACGTAAGAAGATAAACAGTGAGATAATTGTTTTACTCATACAGATACGACACTAAGTTATTTTTTAATATATATCAAGGTATTAAAAAAGACTCATTTTTGTTTTTAATTAAATCGCGACTTTGGCCAAACTGCTTCTTCGCTGTGGCTTTAAGGTCCACAAGCATGCCACAATGTTGCTACAGCCATGGGAATAGTTAAATAAGTAGATTCCGAGAATGACAATTGTTTGTTTCGTTCTCGTGGGGCCAGGGAAAGTCCGTGGGGGCGTCAATTTATGCCACTACGGCCGAAATTATTAGAATACTTCTACGAGGAGTTAGGAGTGCTTTTGAAGGCCTAGGTGAAGGCCGCCAACGTACGTGGTTGTTCGAAACGTTCAAAAAATGACTAGAAATTGTGCTATATTGTTGCAAGGCAGTTTTTGGTAAAGTTGTGCAGCCACACTCGCGCACAGAAATGACAACGAGATGCATAGACAAAGTAGCTTCACGCGCACTTAAGGTCTCGACACGTGATGACGTAATTTTTATCAGCCTAATCCTTAACAGCGCAGCTCAATAATACTAGACATACTTAGTGATTGCCCGCAAGAGCTTGGCAGATGCAGCGTCTCAGCAAGATTCTATGGCAGCCTGCCTAGGCAGATCTGTTTTAGATGCTCAACTGTATACGTTTAAATTTATCTGGGATCAGCTTTACGTCCGAAACCAGGATATGATTACAAAAAACGCCGTTGTAGAAGGCTTCGTAAATTTTGACCACCTGGTGTTTTTCAACGTGCATTGGGAAGGCACAGTACACCGGATCTATACCTCGCGGGATCGAATCCCGACTGCGGAGGCTGCATTTCTGATAGAGGCGGAAATGTTGTAGGCCCGTGTTCTCAGATTCGGGCGCACGTTAAAGATCCCCAGGCGGTCTCAATTTCCGGTGCCCACCACCTCGGTGTCTCTCATAATTATATATTGGTTTTTGAAACGTTAAACCCTACATATCAATCAATCAACCGGAATTTTGCCTCCATCTAAATGCGACCGCCGTGGTCTGTGTCGAACTCTCGACATTCAGGTCAGCAGCCGAGAAACCGAACCATTGCTTCACCGCGGCAGATTCCCTTGTGTAGGTTTTAACGCACTCGTCGGGACAAAAACAGAGAGAAAGCATCTTAAGCGGAGTAGTTACTTCCTTAAAAATCCACGCTGAATCTATGTCCACCTTCCAGCTGACTTGTCTCTTGATGAAAGTCAAACTCAGCTAGTAGAAACGCATGAATCGCTAGGTGTCATTCTTTCCTCTAATATGACGTAGACGGCTCATATTGACTATTTTGCGAAATCACTGTTTTCCACAACGCGAGCGCTATCACCGTGCCGCCATTTTGTCCCTAGCAAATTCAAAATAAAAATATATCACGCACTCTTGCAGACTCGTGTAAACTTTTGTACACTTGTATAGGGAACAAATACGCTGACATTATGAGTAGAATTCAGGTGTTACTCAAATAAGCAATACGATGCGTCACTAGCGTTTCCTTCAATTATCCCGCTCCACAATTCTTCCTTCGCCATCAAGTTATCAGCGCCACTTTCCTTTATCAGTACCACCTATTGTACACATTCTTCTTTTCTAATGAAAGTTTTAAAAGCTTTTGCCGATGCAACGGTTGTTTAAAAAAACTAATTGGCGATCGCGGAGCCAGAAATCTCGAAAAATAGTTGGTTCCTCAATCACGCCAAATTTACAATTACCGATCGATGGCTTTCAATGTATCATATTTTTAAACAAATATCAAAAACAGGGTATTGAATTTAGCCATGATTGTAACAAAAGTTGCCAAATTTTTTTAGATCTGAACTTCTCTATACCCAATTATCCGTCCCAACCACTGCACATTTAAATAATTGTATAGGGTGATCACATTTAAATAGTTGTGCTATAAACTTCTGTATAGCAATTTGAAAATTTCCAACGCAAGCATGTTTACTTTTTGACATACAGAAATACCTTTATCTTTTACATGTTTAAAGGGCAAATATCTGATATTTACCAGTAATTCTGTCTCACTGCTTTGTTGGTTTTGCTAGTCTAAATATTGTCTGTTTACGACATGTGCGTCTATAGACCAAATATTTGTGTGAAAAATGTCTTATGTACGTTTCCCCAGGCACATTAAAGCTGCATTTTTGCCGTTTTTTATCTGTAGTGACCCCTACATAGTACTATTGGAAATAAACTTTCTGAACACTTTCTAGACATGCTGCATTGACCCTTTAGCGTGGGCACGGAATTTTTGGCCTTTTTTGCAGCAACTATAAATTACTTTAATGCAAAAGCAGCCCCTAATTTTATGTTAGAAGGAACTGATTAATTCTGCTTGTCGTTATTCATTTCTAAGCGCACAATTTTAGCGGAATCTGAGACATACCACATTTCTTTCTTGAAAGAGCCCATAAAAATGACTAAGTTGCAGTTACTTTTTTTGGTGCTAGTGGGTGTGCAGCATTCAGGGTGAGAAAACGTAGGTGCAGTGCTAATTAGATGTAACTTGTGCTGGCTGCCTTCAAAGCACCACAAGAAATAGTTTCCTCCATTTTCTTTTTCAGGTGCTCCAATGCTGGTCATACTGTGCGTCCTCATAGTGAGCCCTACACTGTATCAGAGACGCAAAGACTTGTAAGTATCGGCATGACTACAACATCTCCTATAATTCATCTGAACACACCGAAAATGACACATTTCAAAAGGCTTTTCAAAACCCTAGCACATTTCAAAACCCTAGCGTTCTATTATTTCTGGTACTTATAAAATTATGCATCTTAATTGAAACCGCGAAGCCGACCTCCAACTTGGTGGTTCTGTGTATTTATCTCTGGCTTTTCTCTATGCTTGGGTCACGATGCTTAGCTGCTGGCTGGAGAACGAGGCCCTGCTTTACAGCTTCCTGCTGCCCGTGGCAGTGATCCTGGCGGCCAACACGTTTGTGTTTTGGCTGATAGTGTACAACATCTACTGCCGCCGTCAAACAGGGCTGCGCAGCTCTCAGAGCCAAGTGGAGCTCGCCAAGGCACAGTTGCGTGCCACTATCTGCATCATCTTCCTCCTGGGTTGGTATCACACATTTTGACGTTTGAACAAGTGCGTGAATATTGAAATTTTAGAATACGATTCGATCAAGAAAATAAGTGACTTCAAACAGTGGCTACTTGCGCAGCATTAAAAATGATAAATCAGCAAGGAAGAATACGTTTTATTTTCTAATAAAATAATTTAACGCAAAAACTTGATATTCAACTGCAGCCTATCGAAGATACTTTCGGTAGTTCACTTATTACAAGCTACACAGCATAAAGATGAACTGCTTGACGTGTTCACGCGATTAGCAATGCAATCTGTAGTTGCCTTCACACCACATCTTAAAGTGGAAAATTAGTCCCGCTCGCTTGGAAATAAGGTGATCAGATGTAAGTAAAGGACATCCACAGGTTGGGAAAAAAACAACGGATGCTGTTGCGTAAACATGTGTAAGCTAAGCCTGAAAAGGGAGCACGCAGTTAATCTGTACGCCATTCCTTCGTATACATATTTGGAGAAAACATCGCCAGTTGGTGGCGATGTTGTATAACTACGCTTTGACTGGTACTACTTTTGCATGACCATGAAATATTCATATTTCTCCCAAAACGTAAGACAATAGAACCGACTGAGTCCTACTGTTCTAACGCCTCATGTTTACCTGTGTTCTTGAAAATCATAGAAGCAAATGTACATGCTGTGCAGTTTTTGTGATCATATTCATTCTTTTTTCCTTGCCTTTCTGTATGATATATGCTCTCGCTGCACTGGTCTCCTTGTGATATAAGCATTACTGCTAAATTAATTTATTAATTAGGAAATGCGCTGTAGTGATGCAAACGTCATGCAAAAATCGCCTAACTGGCACAAAGAAAACACAAAACACTGAAATAACAACAGAGAGATTGAATCACTCCCATGTCTTATGCCTACTCACCTGTTGCGCGTAGTGTTCAGCGCCCTGCAAAGCGCGAAAGCCAGTGCCGCTCCAGAGCTGTACCTTCAGCTGCAGCGAGCCTATCTTTCATTTATGTTAAGCACGTTACCAGCACACACCATCTCTGCCATGCGAGTAACTTGCTGTTTTAATGTTCTTCGCACCCGTTGCTTTCCTATCTCAGGCGGATGGCAACATGACAGCCAGCATCTTATTGCAGAAATGCCACAACAATGGTGCAGTATTTTCCTTTCCGCAAGCGACGCCCACTTCACGATCCACACAATAAAATAGGTGCCAGTGAATCGTGCCATGAAGCATTTCAGTTGAGATGCAACAAGAGTGCTCTTAGATCATGTTATCATGTAGTCTTAGATCATGTCATCGCAAGTGCATTACCCATCAGGACCCACTAACACCATGGGCCGAATTCACAAAGCTTTCTCTTTGGCTACGCATTTTCTTAGCCAAATGTGCTCTTATCTGGAGGGATTACTATAGCGCGGGTATGAATTTAACTTATTCGGCACTTAAGAGGGCAAGGAGGACACACGCTAGCTGATGAAACGACAAGGAAAGAAAGAAGTGTGTGCCGATAATATCAAGGTAGCACGCAAAGCGTCTAGCATCGAGAGTATACGATGACAGCCAATGATTTGCTGCATCTAAGTTTCAGTTCCGCGCGCGTCTGCTACAGTGCTCACGGGATGCCGCGTACGTTGTATTGGCGTTTTGGCGGGCTGTGCAAAGCCAAGCACTCGCCTTTCATCAACGACTGTAGCTAAAAACGAAATTGCTCGATGGCCTTAAGTCATCGAGCAATCCATGCACTATCTCGCCAAGTACAAGTAAACAACACTCCAGGTGTACCACATAAATGAAACCACACATAAATCGATGCATGCAATGTTTGAAAATGTGCCTCGAATGTCTTCCCCTATTTAACGCGACCAGTTACCTTACATTTCATTGAAGCTGCGCTGCTACTTAACTAATTCGGTGCAATCTAGCACGGTATAGTGGTGAACGTAAGGGTGTTTTGTACCTATAGTCAAAGGTAGCCTTTGTTACAATATTCCTATTACAAGACACATGAGCGACTTTGGTGCCTGCAGACAAATTGTGCGGAAATAGATAACAGCAGTAATCAAATGAAATTGTGAGCGCAATTTCGCTGGTTCCATGCACCGCAGCATTTTTATAAAGCCGGAATGCGAGAACGTGCATACGCTTACGCTTAGGTATATGTCTACGTAAAATGAGGGAGACTCGTCGGGAGGTGTCTCAGTGCTAATGCTTTTCACAAAACACGGTGCAAATATTTCGCCCAGCGTTGTTTGAGTGCGCAAAGCAAGAGACGTGTATACGAGTCTTGAGGTCGAGAGACGTTATCACACGTGCGAAAAGGATGAAAGAAGAGAGAAACTCTCGTTTAGGCTTCACGAAAGCTTGAAATTGATAGATAATAAAGACAATTTTCTGTCCCAGCAGACGTCAGGGAAAGTCTCCGCAAAGCTGCGTCAGATGCTCGGGAGCATAAAAAAGTGGAGTACGCGTTATATGAGAGTGACAGCCACACAGAAAGCGAGATGAAGTGTGACTGTCCTTAGGTGTGAGAATCAATGCTAATTAAGAGAGTTGAGTTAATGAGCCAAAACTTTCCTAAATAACGATAAAGAAAGAAAACTGAGCATTCATCTAGTGAAAGTGACACTAGTGACAGTGAACTCATAATAGTTGATTAGCGTTGTCACAGGCCGATATATATTTTTATTTTCTTATCTATATTTGGAAAACTATGAGAAGGTAGCGTACGTTAGAGCCGGCTATCCCAACGTCATGACAGTAATGTACAAGAATAAATAGCGCGCGGTTATACAATCACACGTGGCGGTTTCTATCTTCTAGTAACCTTGGGAAAACGCATTCTAACTATTTTTTTCTATTTTTGACAAAGTTTCACGGGACGTTTTTGCATTTGGCTTCATTCGAAGGAATGACGATATATCAGCAATAAGGCGAACACAAGCACTGCTGCAGTGGACGAGCGGTTACAGCGCTCAACTACAATCTAGGAGGTACTTGGTTCGATTCGCAGAATCACTGAGCACTTTTTTTTTTTCAAGAGGTTGCCCGGCCTGACATTATGCGTGGTGGCGGGTACTAAGTTTTTGAGAAGTAGGCTTTCGCACTTGCTTCTTTCACTCCCCTTTTGACCCAAAAGCGCTGTACTGTGCTCCTTCAAAAATTAAACAATTCAGGGTTCATAATTTTCTCCTCCATCCTCTCTTATCGCAAAAGTGTCCAGTGCTGAAATACCAATATCATACTTGGTATATTACTTTTCACGTGTTTGGATATTCGACCAGCAATCAGTCTTCACGGTGTTTTGAAGAAAATCTACACATGCAGTGAGCTAACTGCTTGCAGCCAATTTGACTGCCTTTGTAGGGACACGCTTTCGTGCTAATTTGGTGGGCATCATCATATGCAGCAAGACCAAAGAGCACGGACAGTTAGAGCTGATGCAAACAGAGTGATTAGTTTGTGTCTTCTCTCCCGCTATTTGTCATGCTGCACGCTTCAGTGTAATGTCGCTGTCAATGGTTAAAATGAACTGTAGCAGTTAATCGAGTTCTGCTGAGAGGGTCCCGTATTGTCCAGAATGGAACAGAACAATGGCAATTTGATTTGTGTGATAAAGAGATACCCTGCTTTTGGCTACTAGAATAAATTTCTAAACTGAAGTTTATTTTTTATTAACAACAGTTTCAGTGCAGATGAAAGGTGCATGGACAAAAATCGTGTATTCAGCTTGACTAAGTTTGTGACCTTAATTGTAATTGCGAACCGGTATCACAGTATGCATAAATATCACACACATATACAACCACGGGTGTTAGCTTGCTTATTCTGATTAAAATTGAAAGGTTGAAATCGACATATTCAACCAACGCAATGTGTACGAGATATGCCATGTAGAGTAGCTATGCTCGAAACTAATCTTCGCAGGTTCGTTCCATTTTACCCTGTTTCTTGCCCGACTGTAGGTTGGTAAATGAAACTTCTTCGAACACACATATTCTGTGTAAGGTTACATTTATTTTTATGCAGTACAAAACAAATTGAAATGTATAATGGCTCAAAAGAGAAATAACTAGAAACAAATTCAGCCAAATCATTACCAAACTTACTCACCAATGATAAACGGATTCTCATTTAAAAGATACATAAATACATACATACATACATACATACATACATACATACATACATACATACATACATACATACATACATACATACATACATACATACATACATACATACATACATACATACATACATACATACATACATACATACATACATACATACATACATACATACATACATACATACATACATACATACATACATACATATGTACACCCATACATACATACATACATACATACATACACACACTCAGGTGTAAATATTAAAACGAATGGCTATAAAACATCAATTCTAATACACTCATTTTGAATAGACTACAGAAAGTAACTTACGAGAGATATCCACCGGCACTGTTGTCTGAACACGGTGTTGCTCGAATTATCTCGCAAAAGCTTGATGCATAGTTTTCTGCTGCTGCCCAGTGACAAGCAGTTTTTATAAAAAACACAAGAATAAAGCCCTTGACAATGTCATGCTAAAGAAAAGGGCTGTGCATCAATATTTTGTACATGTCTGCAATATCACTATGTTTATTTACATAGCTTGGCTCATTCACAACCCACTAACAAAGCATGTTAGGACACTTGGGCTGAAAGTTGGCACAGCACGAGTAAATTCTAGACAAAACATGAATAATACAAATATAAGCTACTAAGCTCCTTGGTGCAAACAGTGTTTATATTGACAGCTATAGGTGCCGTTTCGTTTCCCCAAAACACTTCTCAAAAGTAGAATCAACTTTATTTAGCTAAAAGTTTCTATTCTGGCGCGTCGTGGTGGCTCAACGGTGGAAGCGACTCTTTCGGCCAAGAAAACAAAGACCAATTATTTTTCCAGTTCGTGAATTCACCCCATGCTAACATTGAGGCAGCTGTTAAGAGTGCTTTTGGAGAGAGGAAACCACCACATTCCCACCAGTTGTGGCCTTGGGTAGCTACTTCGCTTGGACAAAAATGATGAAAAACACTCCTCAAGAAGACTTCAAAGTTTGCCCATCAACACAGTTCCCATACAGCTGTTTATTAGTCTGCTTGAAAAATATTGAGTTTACTGGTGGGCAAAGACTGTACACTATGTGAGGTGATGCTCCAGTGCACTGCATGTATGTCTTGCTGCTGCCCTCAACTGCGATGTTGCTCAGCACATATGTGTAAAATAACAACTAATACTATGCCACTGCAAAGTAATTATGTGTCATTTGCATGAAACAGGGACCACAATAAAAGAACATAACAACATTTGCCTTCACAAAGTTCAAAAAATGTAAATAAATTTCCACAGAGTTTTCACAGTTCATCTGAGGATAGTAATATTGATTGTAAACACATTATACTTCCACTAACAAACTATTTTAAGATGCCAGATTCAATATTAGAGTATACCAGCACTTTTGTAGGGCTAAACAATTGTACAGGCACCTAGAAAAACACAAGTGAATGCATGGTATCGCTACATATAAAAATAAGTACTTTTATTTCTAGTCTGAGTAGAGCTGCATAGATGATAAGTCACTTGCATTACACCATGAACAAACCTATCCGAGCAAAGTATACATTTAAAAAGTTACACTTACACAGTAGATAAGTAGACTGTTGAAGGACGGACAGGCAGTGGGATAATACCCAAGCACTAAAATCTTCTGTTAAGATATACTAAGAGTAGTGATGATCTACTTCGTTCCAAATAAAATAATCCACATAGATTCACTTCCCAGAGCTTATACACTCATGGCATCATTGGTGCTATACAAATGAGTGCGCACTGAAGGATTACATCGACTAAGTACATGATTACTGCATCCATGGCTTTACTTCTTGTACTACAAAGAATGCAGACATAGTTACCATTGGCGACCATGGATGCTGTGATTTCTGGCATGTAAATGTAGAGGCACGCAGGCACTTAACACACACGTCAAAAACTTCAGCTCAAAAATATTTGCCCACGAACACTACAGCAGCCTTTAAATTAGTGTCATAGTTTGGTATCTTCCATGCAAAATTTAAATAATTTTGAATGCAAGCAAATGAACTGCTGAATAATGCACTGCTAAGAAGTTAAGCAGCAGCTGCTCCTGACATCACAATGTGCTCTTTCTGCTGTTGTAAACTTTGAGCTGGAGAACAGTCACTGGCAGTCCCTTTATACTTGTTGGTCTTCTGTGCTCTGTTCTTGATACACTGTACATGACCGTGGAGCACCTAACCCCTTGTTACTGCTGGAACTTAGAAAAATACAGATCATTGTTACAACCATGCTACATGAAAGATTGTATAGTTGTCAATTATGTGCTCATATTTACAGAAATTGTATTTTCAGAAGCCAATGACAAGCCTCAACACACACACACACAAACAGTGAAGACTGAAAATATATTTATTATGATACAAGAGCAAAACTACAATGTTATAGATGAAGGCATGAAACTTCTGCCAGACATAAAAAGCCAATAAGGTTTCTTTTATTTTGACTTTACACTAGGTGCGAGAAGCAGACCACAAATAAGTTCACTAAGAAATACAAGTTAGACTGCATTACAACACAACAGCCAATGTTCCTAACTTTAAGGCTGTCTAACATAACCAGCTCACCGTACTGCGTATAGGAGCAAATGGGCAGTCTAGAAGACACAAAGAACTTGTGGATTATGAGTGTGCTTGTTGCTGACATCTATTATTCTAAATGAAGAAAACCTTTCAAAAATGCACTTCATCAGGGGAAATAATCATACGCAACAAACACAACGGGCTCCTACAGGTGCCACCAACACTCACCATTATTGTTGATACCAGTGTCTTGCCGGATGGATATGCTGCGTCCTGCACAGAACACCAAAGCAGTGCTCCGTGACTTGGATTGCATGTGTGCTAGCTGCATCACTCTGCTGCTGAAATAGGCTAGCCACAGACAGAGAAATGAGAAGCCATGGCTTTGAAACACACTGAACGTCACCTTTAGAGATCAACAATGCATACTTAGGTCAGGTACAATTTGTAGAAAAATATATATCACTATGCAATCGTGGTGAACATGTTCGGCTGAAACATAAGCAACAGCACTGAGAGAGAAAAAGCTACATTAGGTAAAATATGCAGTTAATGACCCTATGTCATCTGAAGCTTCTTAAATAGGTCTTTCTCCTTACAAGTTGTGAACAGCCAGGCAATTTTCACCCACTTGCTATTTCCTTCCAGAGCACTTGATCCACAGAGGGAGTCACAAGCTCGAGAGCTCATTAAGGAATCAAAGTATTTGTGCTCGTTTCAAAGCACAAGCTTTTGAGCCTCAGATTATTGGAGTTTCATTCATAAGCTGCAGGCTTTCAGTTTCCAACATTCTCAATTATCTTGCAATTTAGTTCTATAAATGTTGAATAAGAATTATGTGTAAGAATATTACAGGTATCCACTGAAAGCAACCATGCTTGGGTTTTCAATTTGTGCACAGTAAGTGGTGTTCACATAATCGTATGTATTAAAGAAAAACTAATCTTGCAGCCGGCCGTTAGGCAGTTTTGTGCGCTCGAAGCTCCCAAGCATATCGCAGTCCTTCCAGATGAGGCTGCCATGCATGCTTCCACGCCCCATCCGCTGAATGATAACAGTCCCAGCAGTGACATAGGCTTGCTTAGTTAGGGAGAACGCGTCCTTCCTATTTTTGTACAGGTGCTCCAAGTAATGATGAGGATTGATGTGCCAGAATGTTCAACCGATGAATCACAGGACCTTAACAAACCAATCTCTGCGATCTGTGAAGAGCAAAAAACGAGATATTTAAAAACAATCATTAAAGCACTCACTTCTAATACTTATTTGAGGAAGCTATCACTTCGTTAATGTGACCAAAATCTGCTATAATCACTTAGAAATAAACTGAAGCCTCATGTAAACTTTACGCACCGCAATATATATGTCCTACTGAAGTATAGTACTAGCACAGTGGTAATCGTCTATAGAATCAATTTTCCAAAATAACGTAAATTTTTTAAGTGCAACCTGGCTTCTGAAAAATACATTCACATTAACTTTCCAACTATCAAACGTGGTCAATCGACAGGCCCAACCTCATAATCAAACAAGAGCTCACTTGTATCAAATCACAAAAAACTTTTTATGTATTTGCTCCATAATATATGTATGTATATAACAGTAGTGGTATATTTTTCATGCTTCAACTTACCATAGAGAAACATTATATCTGATGGGCTTAAAAACTTGCACACGTTATAGAACTGCATGAATTATAGTACTGGTGAAATTTAGTTCTGCAAGGTGAACTCACCGATGGCAGCATTTAGTAGCCTTCGGTGTCATGAGGAATCAAGTACGGCCAACAGGCAAAGGGCATCTGCAGACTGGAAGCTGCCAATGACAGCAATGAAGGGCTGGCCAGGCGTGCACGTCCATTGATAAAGTGTAAGAACTGGCCATGACCGGCTGTTGTCAAGGCTCTAGTGCCGTGAAGAACGATGGCCAGACGAACTCGGAAACCTGTAGTTAGGCGATATTGGCCTAATACTTCATCCAAAGCATGGCACCGGTGAAATCTTTGCTTTTTCTGGGGGCCGAAGGGAATCTTGACGTTCACGGGCTCTCGCTGCCACACAGAACTCTCAAGTTGTTACCGAAGAACAGTCTTGGCGCGCTTCCAAAGTAACACGATCCACAACAGAATGTAGCATCTTGCAGTTTTGGTTGATCACATCACAGCGCTAGGACTATGGTTACCACAAAAAGGAGAAGTGACGACTTAATAAACAAAAGCGCCAAGCTGCCCCACCACAACTTCGCCGGGCAAAACAGTTATCAACGCTGTCTTTCAATTTTCGGTCACACGAGCACAGCTTGTTCACAAGTCTTGGAACGTCAACACAGCACCACTGTTCACAACGAACATCGTTTCACTCCCGAACAGTACATCGCTCTCAAGTAAAGAGAAGCGTACGGGCTAACTAGTGGCGAAGCAAGAACCGAGCGCGTAGTTCATACGTTTCCGTACGTACTTGGGTTCACTCAAGTAACGTGTCAAAACGCTGTCAATCCGAAATGTCGCACAGCACCCAACTGAGAGACTGGAAAGTCAAGCGAACGAACTGTTACCGGCACACAAACACATATTGCAGGCTTCTCGAGTGATAGTTGCCGTCGATACATCGACGCCGATCCCCGCTTGATAACCACACCGACGCACAGGCTTCGCTGCGCTTCACCGTACACCATTGCACTGCCACAGCTTTCCGCACTGCTCACACGCACTGATAGAGCTGCTGTAATCACAACACATCCGGTCAAACGCTGAAGTAACTCGTGCGAGAAGCATTTGCTGAAAGTCGCACCGACCAATATGCTGTTTACGACGCCATGTTGTTTTCGACAACTGCACCGCACGTAAGAGAGCTCTTAGAAAGTACTTGCACTATTTTCACGGCGTGAAAAAAATTTCTCTTATGTGCGAGGGGGGTGATATGACGAACAGGACAGGCGTGCCAGATGAAAGAAGTGTTTTGGCAACGTCACGGAGTGAGCTGATGTAGAGGGTATTGCTTCACAACCAATCACAAGCTGTGCTTGACGGCCAAGCCGTCGTCTGCTCGCGTTTTTCGTCTGCTTCGATCAGAGCATGCGACAGGGGATTCGCCTTCGCAACGCTATTATTCTCAGGTCAAGTGGCCGCTGCGTCGCAGAAAATACATGTCAGTGGCTCGCTCTACCTTTGAATGATGTTCGTGCGCCAAGTTAAATGGCTGGTAATTGACGCAGGGATGAATTCAGCCAAGGTTTGCTCCAGAATCGTGAGGGTTTGCATATTTTTGGTGTCATACAAAGTTACTAGGGTCATTTTATTCCGATTGCTTGCCATATTATCATGGTCCATATCGGTGTCTGAACAGTGACGGTGAAGATGCATGATTTGTTTGTAGTTCCATGCGTAATCACGCGCACCCCAAATAGGCTTTGGTTTACAAAGTACGCTTTGTTCCAGATCGTCCCAAAGTGTATCGACAGCTGTATTTCAGAGATCGCAACCATTGGACAGTTAGAGCCAATGAAAGTACACTAGAGCACAAACTTAATGAACCACTCACTGAAAACTTCCTCTCATTTTTATTTCCAATAGCGTGCAAAGAATGTGCTCCCGTTAACCTCTTTGGTGGTAATTTCCACCAATGAGGCAAAGATCTCGAGTCGCACTTTTGATTGGATGAGATGGGGCGCAACACAACAACATAACAAATAAGGTTGATCCTATGTCATGTCGCGTTCGAATGCACCGACCATTCACGTATCACATTGGTTTTCATCCAACCACAAATCTTTACATGCGTAGTTTTATGCCATTGACGCCCAATAGAATTCTTCAATTACTGCAACTTCGAACTTATTGGACGGTGGTGGTTGTCAACACCATCCACTGCGTACAAGGGAAACAACACGCGAAGCTCAAAGCGCCGAAAGAAATAAAAACGCACCAGCAGTCATCAGGCAGCCCTTAATGGGTGTGAATTAACTCAAAACCAGCCAGGGCACCAAAGTATACCGCTGCGGCAGCAGGTTCTAAGTAGCCACACTGTTCCTAAGAGTGGTCCGGACCACTCGTGGGATTTTCTCTCAGCCATGTGGTTTTTACGCACAATTTCGCTTCGTGAATCCACTTACGAGCACTTTTCAGTGACGTAAGCAAATATAGCAACTGCCTCACCATCGCTGACATGTTCCCAAGCAGTCACAGCGCGCTTTATTTGCAGTGGCTGATGTGACAACTATGGCCTCTTACGACGTTTTTTTCGTTTCGTGAATCGACTTACGCAACAAAATTTCTCTTGCGCAAAAATGTTTTCGTAAGTGAGTTTTGTGAATCCGGGCCATGTTTCTTTGCTTCAAGCTCTTGCCATCATGATTTTCACTTTATCCTGCCATTGGTATATCGTTCGTTAAAGGGTGTCCCAGTTGTCTTGCACTGAAATGAAAAAAGAAGAAGAGAAACTTTGTTAGTCATAGAAAACGTCTGCTTTGGACCTCTTGGAACCTATCTCTTACATCAATTACTGTAGTCGTAAGTATTCATAGGTAACGGAGATTTTTAACGCCATAAACATTTTTACAAAGTTGTGCCATTTTACCCTATTTGTCTGACGCCTGTACTCTCTTTTGCTCACAGGGCTTACATGGATTTTCGCCTACCTGAGTCTTATACAAGCAGCATCACAGGAGTTGGGTCATGTTTTTGAGTATCTGTTCGTCATAAGCAGCTCACTGCAGGGTCTCGTGATATTCATATTTCATGTAAGTCGTAGTCCCAACATTTTAGAGTTATTTTTTGCATAAAGCAACCTCACAAATTGGTTAAATTACAGCTCTTCTGACCATTTGCTTGAAATCAAGTGATTCTAAAACATCGTCTCAGACTACTGTAACATTTTTTTTTTACTTTGTGTAGCACTGAGAACTGTAACTATGTTATCTTATTTGCACTCATGACTGTGGTGACGGCTGAATACAAAATGGCTTCATTTCTTTCACTTACATTCGTTTGTCGTCTTTTATTGCGCCTTTTGAAAGCAATAGGAGCCTTTCTGCTGACTGTATGAACGAATAAATTTTAATTTTGAAATAAGGCAGTTTTCTTGTTTGAGGCGTGAGGTAAAAATAATTACTTAAGCCGCAACTAAAGAGACTTTTAGGAAAAGATTGACTAGGCATAAATTCCTAAATACTCGCGTGAAAGATATGAAAACGCTAATGACATCCTTAAAAATTTATTATTCAAAGAGTCAAATATACTTTTAGACTACTTGGTTTATAGTCGCAGAACAAAGTTGCGAGCGATAACTACAGACCAGACGAAGAAAAAGACACGTAAGCAAGGCACACAAACAACTCAATTTATTTGGTATTTGTACAGAACGAGTACTTATGTGTCACCCTCTTCGTCGGATTTGTCGTTTTTTGTGGCGCTGTTTTACTGTCAGTGAGAGTGTCATTTTAAATTTTAGACCATAAACTGTCACGAGTGAGGCAAGCCATTTGAAAACTTTTGTGTTTAGTTGAGAAATGCCAAACGAAATTTGCAGAAACTTGGTATTTGAAGCTTATTTTTCCCCTAAGTTCTGACAGCGCATCCTTTTTACTGATTAGAAGGAACGTAGGACCTAGTGGGTGCAGTCGAAAATTTTGACGTCATGCATGTGCTGCTAAAATTTTAATGTGGCGTCACCAGCCGTATTTCACTTTTGTTCATTTTCTTGCTGACCCAGCATGTTTTGGAGGCAAGCACAGGGGATAATAAAGCCATGAAGCAGTTATCCACTAACAGGAAAAAAGTTGTAACTTTCTTTACGGCCCCCTAACGAAGTAAACTAGACTGGGGGGGAGGGGGTTCCACTAGCACTCACCAATATTCGTATATCTTTGTCTTTCAGATAGCCTATGAAAAAACTGCAAGAGAATTCTGGATGAGTCTTGCTGTGTATAGCGTCTGCCATGACAAGAAAAAGAGGAGTTTTGACCGTGGTTCTAAGATTACCCTTTCCTCATCAGCGCACAAGACTTCGTCAACGTGACACTCTTGATTAAAATACGCTCTCTGGCTCATTATGCTTTCGTGATCGCTACTTGTATTCAATGGACGTATTAAAATCTGCTTATATTGGAAAACAAATATCAACTAAAGTTGGAAAACAATACCACATACTTTAATAAAAAGAAAGCCTCAGAATTCCCATCAAGCGTAAAATCTGACCGGCGTCCCAAGTATATGGCATCAACAACAGTGATACGAAAATGATCATCGAGTGATGACGTCACCTTTTAGCTTCATCATGACGTCACAAAAGGCAAAAATTTCAATTGTCAATGTGACGTCAAAAAACGTGCCACTATATTGTAACGTCAACACCTGACGTTACTGATTGGTCAAAGGTGGGAACATCCTGGAAGCAGTGCAAAAGAAGGCGAAAAGCTGAAAGCGTTTATTATTTGAATTCTGAAAGCGCCGCCAAACTGCATTAGTTCCTAAATGTTCCCAATAGGGGGGCGGGATATTCAACACATTTCAGTTAGGAAAGTTTTAGCTATAAATTTGATTTCCACTATTTGTTAGAGTTTCACATCACTTCTAATATTGTAAAATTATTACATATTTATTGCACAAGAATATACGCGAAAAACAGAAAAATATATCGGTGTACCGGTTGACGTTATAAGGCTCTAGTAAGCTTCGGAAAAGGCTTAAAATAAATAATTTGGCGAACATAGTGCGCTCAATGGTTGTAGACGCAAATACACAAATTATTGCTGATAAGGTGAAACATAGCACTCTAATAAATAAATATTTTACTGCAATAAGTATTTAACAATTCCGCTTAGTCTTCACTGTACGTGGTGGAGAGATTGATGGGAATAAAATTGAAGAAAATAACAATTTGGAACATGTTTGCTCTGGCTAATGTCCTCAATTGTGTATTCGTTCTAAGGCAAAGATTGTGAACGTCTCATGCAAGGGAAATGAAAAGTATTATTTTCATGGCGTGATGACGTACATACTTCATAGAAAGGAGGCACATCCCTTCGGACTTCACTATTATTTAATTCTAAAAAAAAGCATAACTTGACGAGAAAACAAAAACTTGGAGAAACCACTTCAGTAACGTAATGCAACATTTACGCTTTCAGAGCTGTGGTGAGGCACGCACCGTTTATTCATAAAATTAACTATTCTAAACAAAAATCCAAAATCTAGATAGTCCAAACAAATTGATATACAAGTTTAATGAAGAGTAGAGAGAATTAGATGTGTTCAAAGCATCAAGAAACGGACTTCCAGAGCTGTGTTCGGCAATTCCAGTTCACGGCGTTGTACGCAATGCACTGGGCTTTTGGAGCCCAGTTTTTAGGCACGCTATTCTGCGTTGAGTGGTTTTCACCGCTGGAGTAGCCGGTGTAATTGATAAGGCGAATGAAGATGAATGACAAGTAACGAGGAGTCTGTCGATATAGCAAGCCACTGACCTGAACCGCCACTGCTTCTTCGGTCGGAGCTCGTGCGCATGCACAGCTGGCAGGCGACTGCCTTTTCTTGTGAACCCTTTTCAGACACACTGTTTACAAATGGAGACGCAAACTTCAATGGCGCGTCACGCACCACGTGTTTCACCAAATTGCTTGAAACTTAGTGTGCACATTCATGCAGGCCTCCTGAGTGGACAGATTGCGATTATTTAACTTTCATTATGCTGTGTACTGCTGCTGAGGATCACTTTGCTGGAAGCAGTGCCGTGTTCGACGATTGTTTGACGTGAAGAATTCTAAGAACTGCGTGAAAAAGTTTTATTTTCCTTCGTTTGAAACAAGTACAGCCGAAAAACAAACTTCGCATGCATTTCAGGCCTGATAGTGGATTATTTTTATGTAATTACTGAAGCTGACTGCTGCAGGAATAATTATATAATTACACATTCATTAGTTACACAGTCATTAACTTAAACTCTCAACACGTTAATCAGAAATGTCATCAATAGAGTTCTCGTGATTCCCTTGTACACGAGCATGGATAGATTGTTTCGTCTCGGCATGTACAACACGCTGAAAGAAACTGTAGAGGCACGGGAGAGGTAGCAATTCGCCAGGCTGTCCACCGAGCGTTCTGGTAGTACCTCCTGCGGGAGCTAGGGATTCCACCAATGGAGATCAAGTCTCACTTATGCAGCATTTCTCATCAACAACGAGAACAAATTACCTTTGTACCCATCCCACAAATTGTCGTCCCCCCCCCCCCCCCCGAGCATAACAACTGTGGAAGATGGGCCAGGGAAAAGGCTGTAGAACAAAGGGCTCAAGAACGTGCTGGGACTGCTCCTTCGTTGATGCGGCCCGATATCCTGAGGGGACGGCGAATGCGGCAGTGAGAATGAACCACGAGGGCAGGATTACCAACTCGACAACGGCCCGGACGACGGTGGCTGAAATAGCAGAGCAACTGGCGATTGCGTTGGCCATGCCGGATAACTGTAGGTCCACAATTTACAGATACTCGAGATCGGTGGTCTGAGCATTTGCCAAGCGAACAATAATAAAACAAGCTTAGGAAATTTTCGGGACAAAGATATCGAGCCAAACACGCACGTTTGGTTCCCAGCTCATATGGGACGCACTGAGGGAGCCCCGCCGAATCTTAACGAGTCAGCCCACATAGCTGCGCGAGGACTAGTAAATCACATAGCAATCTTGGGGCACGGCGCTGATCTCTTAGAGGACCATGACCCTCCCATCTCGTATAATGAACTGACAAAATATTTTTACCTGGCGTGGAGACAACACCCTCCCCCACACGGAAAACTAAGCAGACCTCAGGCTCTGACACTCAGAGTTCTTCAGGTCGGGGCGCACCCTTATCCCGCGCTATTATACAAAATTTATCCCCAAATACTGTCAACTAATACATGCTCCTTCTTTGACTATATAGCTACCTTGGAGCATATGCTCTGGCGGTGCCCCACGTTACGTTGTGGAGAAGTCATCACGCCATTCAAACCGGAGGGTGCTATTCCAAGTTCCGGACTCGAACAACAGCTATGGGCCACCGGGCCCGCTACCCACCTGAGAGACTTAGTCTTTCTGTTCCGACGTGGGAGTGGCCCGCAACGTGCTAAAGCAAGTTCCGAAGGATCACACAAAGTTCATTCATCCATCCATTACATTAAATTAACAGGGCTCGGACGGAGCAACGCTTTCCTTCCCTTTCTTACTTGTAATAAAATACTGAGTGCCTCGGAATTATGTCACGCGAATATGACGCGTTTCCGCCACCACATCATAAATCGTGACAGAAGGGGTTGTAAAGTAGATGTCGGCATTTCGCTCAGTTCATTGAGCCTGCGAAGCACAGGTTGCTATGCGGAGCGCTCGTGCACAGGCAGTGCCTTTGGCAATATGCAAAGAACGTTGCAAAGCTTGAACTGCGGATAGCGAGGACTTTTAGCACAGGTGGCATTGCCTCAACAAAAAACTGTGCTCTGAATTGACACGAGGGAGTTTCATAATCACTGGTGAATTTACGTGTAATAAAAGCCTGTGCGTTCGCGCATAATTCAAGTCGTACAGAGATTCATGAAAATTATGTTCAACTATAAAGCGACACTTCTTCGTGTATCTGACGTTGAAGATGTCTCTAGTGCCGTTCAGAACACGCTTCAATCTTACAGATTGAACATTGCTAAATTTCAATCTGCTGAAGCGTTCGAACCGTGGAACACCTAGGGAAGACAGGCTCAAGTCTGCGCATTGACTGCCCTAGCGGAAAGAGAGGAAAGCACCGGTCGCTCGGACGGGCCACGCTTGCTGGGTTTTCGCATTGCGCACACAGAAAACGTGTTTCTTGAGGTGCTTATAACTCATTTTTCACGCTATAGACACCGCTCCTTCATCATACTGAAAAGCAGGCACACGCTAATGCTACATTGTTAGCTGCGACAAAAGTTTAAATTTGACAAAGACCTAAAAACTGCCCGTCAAGTTCTACCGTTTGTAATGCAAGCAGTGCACAAAGCAAAGAGCTCATTATTAGATGTGGCAATACGTCGATACCCCGCAGTTTCATTGCTTTGAAATATTTTAGTCGTGCACACTAGTAGAAACTATTAGCTGAAAGACACTAGATGGCCGGAGTTATACCAAAAGAAATCGCGTTTGTAAACTGAAACTACAGCAAATAGGCAACCGCTGTACATTACGCGAATGGTCTCAGGCTCTCCAAGACATTCATCGGTAGTGCGAAAGCGGCGGAGCTTGCTAGCTTAATACACAACTCTTAAAATACCGTACTGTGAGCCCTACAAGTGTTTTATTTGTCTGATGGCTTTAGATCTCTCTTAATCACTTAGTGTATACAGAATTGTGCTGCGGGTTTGCGCTAAGTGTTAATACGCACAGGCCTTGCAGGTAACACCCACCGATAAGTTAGCACGCAGAGGTAATGCGATGTTAGCAACGAAGTCACGAGTTCAATTCCCGCATACTCCAAGTGCAATTCTATGGTAGCTGAACGCAGTAACAATGCGCTTAGATTTTGTTTCAAGAATAGAAGGCAGGGTGTATTGGGTGCTGCATATTTG